>NC_136590.1:20783702-21063702 GCF_910589615.1 Taurulus bubalis | reverse complement strand
ACGACAACGTGCGTGTTTACCTAGAGGAGCAGGACGACCTGGACGGCTCGTCCTGGAAATGCATCGCCAAGTAAGCCGTGTGTGTGTGTGTGTGTGTGTGTGTGTGTGTGTGTGTGTGTGTGTGTGTGTGTGTGTGTGTGTGTGATAAGTGATTACATTTATCCTCTCTTTTCTTCCTGTAGAGATAGAAACGACTTGGCTGAGGTTTTGGCTCTGCTGAAGACACAAATTGACCCCGAGCTGTTAAAAAAAGATCAAGAAAACAAACCTGAGGGTGAGGAGAATACTTTTACATTTCTTGTTTACAGATTTTTATTTCTGTCAGTTTGCTGTTTTTTTTAATTTCTTTTTTTACAATAACCCCCTTGATTTTATTTTGGCAAAGAAAATGTAATGATAGCATTTGTATTATGTTTAGACTACTGCTGCTTTATAAATATTAAAAAGTAACAGACGTATGGTTGAAATAATATAGTTCCGACATGAAACTACTCCCAACGAGGTCTATGGAGTATCTGGACTAACCGGGTCGTGGTTTTCTATGAAGGACCACGAGCCGAGTGAATTACAGTCCCATCATATTGGGGATAAAACAAACACCTCTACACCCGACATCTCTAAAACTAGACAAAACAATCTAGATTGATCAAAGCTCTCACAAATAAGCCAACCAACACACTTCACCACCTTATAAAACCCGTATTTCCCAGTTTTGTGTTCTAGTTTCCTATCTCTATTATTTAAAAGCAGCCATGTGATTTGTTTTCATGTGTACATTACAGGTGAAGTAAAAAAGGTCGAGGACACATCGGATGAAGATTGCAAAGACTCCGCCAAGGCTGTCGGCCCGGTCTCCCCAAAGACGGAGAACAGTGAGAAAGTAACGCAGAAAGACGACTTGAAATCCGAAGCTTCTGGCACCAAATTGTCCCTGAACGGCGTCGTTGAGGGTGAAAGTCGAACCGAGCTCAATTCACAAAAGTCTGTGGTGGATCTGAATATCGGCGCGAAAGCCCAGAACATCAAAGAAGAGCCGATGGAGGTGTCAGACGCCCGAACGAACACTGCAACGAGTGAACCCGTCTCCGAGACGTCGTCTTTATCGGTAAAGGTGGAGAAAAGAGACGAGGCCAAGAAGAGCAGCACAGAGGAGATTCAACAGGCTCTGAAGAACGATCAGCAGGCCAAAATCCCCTTGAAGAAACGGGGGATGAAGTTCAGTGAAGACTTTGAAAAAAACAGTAGCATCATAGTGCAAAACCCGTCGGTGTCCCAGGTCAAGGAAGCTCCGAAAGCGGAGCCGACTCCCGAGCAGACGAAGAAAGCGAAGGTCGTGAACGTTAATGGAGAAGTTCAGCCGGCATTGGAGAAAGGCCTCGAGAGTCGTCTGCCACTAAAAGACAGCGACAAAGAGCCGCCGACCGAACCCGCTGCGGGTAAATCTGTAGAAAAGAGAGACAAGGACTCTCCATTACCAGATGAGGAGGAGGCGACGATGGGTCAAAAGGATGAAGCTTGCGGTGCAGAGAAGAACAAAGAAGACTCGGGCAAAAAGAACCTTGGCATGCAGGTAGAACCAGAATGCACCGCACCGAAAGGAAAGACTGATTCTCTGAAAGAACCGGCGTTTTTACCTAAAGACGTAAGTAACGCAGCAGAGAAGCCGCCTAATCGCGAAGATCAAGGGAAGATAAAAGGAACCGCAGAAGAGTCTCGTACAGTAGACGAGATGTCAAAGAAAACTGGAGACTCGGAGAAAGTCAAATCCAAAGAAGTCGGGTCAAAAGATTCAGAGGGAAACGCGTCGCAGTCGGGCGAGAAGAAAGAAAACGAGACGCCGGAGAATGTAACGGCCGCGAAGCCAACGGAAATGTCGGCGGCACGCGAGGCGGACAGATCTGCGGCTAAAGGGAACCCAGGCGTCATCAAAACAATGGAGCGCGAAGACAAAGGCGCTGAAAAGAAATCCACTGACTCGGTGTCTGTCATCAAGAAGACGGACGTCCTAAAAGACGGTGACGATGCGGTCCGAAAGGTCCTCGGAAAGGCAGACGGACCGGCGGTCTGTGAGAAATCGGGAGGAGAGAGCGTTGGGCCTTCTGTTATTAAGAAGTTCGGCGGATCACGTAAACTCGCGGAGAAGCATGACGGCGTCAAAGATGAAGAGACTAAGACAAAGAAAGACGGCGCTGAAGAGGCAGAGAAGAGTAGAAAGACTGGAGATGGAAAGAAGACTGTCGACTGTGAGGCCGGTATAATACGCAATGTTTCCAAGACGAGTGCTGCTAAGCCCGTGGAGATAGAAGCAGCTGTGCTGAAACACGATCCGAAGCCTCGAGACGACGACAGCGACAAAGCTGAGAACTCGGTTGTAGGTAAGAGGACGGAGGAAGCTTCTGGAGAGAAAGCTGCTAAGACAAACGCCTCCAAAGAAAGTGATAAAAAAACTGAAAGACCAGACCGGGAAAGTAAAAAAACAGAGTCAGAGCGTCCGTCATCAGAGAGTAAGAAGGATGCAAACAAGGAAAAGGACACGTACAAAGAAAATGACATAAATATTGAAAAGAAAAAGGACACGGACGTTGAAAAGAAAAAGGACACAGACATTTCACAGAAAAAGGATACAGACAAGGAAAATGACACAGGCGTTGAACAGAAAAAGGACACAGACAAGGAAAAGGATACAGGCGTTGAACAGAAAAAGGACACAGACAAGGAAAAGGATACAGGCGTTGAACAGAAAAAGGATACAGACAAGGAAAAGAAAAAGGACACAGACATTGAACAGAAAAGGGATACAGACAAGGAAAAGGACACAGGCATTGAACAGAAAAAGGACACAGACAAGGAAAAGGATACAGGCGTTGAACAGAAAAAGGATACAGACAAGGAAAAGGATACAGGCGTTGAACAGAAAAAGGATACAGACAAGGAAAAGAAAAAGGACACAGACATTGAACAGAAAAAGGATACAGACAAGGAAAAGGACACAGGCGTTGAACAGAAAAAGGACACAGACGTTGAACAGAAAAAGGACACAGACGTTGAACAGAAAAAGGACACAGACGTTACACAGAAAAAGGACACAGGCGTTGAACAGAAAAAGGACACAGACGTTGAACAGAAAAAGGACACAGACGTTGAACAGAAAAAGGACACAGACGTTGAACAGAAAAAGGACACAGACGTTGAACAGAAAAAGGACACAGACATTACACAGAAAAAGGTCACAGACAATGAAAAGGACACCGACATTACACAGAAAAAGGTCACAGACAAGGAAAAGGACACAGACAAGGAAATGAAAAGGGACATAGACATTGAACAGAAAAAGGACACAGACAAGGAAAAGGACACAGACAAGGAAAAACAAAAAAATGACAGTGAGAAAATGTGTCAAGAAGAGGAGAATCAAAAGGATTCCACCACGGATAAACTTACAAAAACAGATAAAACAAACGAGAATAAACATCCTCATAAAGAGACTGAAACTTCGACCAAATCGGGAAAATCTGCTCCCCAAAAGGTGAGCAAAGAACTTGACGGCAAATCCTCAACGGAAGCGGAGAAAGGTGGCCTACCAAACGCAGAACCGGGAACCGAAAAGCCCGCCAGCGAGGACGGTAAAAGCAAAAGTGAGGATGAGGACTCTGCAGCAAAGAAAGAAGAGGTGGCAAACGGCGGGGAAACTCTGACTTCCTGTCGGAAAACCCGGCCCCGAGGCCACCGGCGAAAAGTCCGACTTCAGAGAGAGGCGAGACAAGAGGAATCCGAGTCCGACACGAACACGGGGAGATCTCTCCGGAGATCACCGAGGATCTCCAGACCGACGGCGAAGGCGGTGGTGATCCACGACAGGAAGCTGGAGAGATCGCAAGCTGTCCCGCCGGCCGAGGAGAAGGAGGACGATGCGGATGAGAAGGAAAAAGAGGAGGAAGAGAACGAGGTGAAAGCTGTTCAGAAGAAACCAAGAGAGAAAAAGGTTTATCCGGAGGGTCAGCCCAAACCTAAGGTAAGATGTTTCACTCTTTACGTCTGTTTCAAAGCGTCTTTTATGAACGTTTTATCAAATAGAAGGACTGCCATGTCCAAAACAACCAGCGTTGCTGCTTTGTACGTGTTGTGGAAGTCCCAAAAAAGTCAGAACAGCTGTATTTAGCAATCTACAGCAGTGTGAACACAAACTAAATTAAAAATGAATCGCAACAAACGGACTAAAAGGATGCCGAAATAACGACGTGGTGGTTCAGACTGTAAAAGGTCGGAACTCTCGTTTTTGTCAAGTCTGTCCACAAGACGCCAAGCAAAGAACCTTAAAAATGCTTGTTTTCTGGACGGAGTCTGGCTCCATCAACACTGAATTACTTCATCTGAGCATAAATATGTTATTGTTTGCAGCATAAACAATCTACGGTCTGTACACAAACATTCATACACGTCGATTTTTCATCGCTGTACAAATAGGATGTACTATTGGAAGTATTATTACTATTCAAATGATGCAAATTCACGTATTTGTATGTAATCGCTTCATGTTTTGGGGTGAACGCTTCATAATAGTGAATTTTAAAAGAGCACCCTCTGCGGGACCAGAAGGTAAACTCAGTCAAACGGTCTGTTGCACTTTTAGTCTTTTTTTTTAAATTTGCAAAGTAAATTATTTTTTGCACGTTGGAATGAAAGATTGAATAGAAATGGTCAGCCTTAACTTCCCAAAACATGCAGCCGTTTTCATCATTTTGAAGCATGATAGCATGAGTTGGTAAATCAGTAATTTCTGCAAGATCTCCTTCGCCCTTCTGCTCCGCTTAACGTCATCACGGTGTGCTTCTTAAAGGGGAGGAAGAGACGGAGGGTCAGGTGGTCCAACACGCGAACGCGGCGCAAAAAGAAAGGCTCCGAAAACGACGACAGCGAGGAGTCCAGCGAGGAGTCCAGCGAGGAGTCCAGCGAGGAGGAGGAGGAGAGCGAGGACGACAGTGACGAAGACTACAAGGTCGAGCGAAGCAAGAAGAGGCGGAACCGTCACAGAGAAAGACGAAGCTCGGACTCCTCGACGTCCACGGACGACGACCTACCGCCCAACGACGACCCCTGCAAACATTGTGGTCTTCCGAACCACCCCGAGCTGGTGGGTTCTCACTAATTTTACTTTTTTATTATTATCAATTAACCAGATTTAAAAGAGATTCTGAGGCAAAAGGAAAGAGGGAGATGGAAGAGACTGAAGACGTTGTATAAAGTCTATTTAACATGACGGTTGACTGTACAGGCAATCAGAAGTGGCGACAAACAATCTTTCATTATCTTGTTTTGTTCGACCAAATCTCCAAATAACTTACGGTCATGGAAAACCTGGAAAAGTCATGGAATTTTAAAATGGTTATTTATAGGCCTGGAAAAGTCTGTGAAAAAAATTAAATCCCAAAAGTTTTGGAAAAGTCATATGTTCATGACGTTCATTTACGCTGAGTTTGAAATAATTAATATGCTTTTAAAAGAAAGACGTTCAAAATATAAGCAGGCATACGCTCTATCTATAAATGTTTATTCTTTTAATCAAACTATTGTCTCATTGATTTGTCATTTAAGGTATACTGTATGCTTTGGAATTCTCATTGTTAGTTTAAATACTAAATTTTCTCCCTTTCATGTATACACCGAGATTTCACAAAATGTTTGGTCATGAAAATTCATTGGTCAAAATGTATATGAACCCTGGTTCAGTGACCAATATACAATGCACAAAATTCAGGCATTGGTGAAGAGTTTGGTGTTTTTTTTTTTTTTTGCTTTTAAGATGATAATGATGATGTAAGCGGTTTATTGAGTAAACGTCTGCCAACATCTCCCCTTCTAGATCTTGCTGTGTGACTCCTGTGACAGCGGGTACCACACCGCCTGCCTGAGGCCGCCGCTCATGATCATCCCCGACGGGGAGTGGTTCTGCTCCCCCTGCCAACACGTACGTGCCCGTCAGAGCACCACACACCAAAGATTGTACACAAAGATGAAGCAAACGTGTCCTAACGTCCTCGTTAATCCCCTCTGCAGAAGCTGCTCTGCGACAAATTGGAAGAACAGCTCACGAACCTCGACGCCGCTTTGAAAAAGAAGGAGCGGGCAGAGAGAAGGTGAGACGTCCCTACTGTTCTTTATCTTCAACGGATCTAGATGTTCTCTAAACACAGCCTAGTTTAATTTGTCATTTACCTTACTTATACTTAGGGATGAGGGATTTCCGATATCGGAGCTAAAACGATGCCGGTGCTTAAACGGTGCCTGAACCGATACTTAAAAAAAGAAGCATAAAACAGTGATTGACTACATTAATAAAGAAAGGATTTTTTTATTGCCAAGGCAAATTTTCTTCTTCAAATTGAACAATATATTAACTGTTTAAAGTATACTATGAATATAAATAAATACAAAACACTTTCACTTTAAACCATGAACAATATATAAAAAAATATAACAGCGTTTCTCTCTCGGAGTTCGGCTCTTCTTCTTTACACACAATTATTTTATTGCATTTGCCGCACGCTGCGTTGTTCAAATCTTTTTTTGCGAAATATAGCCACACTTTTGACCGTTTCCCTTTCGGCATTTTCTCAGTTAAAAGGTTGATGCTAGCTAGCTACTGTAGCTACACAAACGGTAGGCTATCGTTAGCTGCTGGACGGAGTTATCAGAGTAGTGTAAAAAAAGTATTTCAGTCGGCTCAGCCACCAAAAGGAAGCACCGAAATCTGCGTTGCGTTTCGATAGGCACTGGCCGTATAGGCACCGGTTTTCAGTACCCAACCCTACTCATTCTCTGGTGTCAGTTTTGCTTCTTTCACACTTAATAATAATTCTTCTTTTGTTGTAATCTTTGATCAAACTCTGGCACACTAATTTCATCCGGGATTAATAAATCGTACCTTTTTTTTTTTATTGTGAAATTTCAGCTCCTTCACAGTAAAAGCTTTTCCAACATTTGAACACCAGCACACATGCTACTAAGCATTGTTTTGGTGTTCTCCTAATTGTCATTGAAAAGCTTTCTTCATGTGTATTATCTCCTCCAGGAAAGAGCGTCTCATCTACGTCGGCATAAGCCTCGAGAACATCATCGCGGCAGTAAGTGCATCGTGGGAAATTGTGCATTTTCCATATTAAGCAGTTGATGTTTGTAACAGTGGACGACTAACGCTCGCTCCTCACAGGGGGAGGTGGAGGAAGAGAAGCCGGAGATCATCATCAAGGAGAAGAAAGAAACGAAGCGGAGCAAGAGCTGGGGTCGAAGGTCAACGAGGACTAAGAAATCCATCAGCTACAGGTCTGTGCACTGATGTATTTAAATACAGTAAATAAATTAAAGTATTCTGTTTTTGTTTTTACAATAATGGTTCTTGATTTTTTTTGTTTTTACCGGTATACTTCACAGCCCTACTGTGTAGTCAAAATATATTTAATATACGTGCAGTGTACAGTAATAGTACAATACTAAGAATACTGTATGATGCAGCATAAATTATGAAAATACAATAAATATTAATATAGTAGTATTGAATGTCGTGTTTGATAGTTTTTGTTTGCCATTGAATGCATCTTAGTTGATGCTGTTGGAAGTTTTATTTAGCTGATGAAGTAGAATGTTTTATACCACATCAAATGTATTTATTGTCTTTGTTGACGTTCTTTTTCCAGGTTTGATGAATTCGACGAAGCCATCGAGGAGGCCATCGAGGAAGACATCAAAGAAGCGGAGGGCGGAGGTACGAGGACACGAGTTATCAGTCTTAGTGGTAGTGCTACTACCTCCAGTCTTAATGCTAAGCTAAACGGCTGCTATTTCTGGCTTCATATTTGGACTACAGACCACAGGCTGTATATAAGTGTACGTAGTGGACAGATTTGAGTTTTTATTTTTATTTGTTCTTTTTTGCAACCAATAAACGGAAGTGACCATATTTGTAATGCGCAGGAGCGACGTAAAGACGCCGTGTACATCTCTGGTAGCCACCTGTCAATCACCCTGTAGCCCCGACCTAAAGCATCCCCTGCTTTATGGTCCGTTTGACTCTAAATGACCATAATTTAGAACACTTGAAACTAGAGATTGCGACAAACTCATGTTTACTGAGGGAATGAATCAAGAGAGAAGTACAATAATTTATATAGACTTCTATTAATGTTGCACAGTATACGATACTAAAAAGGTACTGCGGTACCCGTACGTTAAAAACGATACGATTTTATAATACGTGTAGATCAAATGAAGCATTCTGATTGGTTGAGAGTGAGTCACGGGGTGTACTTTATTCAGCCACAAAGTACTGTACAGCTTGTTTACATTTAGAGCGTTCCATATCAGTGTGCACTTAAAATAACAGGTAGATTTAAAATGCGTGACCGTTAGTTCTCATTTCAAGCTTGACAGTTACCAAACATGTTTCGTGTAAACTTTGATATTTTGGGGGGAATGACTTTTGATGAGTGTCAGCGGTGAATAATGTATTTGTGGTCCCTGTTCCTGCTGTACAGTCAATCGTTGATACGGCTCACAATCAGGAGAGCAGAGCAGATAACGCTCTGAGATCAGACTAGTTAGCGGGAAGCGAGTGCATAAAACTGGAAACTAAGATGAGGAATGAAAAGGGTTTGATCACAAAACCGTGATCATTTCCAGTGAGATAATTACGTTGGGAATTTCCCGACGTGAGGCAAGTTCTCTAAACATCATGGAGGAGAAAAATGACGGAGAAAAGACAGACAGAAGCAGCGAGAGCACTTCTTTACATCGGTGGCTGAGTGTCTTCCTCCACCCTGCTTCCAACCGGGAACTGACTGGGACTATAAATCTGCGATTTACTGACCAGACAGTCAGTGCGTGTCGGGCCTAACAACACCCTTGAACAGTACATTATTGACGATACAGTACTGCCTCTCGTACCTTAATGCTTAAATATACCAGTATTCTGGTATCGTATCGAAAGTATCAAGTATCGTGATATTTATGGCAGGTATCGTATCGAAGTTATAATTTTGGTATCGTGACAACCCTAACTTCTATACAATCAGCCCCTGGTGGTCAGTGAGAGAATGCAGCTATAAGACATGGAGCATAGGCTTCTATACAACCAGAGTTGCCACCCCCTGGTGGACATTAGAGATAATGCAGCTTTAACACATGAAGCATATACTTCTATACAACCAGGAGTCGCCCCCTGGTGGTCAGTAGAGAGATACGGAGGTTCCAGCTTGGTACAGACATTGTACTCAATTGTGCTCAATATCAAAAATATATCTCACGGGTTTTTACAATACAGACGATCTCCTCAGACCCTCGATTCAGATATTAGAAACCTTTAATGGGCAATAAATAAAATGATCAATCTTCATGTAACTCTTGGCTAGAAAAGGTTAGCTTTTTTTTTTTTTAAGATGCTGAGAAAATGAAGCAGGGTTTTTCTTTCCCCAGGAGCTGGTCGGGGTAAAGATATGGCAAACATCACCGGGCATCGAGGGAAGGACATGTCCACCATCCTTCAATCGGATGAGGGCAAAGAGAACGTCCGCCCGCCTCCACCCCCAGTCGGTCCACGCAGGAAAAAACGCCGCCGACTTAACGACCTGGACAGCGACAGCACCGTGGACGAGGAGGAAAGTGAGGAAGAGTTTCGCATCAGTGAAAGGTAAGTTAATAAAAAAAAAGAGTTTGCTTTGCTCATAGCTAAATACTGAACTATTGTCGAGTTTATTTATGCATTTGTTCGTTCCTCGATGCAGCTCGGAAGAAGAGTTCGTCGTGTCCGAAAACGAAACTGAGGGCGATTCGGAGTCCAACAGCGAATTGGACGGCAAAGCCAAGCGACGGAATTCTTCGCGGCGCAGGAAGCCGCTCAAGCGGCGGCGAAGCGCCAGAAAGCGGCGAAGACCGAGAGGCTACTCGGATGACGAAGAGGAGGAAACGGATGAGGAGGACGAGGATGAAATAGGTATATTTAATTATATGTTTTTAAGCAAATTATTATTACAAAATTATGTAATATCTGACGGTGGATTTATTGTATTTGGCACATAATTTGACCTTAACTAGAAGAAGTGGTTAGAAATAATGCATAGGGGGATTTTCTTGATCGATATATCAAATTAATTAGACTTTTTTTGTTTTTGCACAAAAGTGTGAATGTCTTTTGTCAAAGTCAATTTTGTAAATGTAATATATCTTTTTATTTATTTACCTTGGGCAAAGCTGACACCATTTTGGGCTCAGGGAACTTGGAACGAGCATTTCTGTTTTTCTACATTCATAAACTAAACAATTAAACAGAAAAATAATCAAATAATTGATTAATTAATTATAAAAATAATAGTTCCAGCCGTCTCAAAATAAAACATCTCCAAGTCTTCTCCACCAATGCACAGTTTACCTGAGATATTTCATCCACATACATCTATAACCCATTATTATCATTATTTATTATTATTATTTTCCGTGTCCAGTGACTGAAGGCTCCAGCGACTACAGCGACAGCGATCTGGACATGAGTCGGCGCCGATCTCGGCGGAGTCAGAAGAAGCGGGTGAACTACCACGAGACGTCAGAGTCCGAAGGCTCGCGGGCGGAAACCAACCAGGCCAGAATGAGGCCCGGTCGCCGCCGGGAGAGCTCCGACAGCGAGGGTCAGTACTACTTCCACGCATGCGTTTGTTTTGATACCACGACGCTAGAAGTAATACGGATAATGCCTTTGTCTCATACATACCTGCAAACTTGTCACCTTTCAGCGAAATTCACAGTTTTGAAATGAAAATATGTCATCCACGTGAATTGTGTAGATCCGAAGAGTTTTTGTTTTTGGGAGGGGGGCGGCCGCCCAGCGTTTCTGAGATTGGAGTGAGACACGGGAAAAAGTTGATGTTGTGATCTTCCCAAAAGAAGATCTTTGATGTGTCGAGTCTTGGCCAATCAGCATTAAGATGTCTACACCGGCTTAATTTCCCTCCCACCAGTTTTTTAATGGCAAGCTAGTCAGCTTGCTAACATGTTAGCTGACATTGTTGGAGAGACAGACAGCGTGTGACGTCAGCCAGGAGAACGCGAGTCAGCGGCGCTGCAGTTCTAACTACCGACACCTGACTACATATAAGGAGAGGACAAGTGGAGATTTTATCCAACTTGTATTTTAATTAAAAAAACGAAATGAGTTTCCTCCGTAAAGAAAAAAAGAAATTGTACATAAATAAGCCGCACTTGTCTATAAGCCGCAGGTGTCCCCGTTGAAACATGAGATATGAACACAACAAGATGTTACAGGAACGATTTTTTAAAACTTTTAATTAAATAAATGCTGGCAACTTCCACAACTAGTACATACATACGGCAAATGCTTTTTTTCAGAACAGTACTAAAGTTGTCTTCTTCAGTATCGGAATTGAACAGCCTGAAGGTTTGTAATTACTTCGTCACACATTTTCTCGGCGAAAATATAGGAACCTACCAGAAAAAGTAATTGATCACTATCGCCATCGTCCTCCTGTGCACTAAAACCATTGAATCCTTTTCAGTGTCTGTTGAACAGCCTCAGAATTGCTTCGTTGCACTCAGTCTCTCTTTCGTTTGCGCTCTCAATGTCACTTTCCTCCCGAGGCAAATCCGCTTGCGCTGTCCTCCTCATCACGCAGCAGTCCAGCCTTTCGGAACCCGTTGGTGATGGTGGATTCTTTGACACTGCTCCACGCTGTTAGGATCCACTGGCAGACTTGAGAAAAAGTTGCTCTTCGCATGCGGCCAGTTTTTGTAAAAGATTTCTCGCCGCTCGTCGGAGGAAGTGACGTTGTGTTGTTGATGTTATGCTAGAGTGGGGCTGCTAGTAGGGCTGCAACAACGAATCGATTTTATCGATAAAAATCGATTAGCAAAAGTGTTGGCAACGAATTTCATTATCGATTCGTTGTGTCGCGCGATTATTACGGCAGTCATAAAGAAAAAAAAAAAATGAGCGGCGCGGAGCCGCCAGTGTGTCTGAGATTGGAGCGAGAGACTGAGAAACGCTGAGGTTGTGATCTTAGAGTGAGCAAAAAAAAAAATATATATATATATTTTTAATTTGTACACTTGGGTATTGACAAAAGAAGAAATAAAACCCATAATGATCATAGTTTGTCAGCTTCTCAACGCTCGTCACCCCCCAACCGTTGCAACAAATGTTAGGATTTTGCTTCGACATTTAACATAGTAAATAAATCCATCATGCATGACATCAAGATGAAAAGGAAGCTAAAACAATACAATTCAAGAGAGTAAGAAACTGCAAAATACCACAGATAATCTAAAGTGCCAGTAAAGTCTTTTGAGATATAAAGAATATTTGAGGACCGTTACAGGAGGGATTTAAATCTACCTCTAAAAAGTGGGTCGGTCATAAAGCTACAGAAGACAGCAGGGTGTTAGTTTGTTTAGTTTGAAGGCGTCTGTTTGTCCCCCCCCTCCCACAGAGAGTTCCTCCAAAGGCTCCGAGGAGAAGTCGAGGGATCGGCGGGTGAAGAGGAAAGCCGAGTCCTCGGAGGAGGATTCCCGGCAACAGCGCCGACGCCTCACTCTGAAGCGCAGGAGAGCCTCCGAGGACGACGACTCGGACGACAGCTCGGACGACTCGTCGGAGGAGGACCGCCCGATCCGCAAACGCGTGAACCGCATCGACTCTGACGACAGTGAGGAGGAGGAGAAGAAGGAGGAGGAGGAGAAGAAGAAGAAGAAGGAGGAAGAGGTGGAGGAGGAGCAGGATGGGGAACAAAAGGAGGAGAAAACAAAGGAGAAGAAAACCGCTGAAAAAGCAGACGAGGAGTCAAAGGGAACAAACCCGGTGGACGGCGATCCGGCACGGCTGCCGCCCACCAACGGACAGAGCCCGGCGAAGAGCCCCGAGGGCCCCGCCAGCCGGCCTGCTGCCGCTGCCCCCGCTGCAGGTCTCGCCGCGCATCCGGATCCACCCAAAAACATCAGCGCCACACCAGCCGCTGCCATTGCGCCCAACGGCCAGGAGATGGCGCCACAGGACGAAGACGAAGACGACCTGTTGGGAGTCACAGACCTTGTGGATTACGTCTGCAGTAACGAAGATTTGTAAAGAAAAACAAAACTGTGTACTATTTCATTTTTTGTGGTATTGTATTTTTATATTGCTTAACTTTATTATTCCCCCACCAACACTTCCTTTTTTGTCCTTTTTACTTGTGTCATCTGGACCTCGAGTCTCAGCAAAGAACTGGAGCCCTGTCACCAGTCTGTCCCTGTGGGATTGTTCTCCTACTAAGGGCACCAAACTGTCAATGCTCATCATCATCCAGCTCTACTGCCAAACCACCTCCCTCCTCTAAAAAAAATACAAAACAGGTCATTTCACATAATCCAGTTTTTCTTCTTTTTTTTTAAATTAAGATTTCTACAAACGTTATCTCACCTTCTCGTCCATATTGATGGAAAATGAAATATTTTAAAGTGTAGGAAGTGGTTGAAGAAGATCTGAATGCTAAACTGGGACTTTTTAAGATATTTTAAGAGTAAAATAACATGTTCCTTCTTTGGAAAATAATCTTGGTTCTATGTTTTTATCCCTTGAATAGTTTTACATTTTGGGAAAAGCAGCAGCCAGTTAGTTTGCTTAGCTTCTCTACACGGGAGCCTGTTTCTATCGATCAAGTCTCCTTCTAGCTATGCTAATGGGTATTCCGTTCCATTCTCAGTCTTTTAATAATTATTTTAATTAGCGACCCACAACATGATTGTAACACGTATGAAAACATGATTTGTAGACTCGTAATCCTCCATAAAACCAGGACGTCTGTATTTTTACACTTTAGTTGAGATGACATAATTAATTAAAGTTAATTAAAAAGCTTTTCCAGTTTCCAGTCTTTGTGCTAAGCTAACCAACTACAAAGCTGAGCCTAATACTTAACACTCCAAAATGTTTTGATACATGAAACCGATATCGAACCCAAAATGTCGAACTATTGCATCAAGCGATTCTGTCGTTTTCTTTCCGTTTTAACATAATTTGTGGAAGAGTTAGATGAGATTATTTGTTCATGTCGAGTAACCTTCTAGACTAAAAACTAGTCGACTAGCCTTCATTTGTCAGCCGACCCGCTCCAACTTTCTTTGTTGAATGATAGAGTAGCTTTTGTATATTGTATACATATATAATTATTTTAACTATGTGCGCAGCCTTTGGTATCAGTGGTGAACCCTCTGTTGAGTCTGTTTGTTTGGGTTTTAAATCAGATGTAAAACTCAGCCCTCCTAATCTCCAGCTCTAGTCTAGTTTCTAGTTATTACAATTATGTTAACTCGTGATTTATGTATTTTTTTTTATATATATATCTACACTTTTATTTGTTGTCTCTTTGAGCGAAATGTAAAGTGTCTTATTTTTTATTTGTACATTGTCCTTCATAGAAAGGTTCAAAAAGCTGCAAAACTGTTGCTTTTATTAACTAAAATGACACTAAGCTCCAAAAAACCCTCCTTCCTTTCTTTTCCTCTTCCTCTGGATCTTCCCTTGTTTCTGTTCATATTCTCTATTTTCACTATCTTGAGTTTTTTTGGGTCGGTTTGCAGTATACTGCAGACTTAAAAAAAAAAACATCAAATCAAGATTGTGCAAAAATAACCAACTTATTGTTTTTTTTATTTTTTTAGTGCGGATGCAGTTTTTTGACTGAGGGAAATGGAGACAAAAAAACAAAAGCAAACCAATGACTTCACTGACCTGCTGGAACCAGTCTGTGTGTATATCTGTAGTTTCTTGCTGTAATATATTTAGAGGCTTTTTTTTTATCACGGAAAAAAAACAATATATTGGGCAATTCTTTGGGATTGCATGAGTTTTTAATAGTTTTCTTTTGTAGGGAGGTATTATTGGCACAACTGTTGTGTTTTTTTCTTTCTTTTTTTTGTAACGAAACCAGAAAACTTCGGCATGTTTTTAAGGATCCCCTGGCTTGTGTTAGTGCTGAAGGACATTTTGCAGTGAAACTGCATATGTAAGCATGCACTGACCTACTAAAGGCATGTTACAGAAGCTCGGGGGAGAAAGAGAGGATTATGTAGAAAATAATCTAGGACAGCTGAATCTGATTTAAGCAAGGAAATCATGCCAGTTTGTAAAATATTTTGTAAATTAGTCTCCGCATGGTCTTCACAGAGGAAAAACCACTCTATCATACCGCTTTTAAAAACCGGCGATTAATTCCACCACGAAACCTGTATGTGCTGCTTTCAGTGCACACACCTTTGGCCTCCACACACACAGACACATTTAGCTTTTAGATTAGCAGGACAGAATATAGGAAGAAAAAACATTTCTACAAATGTGATAATAGAGGTATGTGTTCTGGTGGGTTGAGTGGAGAGTAGAGGAGCGTGGATGTCCATGTGCTGTTTTTATCCCTGTTTTAACTTCTACACCGAGACGAGGAGAACGTATTAATGTGCATCACGCGGTTATGAAATAACCTGTAGCGAGTCCTGTGTTGAAGAGCGAGAGGAAATAAATAAAGGCTGCGATGGGATTAAAGGAGGAAGTCGGTGCCAATGTGTGAAGTGTTAACAGAGTTTCCTATTTACCTCATGACGAGTCCGGGAGGAAAGACGCCCTGTCCCCTGTGTATAGATGCTACTAGACTGGTTGTTGGTGTTTTGTCTGCTCCTTACATTTTTGTTAAACTTTACTGTTATTTCATATGAATCTGATCTTGTACATTTGTCATAATAAAATGGGTTTCAAGCCTCACGTCATCCTGTCTTCGTGACTTTTGCTGTGAAAATTAAATGCTTACGGAAAGGTGCTCTAATTCCATTAATATACTTAATTAATCAGTGATTAATATATAATTTTACAAATATAACATTTTATGTGTAAGCAATCCCTGTTAATAGATTTATTTATTGGACAAATGAAAACGGGCAGGCAGAGTTTTTTTGTAGCTAAATGCTAACAGTAGCATGCTAACATGACACAATGGCGAGGCTAATATCAAATGTATTTAGCTATATATCACAATCTTAATATATTTATGTGTTCCTTGTTCCCCCTGAGGGATATATCACTCCAAGTCCCCAAAACATGATAAAGTGTAAGAAGTATATTTACTATTGTCAGCATCTTCGACCGGACACTTATGTTAGCAATTGTTAGCATGCTAACAATGATGATACACGAACAAACCGATGATTATTACCTAATATATTTAGGTAACAACGAACTGAGTGTTGACAGAAGTAATCTTCAAATTAAATCAAGTTTAGGAGGTACTTATTATTTTTAATGTATTTTCACCATCTTAGTTTAGCGTTATAGCGTGCTAACATTTGCTAAGGGACGATAGAAGGTCTACTTTGAGCATAAGTGCCTTCGTTAATGTTAATATAATTAAGCAATAAGGTACGAGAGGCAGTACTGTATCGTCAATAATGTACAGTTCAAGGGTGTTGTTAGGCCCGACGCATTATTGTAGATGCAGTACTGCCTCAAGTACCTTATTGCTTTTATAATACGGTTACCTGCGACATTATAAATAGTAAGTAACTAGTAAGCTGCCTTTCAGCACAAAATAGTTATAGCCACCAAACGTTGTGTATCGCATTTCAGTAAACTAGAGAAAATAGTCCTGCTTGTGTGGCGGTTGTTATGTAACCGCCACACATACGGGAGAGAGAGAGAGAGTCTGTGATTTACTGACCAGGCCGGTTGAAAGCAGGGTGCCTCGCATCGGGAAATTACTGACGGTAATTATCTCTCACTGGAAATCATCATCTTAGTGTCCGGTTTTACGCATTCCCTCCCCTCTAATTAGCCTACCCGCTCAGAGCGTTATCTGTGTTCCTCTCCCCTCGCTCCCATTATTCACCGCTGCCATTCTCATCTAAAGTCATTCCCCCCCAAAATGTCAAAGTTTACACGAAACATGTTTGTTTGAAATGACAACTAACGGTCGCGCAAAATCTACCTGTTATTGAGTGCGCACTGATATGGAACGCTCTGGTAAGTGTAAACAGGTGTACAGGACATTATGGCTCAATACAGTACACCCTGACTCGCTCTCAACCAATCAGAATGCTTGATTTCATCTACCCGTATTATAATATTTATTAATGTATCATAGTACTGATAATGATAAAAGTAAAAGTACTGTTAAACTATCTCCATCTTGATTTAATGGTTTATTGTTCTACTAGATTTTTAACAGTGATTCATGTTGTTAAAAATTAAACAAACTTATCAGGAACAACCAAAACAAGCAGAAGAACGCTACAATTGTGACTTCTTTAAAGACTCGTGAACACAAGTGCTTCCATGTTTTTTTTGTTGTTTGTTTTTAATCACAGATAGTGAAGCCAGCAATAATCCTGCGTTTGTGAGATGAGCTCGGATTGACCCGCGAAGAGGCCGACGGCTCAAACCGAACCCGAGCAGGATGTACAGTGGCTTGCAAAAGTATTCATACCCCTTGAACGTTTCCACATTTTGTCACATTACACGCCATAATTATAAATATATTTTATTGGAATTTTATGTGAAAGACCAACACAAAGTGTCACACAATTGTGAAGTACAAAGAAAATTATACATGTTTTTAAAAAAAATTCACAAATGAAAAACTGAAAAGTGCTGTGTGCAAAATTATTCAGCCCCCGAGTGAATACTTTGTGGAACCGCCTTTTGCTGCAATTACAGCTGCAAGTCTTTTGGGGTATGTCTCTACCAGCTTTGCACATCTTTAGATTAGATCCATAGATTTTTGCCCATTCTTCTTTGCAAAACAGCTCAAGGTCAGTCAGATTAGATGGAGAGCGTTTGTGAATGGCGGTTTTCAGATCTTGCCACAGATTCTCGATGGGATTTAGGTCTGGACTTTGACTGGGCCATTCTAACACATGAATATGTTTTGTTTTAAACCATTCCATTGTAGCCCTGGCTTTATGTTTAGGGTCGTTGTCCTGCTGGAAGGTAAACCTCCGCCCCAGTCTCAAGTCTTTTGCAGACTCCAACAGGTTTTCTTCCCAGATTGCCCTGTATTTGGCTCCATCCATCGTCCCATCAACTCTGACCAACTTCCCTGTACCTGCTGAAGAGAAGCACCCCCAGAGCATCATGCTACCACCATCATGTTTGACAGTGGCGATGGTGTGTTCAGGGTGAGGTGCAGTGTTAGGTTTCTGCCACACATAACGTTTTGCATTTAGACCAAAAACTGCAAACGGGACTTCTTATGGTTTTCTTTTAACAATGGCTTTCTTCTTGCCACTCTTCCATAAAGGCCAGATTTGTGGAGTGCACGCCCAATAGTTGTCCTGTGGACAGATTCCCCCACCTGAGCTGTGGATCTCTGCAGTTCGTCCAGAGTCACCATGGGCCTCTTGGCTGCATCTCTTGTCAGTGCTCTCCTTATTCGGCCTGTAGTTTTAGGTGGACGGCCGTGTCTTGGTAGGTTTGCAGTTGTGCCATACTCTTTCCATTTCCGGATAATGGATTGAACAGTGCTCCGTGACATGTTCAAATCTTTTTATAGCCTAACCCTGCTTTAAACTTCTCCACAACTTTATCTCTGACCTGTCTGGTGTGTTCCTTGGACTTCATGGTCCTGTTTGATCCCCAATATTCTCTTAACAAACCTCTGAGGCCGTCACAGAACAGCTGTATTTGTACTGAGATTAGATTACACACAGGTGGACTCTATTTAGTCATTCGGTCAACATTCGGTCATATGTACTATGTGTTTTATTCAGTCAATCATTACATACAATACAATAAGTAAAGCTACAATCTAATATACAAAAAACAAAGACTGAAAAGGTATAGGTAGAAGCACAATGCTTATATATTCCTAACCTAAATTCTTATCAATTATATCAGATAATTAATTTGATATAAAGAAGAAAAAAAAATATACACATACATTTAATTCACACTTGTAACCCTCAAAAATAGTTTTTATAAACAATCCTTTTTCAATCCATTTTTACAATGATGTTAGCGTTGTTCCATCATTAAACTCCTACAATAGAAATACATCTTCTTTTTTCCCTTTTTTCATTAATGCAGCAGGAATATTAATCCAGAAACATCATACATAATAATACAACAAAATGAGTACTTTTCATGAGTACATTTAGCTGATAGTACTTTTACTTCAGTGAGGTTTTGAGTGCATGATTTGTAGTGGAGTATTGTTACAGTGTGGTACTTTTACTCCGGTAAATCCGAATGTGCCGTGAAGCACAAATACAGCGTGTTGCTCATGTGTCAACATGTGTTGAATGTTAGAACACCGATTTAGTTGAGTCACACACAAGCGTGAAGAGGAGAAGGAAAGGGGGAGGAGGTGAGGGCACAAAGGTCGGGTTGTGTAACGGATACCAAGCAGGTCAAAGTACCAGGCGAACACTCTGGAGCTGGATGAGCTTTTATGGGCTTTTCCTTTTCGGAAATCTCTCTCTCTCTCTCTCTCACAAATGAGACAAACTTAGTCTTTTGTTGATGTAATAGATAATGATGATGATGATGATGATGATGATTGATCGTTTAAGTGTTAAGAATTATATAATAATCTGCAACATTTTAAATGACAAGAAACTGAATGAAGAGACCAAAAGGAACAATGAACTGATAACAAATGGACTTTCATCCCAAAAAGTATTAACGAGAACAACAGTGTGTCCCAAATCCATATAACAAGCATTCCAAGCAGGTTCTTAGCGCAGCAATTAAATACACAAATATTGTAAATTTTCTCTCTATAATTTACTTACTATCCAAATTCAGATTAATACAAAATATTATGATTTACTTTAAAGTAGCATTTATAGAAAATTAGGGCTGGGCACGCTAATGCGTTATAAATGCGCTAACACAGCAATCCATTAACGCCGACAATTATTTTATCATGCTAACTGCATGTTTGTTTGTTTTTGCATTGGGAGGAGCTTAACGTCACACAGCATTGATACAGCCACCAGCGTCCTTAGAATCGCAACAAATGACGTCGCGTATGAACACCGTCCGTCATCAGGAGAATACACAAGTTGCAGGCACGTGCACAGACATTTTGGGGGGCACGTGCTAAAACCAAAAAAAGGGGCACCCATCGCCAAAATTATTTATGAAATTAAAAATTATAATAATAAATAAAAAACACAGTAGGATATTTTCAACTTATATATATTTTTAACAAACTAACTCAAATTATCAAATAGAATAAATAAATGAATAACAGGCAAAAACAGACAAAACAAGGCCATATTGTATCACCAAATGCAATCAAAACATATTCTAACTTAAAACTTATCAAAACTCTGTTCTGGATAAATTTAAGCAGGGGTGTCAAGCTCATTTTCACCCCGGGCCACACGCATGATGGTCCCCCTCAAAGGGCCGGTTGTAACTGTGCAGTGGCGGGCTGTGGATTTTCTACCTGCCCACATCCCTGTCCCGAGACCTCACATCAGATCAGGAAAAACTCCCTAAATAAAGATAGTAAAAACCCTTTCACAGGGAAAACAGGAAGAACCCTTCAAGAGAGCAACAGAGGAGGATCCCTCTCCCCGGATGGACAGAAGCAATAGATGTCATGTGACCAGAATGAATAACGTAACGGAGTTACAGCACATTCAATGAATATGACAGGAATTGAATAAACGGCACTGCATTAAAAATCCTCTTCAAAATAAAAGCATAGGGTTTGGTTTGCAAAGGCCTGTGAAAAGACTGAAAATGGCTCCGCAAACAACATTAAAAATGACAAATGTCAGTAAACAGCTGGACAAGGCTTTGAAATCACGGATTTCGTGAGTTTTTTGTTTGTTTATTTTTTTAGGAAACGTCGGACCAGTTGCGACATCATGTTTTCAGCGGCGCTAATGTTGTGGTTAATTTATCACCAAACAACGTCGGGGATTGCACAAACACCGTCATTACCTGTTTGTCTGATGTTGCGGGTCAGACGAAGTAGGCTGCACCCGTCTGGCGCTCAGCACTGCATGAGCACTACGTGGAGGAGGAGGGGTGCGGTGGGGGCGCGGCGGGGGCTCGTGAGCGCCGCGGAGCATGTCGGGGCGACATTCTCACAATAACTCAAATAAATGCCCTGTCAGATCAAAACATATTTGGGGGGAATTGATGACAGAGAGATTACTTTTTATTCTTAAATACTGATGAATGAAGAAAAAAATTGGGCTCCAGCAGAAGGGGCACTTTTCTCATCCAGTGCAAAATGGCAGGTGCTTGAGCATCTGTGCACGTGCCTGACAAGTTGTATGAAACGGCGTTACAACGAGCAACAATTGTTGCTCTCACTGAGACCACTGGACATCGCTGTAACCACAGCTATCTCGGAGTTACAGTTTGTAGCGTACCGCTTTAGCCGTTAAACGGCGCACTATGCGACTTCCGTTTCAACACCGTTGTTAGCATTACAAATAAAAGCACCTTATCTCAAAACAGGAAACCAGATACATTTTGCTTACGGCAGACAAAAAACATGAACAAAAACAACAAAAGTGATTGACAAACCGTTTCTAACTTTAGAACATATTGAGTTACTTACACAGTTCATTATATTGATGAACTGTGGGTGCTTCCTTCAAAAGGATTATTTATTTTTTTTAAATTGAGGATTACAAGTGTGAATGAAATGTATATATATATATATATATATATATATATATATATATATATATATATATATATATATATATATATATATATATATCTATATATATATATATATATATATATTATTTTTTCTTTATTTCGAATTAATTATCCGATATAATTGATAAATATAATTTAGAATAGGAATATATAAGCATTTTTTGCTTCTACCTATACCTTTTCAGTCTTTCTGTTTTGTATATTATATAGAGTATTGTATTGTATTGTAATGATTGACTGAATAAAACACACAAACAAACAAACATGCTTTGACTGTTTCTGAATTTTTTTTAACGTTACTGTTTGAACATGGACAAAAGAAGGATTCTTAACAGGGACACTCACTACTGAACAGACTGTTTATGTTGTTCCCTGGTAAAATACAATGTTTCTTCAGGTACCTGTTCAGAAAAAAAAAAAGAAAACAGATTCCTATACTGTTGTTAACTTGCTGTTGCTCCGAGAGTGCCTGTTATATTGTTCTGATAACATTACTTTAAAATAAAAGCGTGCAATACACTAGTTTTTCATTCATTATTGAATTTGTCGCATAATACGATTAATCGCAGTTAATCACAGAAAAATCATGTGATTAATCAGTTAAATTTTTTCAACTTTGCCCAGTCCTTATACAAATATATAAAAATAGACAAAGTCAAGTCACGTTTACTAGCAGCAATATTCAATTAATGTACACAAATAATGCATAATAATAATATGATATAGATTATTCTGAAATGGGACATAGACATTTTGCTTTCAATACTTTAAATAAAACAAATACATTTTTATTGATGATAAAACAATCTTTATAAAAACACAATAAATGAAAACCATACAATGTGTAACTTTTTTTAAATAGATGTTTTATTGAAAATATTTCATATGAAATATTACCAATTAATTTAAATCACAACACTATACAAAGCCTGTTCTCTAAAACATATACTGTACATTTTGCTGATTGACCAGAGTCAAAATTGTTTATGCTTGTTCACATTCCTACTTCAGATAATCATACAACAAACTAAATTAATTATTAGAGGTATTTATGATTTAAATCAAGTTGTACTTGGTTCACAGAGAAATGGAAGTTTCTGTAGTTTTGACAGAAAGAAAATCCACAAAAACAGTTCCAAATAAAAGTGATTCAACAATATTCAATACAGATATTACACAAGTATTCTTTCAACTCTTTACCCAAATTGGAGATAAACCGTAAATTATCATCAGTCAAACATTAGGCATGCAGGAAAATGGTTAAAGCTTAAACCCATCCCTCCCCATGGGGGCAGACTGAGCGATTGTTATATGAAACTGTAAATCATAGTGATAATATAAATCATTATAGTCTGTAGATATTCTTCATTTCATTATTCTTATGTCTATTAGAGTTCAGGTTATGCAAGGTCAGTTTAACAGATACTGTCTGTGAGAAGTTTCTGTGAGAAACGTTCCTCAAGGTTCCACGCTTTGCACCACAACACTCACACCTGTTTATCAGTATATTGACCTTTAGGGAAGCAGACTGGTCGTTGCACGTTCCAGCCTTGTGAGAAAAGATGAGGACACGATTCTCCTCCTCTTTGACAAGTTAGAGCCAATAGAAATGTTAGATGTTCATGACGGAAAACCGTGTATGAGCCGAACTTCCGGCTGTTCGGTGGGTTTTGGACAGTGTGCGTGTTGACTGGACGACCCCCTGCCATCGCGATTGCAGCACTTGTTACTTTACTTGTGATCAAGGAAAATAAATTACGAGAACGAGAGAAGTTGTTTGGCTAAGTTCTTCCGGAGGCTACACCAGGCATCCAATGATTAGTACGCTCTTTCAATAGCTTGTTTTATGAGAAAAAAGCCCAAAACTGCTGTATTTGGATGTATTGAACACCATAAGTGATATACAAGTGAAATATATGGTTTGGTACACGGAAAGATTCAAATGTCACATTTTGGAGACCATATTGTGCTATGATTTGGGTTAGAGTTGGACCTTACAGCTGCATCATTTCAAAGAAATAATCATCCTGAAATTGCTTTTTTTCTTGGCAGACCTGAAACCTTTTCATGTTTTTCTGTGTGTCATCTTCATTTACACTTAACCAGTAACATATAGACTGATATTTACACATCTGAACAAAATCTCACATGTGTAGCCTTTTGTTATAACATCAGAATTATTCAAATAGCCCTAGTGGTTGCAGAGATACACCCTTTTCTTTTTTTAAAAGCCGGTCCTCACGTCACTGCGTCTTCTTCTGCTTCTGGATGTCCGGCCCGATGGTGCTCTTTCCAGAGAGGAAGGGGATGATCTTTTCAAACAGCAGGATGCTGCTGGCCATGCCTGAGTGGGACACATGTGGAAGACCAGGAGGTCACATTTTGGTGGACGTACAGGAGACAATCAGGCAAAGATAGACAGAAAAAGAGGGTATATTTCATTAAAGATGGGAGACGACATACCTAAGACGGGTCCCAGCCAGTAGACGAAGCAGTACTCCAGGTAGGTGTGGCCGCTGCAGGGGAACTGCACGGAGAAGGCCAGGACGGGGTTAAACATCGCTCCAGAAATACTTCCACCTGCACAGGACAACACAAAAAACTTTATTCAACAGTTCTTTTGCATTTTCTTCATAATTTCCTAGAAAAGGTGCCGGAAAAAACTATGTAATTGTATTTATTGATGTATGTTCAGGTACAATGCAAATTTATCAACACCGTAAATGTGTTATCGTTAATTAGTTTATTTTTAGGTTAACGCAATTTACAAAACGTTATACTTGGCAGCAATTCTGATGTTTTAATCTCCTTAAAAATGCTTAAAGTCCTCTGGTTCCAGCTTCTCCACTGTGAATATTTGCAGGTTCTTTCAGACTTATATAATAGTGAATTACATTTTTATGTTTTGAACAAAATAAGCAATTTGGGGAACTTTGATTCGTCGATTCTTTTTATTTTCTTGCATTAGAACAATAATTGACAGATTCATCATTTACTTGCAGCCCTATTTGTGTTACATGCTGCAATTCATTATGTTTTGTCTTTGCATGTCCAATATGGACATAATCTGCTTTCTTCTCTTCTTTTATAGTTTTAAGAACCAAATATTGATTACCTTTGCAGGTAATCAATATGCCTTTTGCTGGTTTTCTTCAGCTTGAGAGCAAATTAAATGTTTTTTGGTTTTGGACAATTTGTTGGACAAAACAAGCATTTTGGCAAACTTGTGACTGTCCTTTATCAGTATTTTCTTACTTTATTTACTTTCAAGGAAATAATGGACACATTAATCAATAATGAAAATCAGTGTTACGTGAAGCTCTAGCATGTTTTATATGCCATTTATTTTACTTCATTTAATCATTTAATTCCATCTAAAAATATGTCATACATTGTATTGTATTTTATTGTAATGTATTAGATTTATTTGATTTAGAATTATTGTTATATTTACATTACATTTCATTTAGCTGACGCTTTTATTCAAACCGGTCAACCATGAGTACAAACTCAGAACAACAAGAATCAAGAAAGAACAATTTCTTCAAGAAAGTTAAACTACAAAGCGACTAAAGTGCTACTACAGTGCTTCTGCTGTCCTGATGTCAATGGGGAGCTCATTCCAGGAGCCAGGACAGGAAACAGTCGTAACTTTGTTGAGTGCTTAGCTCGCAGTGACGGTGTTACACCCCAACTGGTTTTCAAACCTACTGGTTTCCCTACGCGTGCGTGCGTTGTCTTCACTTCACAGCTGCAGCGGTTTTCTGTCTGGTCACCAGATTCGTCACACATTCACAAACATATTGCTGGAGATCTTCAAGCCACATTTCATCTCCATTGCAGCGATCGTGATTGTATAAGTGAGCGCTGCATCACAACCACGTATGAAGAAATACATTAAAGAAAATATATTTATAAAAAGATCGCAACGACCTGGATTCGATCCCTGTCGAGCAAAATGCAAATCTACTGAAAGACGGTGGCTCAACCTATAGAGTCACCTATTATTAAAACAACTCAAGTCATTTCAGGTATCACTCATTTATGTCACATCTCCTCTGTGTCCAGGGAACCTCTTGGTCTAGGTGGGCTGAAACAACTGGTTACCTCGGCGGATATTAAACCACTGTCGTGGAACTCCACAAACATGTTGTCGCCTCTTCTGCAGTCAGCACTACTTGACTACAAGCAGGCTTACGACGGCAGAGAGTTAGCAGCTAATCAGCAAGCCGCACAACACTGTGATATCTTTTCCTAACCAAGTTTTTAAATGTCATTTAAAAAGCTGTCAATGTAATCCCTTGATGGGGAACTTTATTACGAGTGCTGAAGGAAGCAAGATGAGCAGCAGCATCATCTTGCAAAAGTATAGCTGACTCCAGAATCGGCAACAATATATTTGTGGATGTTCCACCACAGTGTTTTAATATCTGCCTGAAACAAGTTGTTTCAGATCACCAGACCAAAAGGTTCCCTGAAGGCAGATGTGACTTAATCAATAAATTCCCAAATGACTTAAGTTTGCTTAATGATTGGTGGCGCGTCGCCGCAAAGGATATGCCATGTGGCGTGAAGATCTCCAGCAATATATGTTCTTCATTGTTTTGTGGGTAGAACATTACTAGTATTCCACTCTTCCTGTGTCTCAGTGTTCGCAATGTTTTAGTGTATTTTCACAATACGATCGTCACAAAAGTAGAATTGTTTTTGTCAAAATGCGTCAGTGGTGTCTGGCCGTAGCCTCGCGAAAAAGCATTGCTAAATATGTTGAGACGTGGTTTAATATCCGCCCGAGGTAACCAGTTGTTTCAGCTCACCTAGACCAAGAGGTTCCCTGGACACAGAGGAGATGTGACATAATACCTGAAATGACTTGAGTTGTTTTAATAATAGGTGACTCTATAGGTTGAGCCACCGTCTTTCAGTAGATTTGCATTTTGCTCGACAGGGATCGAATCCAGGTCGTTGCGATCTTTTTATAAATATATTTTCTTTAATGTATTTCTTCATACGTGGTTGTGATGCAGCGCTCACTTATACAATCACGAACGCTGCAATGGAGATGAAATGTGGCTTGAAGATCTCCAGCAATATGTTTGTGAATGTGTGACGAATCTGGTGACCAGACAGAAAACCGCTGCAGCTGTGAAGTGAAGACAACGCACGCACGCGTAGGGAAACCAGTAGGTTTGAAAACCAGTTGGGGTGTAACACCGGAGCTACAAGCCGATTGGCAGAAGCCGAGCGAAGTGAACGGGCTTGGGTGTACGGTTTTACCATGTCCTGTGCTATTTACTTGTATTATATCATATTAGGGGTCCAGTTTTATGAACATTTGAGTCAAATCAAAACAGTGTTTATTTTTTCAGCCTTGATTTCGCAGGTAAACACACCGCCAGGTAAACAAACACACCTGTGTAAACCAGAGCGGTGATGACGGCAGCGATGAAGTGAAAGCGAAGTTTTTCTTCCAGTTTGTGCACGTGCATGGCGGCGGCTTGGACCGCGAAGGCGCAGCCGAGCTCCACGGCCGCGGCCTCCAGCAGGGTCCCGCCGAGGGGGTCAAAGCACCGGAACCCGAATCTCTGGTGACGGACGTGGACGTCGGAGAGACCGAGCGACCAGAAGGCGGCTGCGAAGAACTGCGCGGCGACCGCAGCGGCGAACTGGCAGGCGACGAGGACGGCGGTCGCACCGACGCCGCGCGCGCCGCGGCAGACGCTCTCCAGAGCCGCGCTGGGGTTGCACGTGGCCCCGCGGAAAGTGGACAGGTGGACCACCGTCATGACGTAGGTGAGGGTGAGTCCGAGCGGCGGCCCCAGCGGCGTCGTTTCGCCCAGCAGCTTGAGCTCGTGGGTGCAGGAGCAGAGCTGGAAGGTGGCCGCCGCCTCCAGCAGGTAGACCCAGTACACTCCCGGGAGAAGGCGCACGGACGTCCGGCGGAGCGCCTCGCTGAGCAGCACCGCAGCTCCCACCGCCGCCAGGGAGACGTGCAGGTCCGTCATATCTCCGGTTGGGTCACGCCGAACCCCACGGTATCGATCCGTCAGCCTTCAACTTTTAGAAAGCTGCTCTCTTTTTTTTTTATTTGACGAGAAAGTTGCTCCACGCCGCAGCGGTTGCAAAACAGGAAGCGAGGCGGCTTCGCCAGGGGCGTTTCTAGGATTCAAGGAAAGGGTGGGCTTGGCCCCTACAGAACTGGCATGTGTGCGCGCTTCGCGCAGCAATTTTTTTTCATTGTATTTAATTTATCCATTATTTCAGACAGTTCATAGATTGGTTCAATCAGAAAGAGTGTGATTTTGCTCTGTAGTTTTGCTTGCATTCATTCAGTATATGATAGTAGAAGAGACAGAATGTCAGGGTCAGTGAACACAAATATGAACTTTTCTCAAATAACGAGAGAAATACTTTTCCTGCTTGTAAAGGAAAGACGGATAAACTAGCTTTCATATCCACGTCACTCCCAAATCCAATGGATGGAGAATGGACCTGACAGTGTCAACTTTTGAGTTGTTTACTTGTTTTATTTTGAGCAGAAGGGAATACGATTTTGATCTATTTTGTTGTCTGTGTAGTTTTTACAAACCAATGATATTTTATGCTAATTTGGACACTATCAGTGAGATAAAGATGAACTAGTTCAGTGTCAAATATACCATTCAATAGTAAAAAAAAACATGAATAACAAAAATAAAAACATTTCAAGTACATCTTAGTTATCGAATGATAAATATTGTATGATGGTACTCCTTGGTATAGTTTACGTTGAGCTAAAGTCCTTGGTATAGTTTACTACGAGATAAACTCCTTGGTGTAGTTTACTATGAGATAAACTCCTTGGTATAGTTTACTATGAGATAAACTCCTTGGTATAGTTTACTATGAGATAAACTCCTTGGTATAGTTTACTATGAGATAAACTCCTTGGTATAGTTTACTATGAGATAAACTCCTTGGTATAGTTTACTATGAGATAAACTCCTTGGTATAGTTTACTATGAGAAACTCCTTGGTATAGTTTACTATGAGATAAACTCCTTGGTATAGTTTACTATGAGAAACTCCTTGGTATAGTTTACTATGAGATAAACTCCTTGGTATAGTTTACTATGAGATAAACTCCTTGGTGTAATCCTGCTGTGGTTGATGAGACATTACAGAGTGAGAAAGCCAGCGCAGCAGCCTCCCCAAGGTCCTAGTGCCCTATGGTTAAGTATGATGATGAATAAATGAATGAATATATACTTTATTAATCCCCAAGGGGAATTTTTTTTGTCGTCATCAGTAGTGCCTTACCACTTGAAATACAAACACACAAGATAAAATATATAAAGAAGCAACAGGGATGAGAGATATATACAAATTAAAATAAAGCTATATATATATATATATATATATATATATATATATATATATATATATATATATATATATATATATATACAATAGAATATAATACAACTAACTGGAATGAAATATATTTATATTTACAGCTGAAGAGTGTATTCATTAATTAAGTAAATAAGTAAACTAGATAAACAGTGCAAAAATATATATGGTACAGTGATGAACTAATCCACGGAGGAACAAGCAAGCGGTGACTTGTTGTAAAGCCGTATTGCTGTCGGCAGGAATGTTCTCCTGTAACGGTCCTTCTTGCAGCGGAGCGTGAGGAATCTCTTAGAGAAAGTGCTCCTCTGGCCCTGCAGCAGGTGGTAGAGAGGGTGGTCCAGGTTGTCCAATATGGACAAAAGTTTCTTCAGCGTCCTCCTCTCCACCACCTGCCCCAGCCGATGATGGAGCCGGCCTTCTTAACTAGTTTGTTGAGTCTATTGGTGTCACCGGCTCCAATGCTGCTCCCCCAGCAGACTATAGCGAAGTACAGGGCGCTGGCCACAACCGACTTGTAGAACATCTCCAGCATCTTGCTGCACACATTGAAGGATCGAAGCTTCCTCAGGAAAAAGAGTCGACTCATCCCCTTCTTGTACACAGCGTTGACGTTGGCCTTCCAGTTCAGTCGGCTGTCGATGGCAACACCCAGGTACCTGTACTCCTCCACTATGTCCACGTCCTCTCACAGAACACTCAGAGGACTAGGAGCTGTTGTCTTCCTCCTGAAGTCGACCACCATCTCTCTGGTCTTGACCACGTTCAGAAGCAGGTGATTCACGCCGGCTCACTTCACAAAGTCACTCACCACTGCCCTGTACTCCTCCTCCTGTCCATCCCTAATACACCCGACCACTGCAGAGTCATCAGAGAACTTTTGCAGATGCCATGACTCCGTGTTGTACTGGAAGTCAGTGGTGTACAGGGTGAACAGGAAGGGAGACAGAACAGTTCCCTGTGGGGCTCCAACATCACTGACCACCGTCCCAGACAGCACACGGCCTAGTCTGACAAACTGTGGTCTGCCTGTGAGGTAGTCAGTGATCCAGAAGATGGTGGACGAGTCTACCCACACCACCCGCAGCTTCTCACCCAGTAGCAGTGGTTGGATGGTGTTAAATGCACTGGAGAAGTCAAAGAAAGTGACTCTCACAGAGACACCTGTTCCATCCAGGTGCGACTGAGCTCGTTGCAGCAGGTAGATTATGGCGTCGTCCACACCCACATGCGGCTGGTAAGCAAATTGTAGAGGGTCCAGCGACGATTTCACCTGCGGTCGGAGGTGAGCCAAGACCAGCCTCTCCAGCACCTTCATCACATGGGAGGTGAGGGCTACCGGTCGGTAGTCGTTGAGGACGGATGGAATCGACTTCTTCGGGACAGGGACCAGGCACGACGTCTTCCACAGCACCGGGACCTCCTCCTGCCTCAGGCTGAGGTTGTAGAGGTGCTGCAGGACACCAGACAGCTGGGTGGCGCAGGTCTTTAGGACCCTGGGGGCTGATGCCATCAGGTCCTTCAGCTTTGCTTTGGTGGAGTTTCTCCAGCTGTCTTCTCACCTGGTCAGTCGTCACAGAGAGAGGGGGGAGGGTGGAGGAGCCTATTGTTGTTGAGGGCCCATTTGAAGAGCCACCGGGTGTTGAGGGCTCATTGGAAGAGCCATTGGGTGTTGAGGGCTCAGCGAAAGTGCAGCTCAACAGGGGGGGCAAAGGGGAAGGTGTGGAGGTGAGGTGAGAGGAGGAAACGGATGAGGGCTGTGAACTAAACCTATTGAAGAAACAGTTCAGCTCATTGCCCTCTCCAGGGAGCCCCTGGATGTCTCCCTCCCACCTTGAAGCCGGTAATCTGCTTCATCCCGTTCCACACCTCCCTCATGTTGTTCTGCTGGAGTTTGGCCTCCAGCTTCCTCCTGTAGGAGTCCTTGCCCTCTCTGATCTTCACCTTCAGGTCACGCTGGACTCTCCTGAGCTCATCCCTGTCCCCAGACCCGAAAGCAACTTTCTTCTTATTAAGAAGAGCCTTCAGGTCCCTGGTGATCCAGGGCTTGTTGTTGGGGAAGCAGCGCACAGTCCGGGATGGTATGGTGGTGTGTTCACAGAACTTGATGTATTCTGTGATGCAGTCTGTCATGCTGTTGATGTCCTCCCCATGTGGTCCACACAGCACATCCCAGTCAGTCGACTCAAAGCAGTCCTGCAGGGCGTCGTTAGCCTCCTGAGACCACCTCCTAACAGTCCTGGAGGTCGCAGGCAGCCTCTGCACCAGAGGAACATACCTGGGTGTCAGCAGGACCAGGTCGTGATCAGACCTGCCAAGGGGGGGAAGGGCAGTGGCCCTGTATGCATCCTTAGTATTTGCATACAGGAGGTCCAGAGTTTTATTGTTTCTTGTGGGGCAGTCAACATACTGTATAAAAGTAGGCAGAGCTTTGTCCAGTGTTGTGTGATTGAAGTCACCAGTTATTGTCATAAAAGCACCTGGCTGTTGACTCAGCAGTCCAGATACAGTGAAGTGGATGGTGTCCACTGATTCCTCAGCGTCAGCTGATGGTGGCACGTAAACGGCGACAACAATGGCAGACGTAAACTCTCTCGTCAAATAATACGGGCGCATCCCCACGGCTAACAGTTCAATGTTCGGGCTGCAGAAACGCTCCTTCACACACACATGGTCGGGGTTGCACCACCTCTCGTTCACGTACACTGCAATCCCTCCCCCTCTCTATTTGCCGCTCAGTGTAGCGTCTCTGTCCGCCCGTACAGTCCTGAAGCCGGGTACCGACGCGTTGTGGTCCGGAAAATCCGCGTGCAGCCATGTCTCCGTGAAACACAAGATGCTGCACTCACGGAAGATCCTCTCAGTCAATACCAGCGCGCCTAGCTCGTCCGTCTTATTCGCCAAAGACCTTACGTTCCCCGTTATAATGACCGGTACCAAGGGCTTGTATTTCCTCTTTTTTGCCCTCCTTTTGGCACCCAATCAACTTCTTCGGGACAGGGACCAGGCACGACGTCTTCCACAGCACCGGGACCTCCTCTTGCCTCAGGCTGAGGTTGTAGAGGTGCTGCAGGACACCAGACAGCTGGGTGGCGCAGGTCTTTAGGACCCTGGGGGCTGATGCCATCAGGTCCTTCAGCTTTGCCTTGGTGGAGTTTCTCCAGCTGTCTTCTCACCTGGTCAATCGTCACAGAGAGAGGGGGGAGGATGGAGGAGCCTAGTGTTGTTGAGGGCCCATTTGTAGAGCCACCAGGTGTTGAGGGCTCAGCGAAAGTGCAGCTCAACAGGGGGGGCAGAAGGGGAGGTGTGGAGGTGTGGTGAGAGGAGGAGACGGATGAGGGCTGTGAACTAAACCTATTGAAGAAACAGTTCAGCTCGTTGGCCCTCTCCAGGGAGCCCCCTGGTTGTCTCCCTCCCACCTTGAAGCCGGTAATCTGCTTCATTCCGGTCCACACCTCCCTCGTGTTGTTCACAGATAGGCTATTGGATTGTAATTTTAAGGGGAGAAAACATATAAACCAGAACACACGCACATATGTAGCATGTTAGTTATAAATAAGTTGTCCATGTGAGAAACAATAGTTTAATTTAATGACATCACCAAAATAAAAATTTAAAAAAAAAAAAGATTTTTTATTTTTTTAAATTAATATTCGGGGCTAATTAAAAAACATCCGGGGCTAAAGCCCCTAGGGACTAGCCTAGGGACGCCACTGGGCTACGCCTTCAAAATACAAGCGCAAGCATGAATCGCAGCTCCTACAATTGTGGTCGAAGTACTCGGAGGCCCGATCCCAATGCCCCCCCACCCCTCCCAAACCGCCCATAAACCGCGCCCAGCTGTTAAACAGCCGATCCACTGAAGGGGCAGGTAGACAATCCATATGCACTCACCTAAAGGATTATTAGGAACACCATACTAATACTGTGTTTGACCCCCTTTCGCCTTCAGAACTGCCTTAATTCTATGTGGCATTGATTCAACAAGGTGCTGAAAGCATTCTTTAGAAATGTTGGCCCATATTGATAGGATAGCATCTTGCAGTTGATGGAGATTTGTGGGATGCACATCCAGGGCACGAAGCTCCCGTTCCACCACATCTCAAAGATGCTCTATTGGGTTGAGATCTGGTGACTGTGGGGCCATTTTAGTACAGTGAACTCATTGTCATGTTCAAGAAACCAATTAGAAATGATTCGAGCTTTGTGACATGGTGCATTATCCTGCTGGAAGTAGCCATCACAGCATGGGTACATGGTGGCCATAAAGGGATGGACATGGTCAGAAACAATGCTCAGGTAGGCCGTGGCATTTAAATGATGCTCAATTGGCACTAAGGGGTTTAAAGTGTGCCAAGAAAACATCCCCCACACCATTACACTACCACCACCAGCCTGCACAGTGGTAACAAGGCATGATGGATCCATGTTCTCATTCTGTTTACGCCAAATTCTGACTCTACCATCTGAATGTCTCAACAGAAATCGAGACTCATCAGACCAGGCAACATTTTTCCAGTCTTCAACTGTCCAATTTTGGTGAGCTCTTGCAAATTGTAGCCTCTTTTTCCTATTTGTAGTGGAGATGAGTGGTACCCGGTGGGATCTTCTGCTGTTGTAGCCCATCCGCCTCAAGGTTGTGCGTGTTGTGGCTTCACAAATGCTTTGCTGCATACCTCGGTTGTAACGAGTGGTTATTTCAGTCAAAGTTGCTCTTCTATCAGCTTGAATCAGTCGGCCCATTCTCCTCTGACCTCTAGCATCAACAAGGCATTTTCGCCCACAGGACTGCCGCATACTGGATGTTTTTCCCTTTTCACACCATTCTTTGTAAACCCTAGAAATGGTTGTGCGTGAAAATCCCAGTAACTGAGCAGATTGTGAAATACTCAGGCCGGCCCATCTGGCACCAACAACCATGCCACGCTCAAAATTGCTTAAACCACCTTTCTTTCCCATTCTGACATTCAGTTTGGAGTTCAGGAGACTTGGCTCGTTCGAGACGAGCCAGTTCTGCGCAGAATCGATCGGCGGATTTCAGAGGCAGGCGCTGCAGTGGCTCTCCCCCGACTGCTTGGCCCAGTGCATGATGGGAAACGCCTGGCTCTCGCCACATCAGAGAGCTGATTGGCTCTTAGATCTCGACAGCAAACACCACGTGTTGTAGAAAATTCTTATTTTATGTGTAGTTGGAATACTTAACGCTGGATTGTTGACTATTAGTCTCATGTTTGATCTAAAAACATTTATTGTGTGGTTGTTAATACAAAATCGTATTTATACAACACACATCAAAACTACATAAAAAGACCAAAGGATGCAGCTACACACTCATTTTTACATAAATATATATTTATAAACACATATAATAAATCAAAACGTGATCTGTAAACTACAAGTAAACAAAAGTTCGGAACTAACAGGAAGTACTTTTTTCTGTGACTTCCTGCGTATACACAGCTGACAGCTGACAACTGTCCGACTTGATTGCAATTTTTTGTCAACGCCTCCTGCTGCGGCCGCCTGCTCTCGTCTGGATTCCAGGCGAGGCGCTACTCTAACGAACGAGCCTATTGTCTTGACCAGGACCACACCCCTAAATGCATTGAAGCAACTGCCATGTGATTGGTTGATTAGATAATTGCATTAATGAGAAATTGAACAGGTGTTCCTAATAATCCTTTAGGTGAGTGTGTGTGTGTGTGTGTATATGTATATATATATATATATATATATATATATATATATATACACTACAGTTCAAAAGTTTGGGGTCACTTAGAAATGTCTTTATTTTTCAAAGAAAAGCACTGTTTTTTTCAATGAAGATAACATTAAATTAATCAGAAATCTACTATACATTGTTAATGTGCTTAATGACTGTTCTAGGTGGAAACGTCTGGTTTTTAATGAAATATCTATATAGGTGTATAGAGGCCCATTTCCAGCAACTATCACTCCAGTGTTCTAATGGTACATTGTGTTTGCTCATCACATAGAAGACTAATGGATGATTAGAAAACCCTTGTGCAATTATGTTAGCACAGCTTAAAACAGTTATGCTGGTTAGAGAAGCTATAAAACTGGCCTTCCTTTGAGCTAGTTGAGTATCGGGAGTATCACTTTTGTGATTTAAATGAATTAAATCGGAACTGTGGATGAGGAGATGGCACAGTTTTAGTTTGGAATAAAACACATTTCTCATTTCCGGGAGACAGGAAAAAAGATCTGGGGGTTTATAAGATTTTTAAAAAGCGTGAAAACATGACCGATCATAGACATAAGCATGAAGTAATTATCTTGACACACAAACAGGTTTCATGATAGTTTTGGAGATATTTCAGTCGACTGGTTGGCATATTTTGATCTTTAAGGAGCTCAGTTTAAATGTTTGTCTCTCACTGGTTTTCTTCTGCAGCATTTAGTTTTGCTGTGTGGAATTATTGGTATTTGAAGGGTGTTTTGGTGAAGAGCTTCAGTTTGTATACAAACTGTAGTGTCGACTGGTGTTAGCGGCCCGTCGTCTTTATTGTATTTAAAATATACTTACATTTTCAATAGTATATTGCAAATATACTATCAAAGAAGTGCACTTTCTGCAAATATATATATAAAAAGTATACCAAAGTCACACTTTCACCTATTTAAAAAATTACACTTTTAACACACTTTAAAATAATTGTACTGTACTTTCAATAAATATATTATAAAAAAATATACTTTAAGTGAAAGTTCTATGCAATTACTTAAATGTATTTCTTTGAACTTTAATTTCAAACATTTTTGGTATATTTCAAAATGTATGCTCTAAATTAGCATTTTTTTTTAAAGCACATTTGATGAATACAGATTTTAAATATACCAAATTTGTTGTATATTTTACGTGATATTTGAGAATTGTACTTTCCGCAAATATGTAAAAAGTATACAAAAGTCACGCTTTCAACTATTTAAAAAAGTGACACTTTTAACACACTTTATGTATACTTATGATGAGTAGGGCTTCAAGTATGCTCAAGTATACTAAGATTAAATATTCTTGGTATATTTTTTCGCCTGGGTCTCTCTCTCGCTCTAATATATTTATATTAAGTTATCGTATGATATGTGGACATAACCACAATTATTTTTCCGTGAACGACTTATCGTGCGATATATGGACAAGAACTCAATAATTTTATCAGACCTCGATATTGCCCATTGTGTTTGAATGTGTATTTGTTTACATAAGAACATTTTATCCCTCATAATCCTAGAATAAACAGCAGGTTTTTCCTTTCAACAAAATGCCCGACGTTTACACAATATCCTCGTCCTATCATGGAAAGGAAAAACAGCAGGTTTTTGCTTTCCATGATACGACTGCGTAAACATCGGACATTTTTGTTTACTGAGCCTGAGTCTATTTTATGCAGTGGCGGCCGGCCAATAGAGGGCCGTGGGGCCTGGCCCTACCCACCTTGCACCACCAAAAAAATTAAAATAAAAAACATTATTTATAATTTTATTCATTATAAAAATATATAAATAAATTATACAAATTGTCAATATTTGTGTGTTAAATTTACAATATTTGCGTGTTTGAGCTATGGAATGTACCCAGTAATATTTGTAAAATAGGATATCTGCGCAAAATATCTGCTTTTCCTGCTCGTCCTCTGCTCTCAGTGCTCTGAGCTGCTCACAAGCACTTCTGTTCTGGTCTCTGATGCTCGTGCACATGTCGGGCCTGAAGCATTTGGCCCAAGAAAGACAGGTCTAATACGCAGTTTAGCCAATCACTGAATAAAGATATAAAATGATGGACATATAATTTATCCAATCAGCGCCTTTTAAAAAGGACTTCTACGGGACCAGGCCCCGGTACGCGTTCACGGCTAGTCTCTCGTTCTCGTCGCTTGTGTTCTCGTCGCTTGTGTTCTCGTCACTTGTGTTCTCGTCACTTGTGTTCTCGTCTGCCTGTCTCTCTCAGCGCCATTTTAACGTCATGACAATGGAACATCCCAGCACGAGCGCTACTCTGCCAAGAAGACCCAACCCTAACTCGATCAAATCTCTCCTCCAAGACCCGTTTGAGAGAAGAACATTGGTGGACAAACTGGTGAAACAACTGGGCCCACATCAGCCTCCTGGACTCAGCATAAGACAACAGACTGGCGTCAAGGGGAAGCCGCACATGCGGAGCTTCTGTAAAGACTGGTACATGAGGAAGGCTTGGCTAGCTGGATGCAGTCATGCTAACGCTGTATTTTGCTTTCCCTGCGTGCTTTTTAAGTCGACGGGGTCAGATCCAGCATGGACTGATTCGGGAGTAAGGGACATGATGTATTGTTTTGGTTGTGTGGTTTTATTTTATTCATTTTTGTATAATCTAATTCTCATATTCACATTACAATGTCCAAATATTCTTAAGATTTGAAAGTTCATTGCACTTTGCAATGATTTATACTTGCATTAATATGCTATAATGTTATTACTATATTAACAGCATAAAATTGTCTTTAAATGGCAATAATATTGTTTATCCAAATTATTTATGGCACAATATATCATCTCACAAAGGTAGTTCTCATGACAGGCCTACTGACAGTTAATTAAGCGGGGACAAAAAACAAGTAAGATGCAAAACCCTACACCCAGATACACTAACCCCAGTTTATTCCTTTTCCATTAATTAAGTGATTCACACTTTTGATATTTGTATGGATTTATTTAAAGCTTTCGTATAACGTGTTTAAAAAAATAAATAATCTTTTCCATATTGACATTCTTTGTAAAATCTGTTTTTAATTAAATTGTTGCCTTCAATTAGTGTTTTGAAGCAGCAAATGCCAAGCAGCATTGATAATTAAACTTTTATTTGAAAAGAATGGATTTTACATTAGTATTAATGTCTGCCTGTAAAGAAAATGTCCTTCTTGAGGATAATAAAGTTATAAAAGTCACTTTTCACTGACGTTATAGTGTTTTTGCGTCATTGTGGCAACAGGTGGCAGTCGGTGATACAGAGGTGTCGGGCATCGACAGGAGCTTGTGTAAAGTATGATATAATTTACAATATGTTCATTTCCGCAATACTTTTCAAAATAAAAAAAATTGTTGCGGCATTTGGTTTGAATCTAAACTTGTAATATGTGACGATGTATTGATTGAGCAAGAATCAGAAGCTTATTTAACATTAATACCGATGTTTTTGTGGTAATTAAAAAAAAAATCTATGTATTCGCCGTCATAATTCCCAATATAAAGTGTAAGTAAAAATGTGGTGCTGTAATTTTGAAGGCGTTTAGCGTTTGACTTCCGGTACCCGTGTGAGCTAACAAAAGTTAGCTTTACTCAACGTCCTCATTCGAGGCCAGCTGCTCTCCATCGGGTAACTGAGGAAGAACGGCGCACTGCGGCTGCTTCTCTGCCGTCCATCGGGAGGCAAAACCGACCCGTAGGATTACGTGGAGGTAGAATAACCGACGCTACATGTTGATATTATAACAATATGCGTTGACAACAGATATAATGGAGCATGCTTTATTGCTCTCTCGAAGCAATAGGTCCCGTTCTTTCTTTTATATTGAGTGTGACACCAGACTTCATTTTAAAAATCCGTCAATTTTTTCATTATCGTGCTTTGCGACCAAAGCGGATGGCTGATTATTTAATATCATATATATTTATGAATGACTCTGATCCAGACTTAAATTCGGCTCACATACTAGACATAAATAAAGCCTCAAATACAAATGAGCAAACAAGTGTTTACAATTAGATGTAACATTTGACGATCGTATGTGTGGGGAATTGACCGTCATAACAACATGATGTTGATCCTGAATTATGTTCTGGTTTTGCCGATAAACTAAGCAGCATTGAAGCGTTGAATTATTGATTAGACTTCGACGTGTTTCTATTAAGAGCCCCTTCATTTCAAATTGTTACACAACTAGCAGCTTTGTTGTTCTCTGTTATGCATTAATAATGGTAGTATTTCATTACTGTTTAAACAAACAAAAAAAGGTTATTTTTGTCAATTCTTTGGTCATGAGTTTATGATCTTTCACAACAGGCGTGACCATGACAGGCAGAGCACAAATAAAGTAATAAACCAGAAGTATTTGGTTACAGATGATATAACAGGGCTTTGGGATATCTTATAACATTCCTGTTCGAAAACTGTTCGATTTGACCTCAGTTTTTTGTCAACGCCCCCCGCTGCTGCCGCCTGCTCTCGTCTGGATTCCAGGCGAGAAGCAGCTCTTTCGAACGAGGCTAATATGTTACGTGACTGGTAGAGCAGGGCCCGGGCACAAAACAATACCAAGAAGTTCCTCACGCTCTCTGTGTATTTACTGTTCTGGTGCACACGCAACAGTTTCTTTTTTTAATTTTGCCCCGAGGCCCAGAAACCAACAAGTACTCTTATACGGAAATACAACAACCTTTGTTGATATTGTTTTGATAACCCCAGGGTCCAAACAAACATCTGAAGCCTTTGTGTGGTCCTGAGGGTTCGCTTGGTAATCTGGCAACGATCGTGCAACATCATGTAGAACGTATCAACTCAAATTTGGCTACTTATTGTCATTATATACATCTGATAGTATTCACTTCTGAATCCCTCCACACATATGCCTCTCTTTCTGCTCTTTCTGACAAAATGTAATATTCTATGAAATCTTGGTATTTTTTTATTCCCAAAATATGAATTTGTAAAGTAACTAAAGCTGTCAGATAAATGTAGTACTATAAAGTAAAAAGTACAATAATTTTCCATGAGGTGGAGTAAAGTGGCATGAGAAAAGTAATGAACTTAAGTACAGAGTAAAGTACAAGTACCTCAAATGTGTACTTGAGTAGATGTACAACCCCCCAGATGTACAACCTTGTGGCGGTACTTCATTAGAGATTCCTGTGTTGCAGGTGTGGGACGTCAGGATGCGCGGCGCGTGAGTCATGGCGTCCACACTGTCCACGCTGCAGCTCGGTGGGCTGCGGGGTCTTCGGGCCAAACTGCTGCGGCGCCGCGACCACCAGCCGCTGGTCGTGTGCCTGTCCGGCCTGTACGGCTGCCGCTGGGGCCGGGACGAGAGGAGCTGCACACGGCCGGGAGGCTGCTGCTGCGACAAGGTCAGAGGTCAAGATGCGCACCGGCCACATGCTGGGGGGCACCAATTGGTGCAGAGTGCATGAATCCTAAAGTTTTAGTTTTTAGAGTCTTACTGTAACCAGGTGGAACTGATGAAGAGGTGACTGGGGTCCACCGAAGGGGTTATAAGGGTACACCCGCTGGGGAGCCGGGATAGGCAGGACTTCCTTCCTGTGTCTTCGCCGGCGTAAGCAAGGCGTCTTTCCTTGCCTCCAGCGTCACACGTGACTGTATGCATTGGTATGTATTTGTGAGCTGGGTTACCGGAGCTTCTGTTGGGGGGGGGGGGTCTTTCCCTGGTGGGCGGTTACGGATTCTCAATTATGTTTTTATTTTATTTCTTTTTCAGCTTGTGAACCACTGCCTTGGTCTTTTGTTTATTTCCGTTTTGTTATTGATTTCTTAGCCCGTATTGCTTGTGAACTCCTCCGGCTCGTCAAACCAGCTGTCACTGGCGACCCCAATAAGTGCTTGTCTCAATAAAACGAGAAAGCTGCATAAAGAACACTGACTCTTTGTGTGTGTGTTTACCTTTACACTATCTGGACCGGGTCTTTGCGGCAACAGGGTGCTACATTAAGAAAATAAAGGTCTGCAGAAACTGATGGAGAACTTTACATTTAAGTTATGTTTAGTTAGTTAATTTAACCCCATATTTCATGGTATATACTGTAATACTGTATATACTGTATGTAGATCATTCTGGTGAATGATTATGTTCACGCTCTGTATGCACGCTACGGGACGCTACGGGAAAGTGCACATGTGCAGTGGGGTTCGGGTTCTGTGCGCGCACCTCCCGTCAAGTTAAAATGTTAGCCTGTTATACTCGGTTGTATTCAAGTTCATATGGTTTCTACAAGTTTATGAAATAAACAACCGGCTTGGATTTAAAGTAAGGACTCGAACGGGAGCGTTCATTTGTTTACGCAGCAGAGGTGAGAGCGCCTGGTGAAGATGGAGCCGTCATCGTTCTGGCTGAATCCAGAGAAAACCCAGAGTGCTTGAAACGGAAATTTCGGGAAGTATGTAACCCTCAATGCAACAAAACTATGGAGACACACAAATTCCAATCTGCCGCATCTATGAAATGACTGAGGAGGGTAATAAGGCTCTAGCCCAGCCCCAAACAGCTACTACTGCTGAAGCAATTCAGCCAAACTCCAGTGGTTGGTACAACAGGTCAAGACCTAAACCTCAAGCAGGCCAACGTGAGGCAAGATCCATTGCAAACTGCAATAACTGTGGAGGCAGCCATGCCGCACAGAGAGACAAATGTCCTGCCTTCGGGCAGCAATGCCATATCTGCAGGAAATTTAATCATTACAAAAAATGCTGCAAGTCCATGTCATACGGACAAGGGTACGTAAAGAGAGGGGACTGCGGAAGATCAGTGCACCAGTTAGAGCTACAAGAACCCGATGACAGTGCCAGTGACGACACTTTCTATGTGGATGGTCTCATAGTGGACACTATCAATCCTCAAACAGAAGGACAAGATGAAGGATTTGTTATACTATATACATGACCGGCCAATCGAGATGAAGGTTGACACGGGCGCAAAGTGCAATGTAATGTCAATAGACACTTTCCGACAGCTGGAGAATGGCATGCGACCAGTGGAACAAGGTAAAGATATCAACCTCGTGGCTTATGGAGAAAAAAAAAGAAAAAGAAAAAAAGAGCTGAATCCGCACTGTACTCTATGGGACGTTGTATGTCTAGTTGAAGTGCGATGAATGTTGGAATGTCTTGCAATATGAATGTATAAGTTGGTTAATTACCGTTCAAGTATATTTAAAGATGGTTGTTTGAAACTGTTACTAATTTCTATTCTATATAACAATGTCGCAAAGTTAAAAATTACAGCTATGTTATTATCTTGTTAGTTAATGCCCAGCCTTCCATTTGTTCTCTATGGAAGGCACGAACTAAAGAAAGGGGATGTAGATCATTCTGGTGAATGATTATGTTCGCGCTCTGTATGCACGCTACGGGACACCGTACTTGGGAAAGTGCACATGCGCAGTGGGGTTCGGGTTCTGTGCGTGCACCTCCTGTCAAGTTAAAATGTTAGCCTGTTATACTCGGTTGTATTCAAGTTCATATGGTTTCTACAAGTTTACGAAATAAACATCCGGCTTGGATTTAAAGTAAGGACTCCTCACTCATTTCGACACTGTATGTAGTTTATATACACTGTATATACTTTGCATTTTTACATTTTCTTTATTATTTAATTTTCTTAAATTTAATATGTTCTGCCGTGCTATTTTATTGTATTGTATATATTTGTCATACTTAATATTTGTATGTTTACTCTGTAACTTTGCTCGCTGCTTCTATCTATCTATCTATCTATCTATCTATCTATCTATCTATCTATCTTTCTTTACATAAAAACCTGATTTTCCAAAGATTTTATATAATAAATCATGTCATAAATAGTTCATATTGAGTGAAGCTCACCAGAAGAAAGCGTAGTGAAGGAAATATTCACAGGTTTTACTATTTTAAGTGGTAATAATACAAGTATAAATCCTGCCTCCAATACTTCAGAGGTATTATCAGCAAAATACCATAATATAAAACGTAAAGAGAACTCCGTTACATCCGCTACGTACATATATCATTGGATTATTACAACTGATGCTTTGACACAATAAGCAACATTTTATTTGTTCAACGTATTCAGGTGCAGTTCATTTAAATAGTTTCTATTAAAGTGGATCCAATTGTTGCAGCTGTTCATGTGTTTTGGATGAAGCCGTCTCAGAATGAAAAGTTATTTGTAAATGTATTCGAATTTAAAAGAATTTAGTAATTTCTGCGTTATTTGTTGAACTGTGAAAATAAAAAGATTTTATGTCACGATGATTTTTTTAAATAATTTAGTTTTGAAAACCTTTCCTGGACCTCCTGGCAGCCTCCAGAGGGTCCACAGACCTCTTTTTTAAGAAGCACCGATTGCAACCAAAGGCCGGACAACTATTTAGAATACAAGTCAATAATGCAGGCAAACAACTGACAAAAAAAATGATAATCTTGTTTTATTGTTATGGATTGTTTACTGATCAATATCAAGTAGAAATAGACAATTAATGAACAATTAAATCCATTTCATAGTTCATGTTATTTAACTGTTGTCAGAGAACAGAGCTTTATCTTTATTCTTTTACAACCAAACTTTTATTGTTTGAAGTCCTCTCTCTCTGGAGGTCAAAGATCAGTCATCCGTCTGCATGGAAACAAGGTGATATATATAAATAGAAGAAAAAAGGGCAGTTTAAATAAAACAATAAATCAACTTGTGTTTCATGTTTCATGTTTTCTGTTTCCGCTGTCGGCAGCTGGAAGGAGTCAGCTTTGCTCTGCTGGTGGCGACGTTCTGCCTCACGCTGGTGTTTCTATACTTCTGGGGACAAGCCAAGAACGACTACAACGACTTTGACTGGTGGGTTTAGTTTAGTCCTCCTCCCTCCGCGTGTCCATAGGTTCTTTATGTTTATGTTTATTGTTATGTTTATGTTCTTTATCGTGTCGATAGGCTTTATATACTAACTCATACTGACTGGGTCCAGATTTAGTTTGCTAATACAAAATAAAATAAAAAAGTCGATTACTATTCGTATTGTTTCCTTCACAGACATTTAAAAAGGCACACCAATGAATATTCACAACTATATATATATATATATATATTTTTAAAGTGACATATTAAAATAAAATACATTTGATTATAATAAAATATAAATAAATAAATAACCTTAATTAAAAAAAAACATATATATTGTTTCGGTGGCAAACCCATATATATATATTTTTTGTTTGTTTCGGTGTACATTATTACACCGAAAGCTGAGACACACAAGTGTGTTCTAACAATTTAAAAGGGCACAAAGTGGTGTTGCTTTTAGTCTCTTTCTCTGAAAGTCCTCTAAATAATAAGTAAATGTATTAAAAAAAGAAACTCGTAAATTAAGACTAAAAACAGAATACGAATATAAATAAACTGATAATTTGATTGAACAGAATATCTGAAACATGCATGTTTTGCTCAAAGCACAAAATTGGTACGATAGATTTTGACATGAAGAACTTTGTGTTTCACCAGTAAGATTTTACTATAACATCAAACGTGCAGCACTGACTTAAATCACGAACAGCACGTTTTTTAAAATGTTTTTAGTTGTTTTTTTACTCGTGTGTCTGAATCGTCTCTTGATTATTTATTGTTTGCAGGTTTAACTTTGGGAACCTGGGCTTCTGGTTTCCTTGGTCTGTGGTGCTGCTGGTCATCACCGCAGTCTTCTTCACCTACATCACCTTGCTCATGGTGAGGCTGCAACACAACTTTGTTTAATTCCAGTTTCACCACACAGTCCAGTTTCTATAGAGAGTAAATCCTCATATTTAAAGATGTTAAAGCGGCTTTCACCTAAAAGAAAACAAGACAACGCTTCACATAAAGCATGAAGCCATGTTCATTTGAATGGGAATGTCCTTTCTACTCCTATTTTATTTCTAAGCTTTTATATATATATGTGTATGCAACTGTCGGTCTGTGAATACTGCTTATGTTTATACTACGACTTTCTTCAGTTTATCACACATCACATTTAATACACGATTATTATTTTATTGCAGCTGCTGGCTGTGTGTTTGCTGTCAGAGGGCCAGAAGCTTTATTTACACTGGAGTCACAAGGTACCTGTGTTTTTATTTACAGTTTTGTACAGTAAAGTTTTGTGTCTGATTGTCCTCTTGCAATGAATATTGTGTTCACCTTAAATACGACATGTTTCAGCGTTGGCATGCAGCTAGGTAAATTTTACTCGAGTAGCGCACTGAGATTTGGCGCCATCTAGCGGTGAGGTTCCAGGTTGCAACTGCCTGAATCTTCTGTGTGCCGAGCGTGTAGGAGAACGACTCTAAAGAGAGAATATATATAATACTTTTAGTTACATTTTCAGTTCAGGACTTGTAACAGAGTATTTTCACCGTGTGGTATTAGTACTTTTACTTAAGCAATAAGGTACAAGAGGAGGCAATACTGTATCGTCAATAATGTACAGTTCAAGGGTGTTGTTAGGCCCGACGCGTAGGCCCGCCTTGGAGTATATCACTCCCAGTACCCAAAAAATTATAAAGTGTAAGAAGTATATCTACTATTGTCACCATCTTGAACCAGACACTTATGTTAGCATGCTAACAATGATGGCACACAAACAAACAGATGATTATTCAAATTAAATCAAGTGTCGCGTTATAGCGTGCTAACATTTGCTAAGGGACGATAGAACGTCTACTTTGAGCATAAGTGCCTTCGTTAATGTGAATATATTTAAGCACGGCAAACCCTTGAACAGTACATTGTAAATAAAGTACTGCCTCGAGTACCTTATTGCTTTTATAATAGTTACCTGCGACATTATAAATAGTAAGCTGCCTTTCAGCACAAAATAGTTGTAGCCACCAAACGTTGTGTAGAGAGAGATCTTTATTACTCAATTTCATTTACAGTTTATCACAAACTTACAAAACAAAAAAAGAAATAGTAAAAAAAAAGGAAAAAGCACCAATCACAAGTTCAAAACCATAGCATTGTCTCTGACTGCATACAGAATGTCCTTCAGAGCCCAAATGTCCACACAGAAGTCTGTGTTTTTTGTCCGTCTCAAAAAAACAACAGCCTGCAACCTGAGCCGAGCAATCAGCATGGCCCCCATGTACAACCCTCCACTAGGGTCACCTGTCCTTTTGTCTACCGGGGGTCTGTACAGGGACCAACAGCCCCCTGGAGAGGATCCCCTGCCAAAAACCTCAGTCCACCTTGACACCCTCACCTCTGCCAGAGAACGCAAGATAGAGGCCTTCCCAACCTGGTACACTGCTTTCCTCCCCAGAACATTAGGGTCATTCAACTGGGCCGCCCTCAGCGACAGCAGGATTTCCTCTTCATCCTTCCACTGTCCCACCGCAGGACAGACAGCCAGGGGTCTGGCACAGAGCTCCTCCAGCAGCCCGAGCAGCAGCCTGCTGGACCGGATGATGGTCAGCTCCGCTAGATACAGGATGGAAGTCTTCATTATATGACCCAGCTTCACACAGCCGGCCTCTCAGTCTGGATCTCCGGCTGACCGACGGCAGGACCTGGGATGTAGTGTAGCTGCTCCCAAAGCGTCCAGTCCTCCTAAGCAGCACACAGGCAGCATCAGTCCATGGCAGGCCCAAACTGTACAGCAGACCCATTAGCAGTCTGAAGGCTTTGGTGCGTGAAGCGATGAGACCAGGTCCTGCCCTCCCTCCTGTACCGGTAGGTGCAGCACTGCAGCTCTCAGCCAGTGAAGCCCGGACCAGAATAAGTCCATTCTGCTTCATGATAACTGCAGTGACCACTCTCCTCTCCTGGTCACTCCCACCATTAATATTTAAAGAATTTACCCTCACCTTGTGCATTGGAAAATTGAAAAGAGCAGTGACGTAGATAACAATCAGTAACAGACAAACTAAGTGCAGCACATCCATCACAGACTCACTTGGGCCTTTTAACCTTTTGGAACCTTTGTTCCTAGGCATTGTCTTCCTGAGAGTCGTCAGGTGTTTTCTCAGCCGTAAACTTTCTTATCATCTAATCTCCCCACCCCTTTCTGTATGGCTAAGACACTCTTTACAAATGTATCTGCATCAGGGAAATGGTCTAAAACGTTAACGGGGGGGAGGGGGAGAAGACCCCGGACACGGTGACCCGGGTGGAGGGCACTGCCAGCGGGGAAACCTGCAGGTATACGCCGTTCAGACGCCATCCCTGACAAGAAACACGGTTTTATGTCTCCAAAAAAACTATAAACAACCCAAAAATTGCAACAACTCAATCACACAGTGAACTATGAATGAAATGAGAATAAAAGTTGAGAAAAAAAAACAAAAAACCTCCCATTAGAGGTTTTCCAGGCACGTCCAACTGGTAGGAGACCCCGGGGAAGACCGAGGACACGCTGGAGGGATTATATCTCCCGGCTGGCCTTGGAACGCCTCGGGATCCCCCAGAATGAGCTGGAAAGTGTTGCGGGTGAGAGGGAAGCCTGGGTCGGCCTGCTGAACCTGCTGCCACCGCGACCCGACCCCGGATAAGCGGCTGATAATGGATGGATGGAAAAAAAAAAAAAACATTTAGCGCGCTCACGACGCTCTCCACCACCACCCTCAGAGAGAGAGAGAGATTCTGTGATTTACTGACCAGGCCGGTTGAAAGCAGGGTGCCTTGCGTCGGGAAATTACCGACGGTAATTATCTCTCACTGGAAATCGTCACGATTTTGTGATTAGCTAGCAAACCTTTCTTAGTTTCCCGGTTTTATACATTTGCTCCCCGCTAATTAGTCTACTCGCTCTTGCTCAGAGCGTTATCTGCTCTCCCCCATTATTCACCACTGCCAGTCTCATCTAAAGTCATTCCCCCCAAAATATCAAAGTTTACACGAAACATGTCTGTTTGAAATGACAACTAACGGTCGCGCAAAATCTACCTGTTATTTTGAGTGCTGATACAGAACGCTCAATACAGTACACCCTGTGACTCACTCTCAACCAATCAGAATGCTACAAATCATGACTGAAAATGTTGGTGGATAAATGACACGTTTCCTTTTTTCAGATTGGCATCCTGCTGAGTCTGACTTTCTCCATCGCAGCCACCGCCGTCTTAACCGACCTGTGGAGGAAAGAGTGGACAACTCTGCTGCTTTCCTTTCAGGTGACTCCTCCTCCTCCTCCTGTGAGGCACAGTGGACAATCGAGTTCACAAGCACAACTCAGAGGCAGGTGACAGGCAAAGTTCTTTAGTCATGTATTCAGGCAAGGGTCAAAACCAGGAGATCAAACAAACAGGCGAACAAATCCGATAAGGGGCAGGCAAAATCCAAGGTCGGCAAGACAGGCAAAAACGGGGTCAGAACAGGTAGGCAGAAAGTACAGAGATACGCTGGAGAGTTTTGGCACAATGGACAAGACAATCTGGCAGAGGACACATGCAAGTGAGGGGACCTAAATAGTGAGCTAATGAGGGAACGGGCTGCAGGTGACGGTGATGAGGGGTAATCAGGCGTGAGTGGCAGGATCTGGAATGACAGGAGAGTGGTTAGAACTGACAGACAGGATGAAAACACTTAACATGACGGGGAATCCGTGACACCTCCCCCTCACCACACCAGGCTATGTTTTGTGTCCTGACTCCAGGTAACTGCTCCGTATCTTCATGTGGGAGGAGTCTTACTGATGACGGCGCTGTCTTGGCCAATAGCGTTGCATTTCTTCCGTATGAGCAGCATAGGTGAGGCGGAGTTTGTTTCATCTGATTTGCATAAAAGTTGTGGTGATGCTGAATCAATAACCTCAATGTTACATCTTATTTGCTTTCTTGCTGAGTGTTAGATGAGAAGAGGGGTTCCACCCTTGAGTCTGTTAGCTAAATATACAGCCAGCAGACAGTTAGCTTAGCTTAGCACAAAGACTGGAAACAGCTAGCCAGGTTCTGTCTAAAGACAGACAACTTGCTACCTGCACCTCTAAAGCTCAATAATTAAGACGTTGCTTCTCCTTTAAGGAGACACACAACAGGTGAATATATAACCATGAAACTTCCCCAGTACGATTATTTGTAACGTTATTACACGTTTTGTGAAAATGACTGTTTAAATATGCAAATATCCAAATTATTTTTTCATATTATTGACATATTAGAGTTAAATGTTTTTACAAACTGACAAAGTAGTGAAATAAACTGCGAAATGTGTATTTTGGATGTTTTCTTCCCACTTGTCTTATAGAAGACATGTTGCGGAAGAAAAATAGAGCAAAATCTCCAAATTAGACAATCTTTTCATTTCATTCTTAGGAAAACACATTACCCAAAATGCTGATTTATTCCCTTTAAGAATGAAACAAGTTATAATGAACCAGTATATATATATATATATATTTCTAAAGAATAATCCTGAAGCAAATGAGAATAAAACCACAATAACTCCACATCGGAGTCAAGAGTCTGTTTGTGTTTCAGGGAGGCGGGGCCTAATCCTGGGAGTCTACCTGTCCATCCTGTCTGCCCTCTACCTGGTGCCCCTCGGTTTGTATTCTCCTTGTATCAAAGAGGACGGCACCCTCGGCCCGGCACCGGCCCTCATCGGCCACAGAGGAGCGCCGATGGTGAGCACGGGGGCCGTTAACGGCACTGAACACAAATATACAGGATATAAAATAACTAAATCAGCTAATTTGTTCTCTTGAAATTTTCTTACTTTTACTCTCTTACTCTTACGTTGTTTATGATGTTTTAAGTCTGGTTGATTTAACCTGTTCCACTCTAGGTTCCCCTTCTACAGCTCATATCACCACGATATGAAGACCAGACCCTATTGTCATTGATCTCTAACAAATCCGCAATTCCTTGCCTTTAAAAAACAAACATAAATAATAAAATAATGTTTAAACTTATTTTCAGCATAAATATGATCAAAAGTCAAGAGTCTGAGCAAGATTCCCCAAAAATGACTCCTCGATTGCTCCCAAGTTTTTTCAATTGTATTGTTCGGTGCCTTCCCATCAACCCAGAGTAATACTGCACATCTTTAGAAAGATTACGACCTAAAGCATTTAAATCTAATAATCACAATAATCACAAGCATTGAGATTTTCATATTCAGAAATTGAAAAATGACCTACTTTGACCTGATCCTTCCTTGCACCATATTAAACTGCATACCAAAATGACCCCCTACTTCCGCATTTGCCATCTAACACGCTTTCAGAAGAGTCTGAGGACCAATGAGATCGAAGGATCTCGGAACGCCCCAAAAAAGCAAAAATAAACTCCTGGTCTCTATTATCGCATCATAATTTGTGGATGCCTGCTGTAGCCTCCGGAAGAACTTAGCCAAACAACTTCTCTCGTTCTCGGAATTTATTTTCCCTGATCACAAACAAAGTAATAAATGCTGCAGTTGCAAAAGCAGGGGGTCGTCCAGTCAACACGCAGGTTTAGCGTCCAAAAACACACCGAACAGCCGGAAGTTCGGCTCTTTAATACACGGTTTTCCGTCATGAACATCTAACATTTAATTGGCTCTAACATTTCTAAGAGGAGGAGAATCGTGTCCTCATCTTTTCTCACAAGTCTGCTTCCCTAATGTCAATATACTGATAACATGTGTGGGTGTTGTAGTGCAAAGCGTGGAACCTTGAGGAACAGACCACCGGACGTTTCTCACAGACAATATTTGTTAAACTGACCTTGCACAACCTGAACTCTCATAGACATAAGAATAATGAAATGAAGAATATCTACAGCACATAACGATTTATATTATCATCTCGTTTCGCAATGTGGAGACACTAATACTGGTCAGAAAATGATCTGGATTGATTTATCAGACTCCATCAGGCCCGTACGATTACAGGGATGTGTCTTTGACTGAAATCCGCCGTTGTAAGGGGGACTTATGAATGTTTTAGTGAAACCTTATAATCGTTTAGGTATGTTAAAGAGTTTACGGAATTATTCAAACTTAACGATCTTTAAAAAAAAAAAAGGAAAATCACAAGCCTCTTCTCACAAGGGTTACGGTACTTTAGAAATTCAAATTAATTAAATCAGAACTGTCGATGAGGAGATAGCACAGTTTTAGTTTTGAAATAAACACAATTCTCATTTTCGGCAGAAGAGAAAAAAAGAGCGTTGGGCTTAAGGCTGCGCTGATCCAGCTTGATGAAAGACTCCAGCCCCACTAAACTAGATCAGGAGAATAAAGAAAATGGAAATACATACAGAAATTAAAGAACCAAATTTGCACTATTCCCACGTTGTATTGCACCGCTGTTTTTCCTCGAGATAAATAAAGTTCTGAATTAAGATCGGAGCTGCAACTAATAATTATTTTCATTATTTATAACGACTCTTCAGGTAGCGTGCTTAGCTCAAGAATTTGTATTCAGTGTCACATATGACACTTGATATTAAATATTTAACTTCCTTCCTCTCCCTGTTTGTTTGGAGCACAAGGACAGTGCGTTCCCCTCTTTAGCTCTGCAGAATGTTTCCTCCACGAGCTGAAAGACGATCTGTTTATTGATTATTTATCGTGTGAATCTGTCAGCAGCTGGCTCCAGAAAACACCCTGATGTCATTTGAGAGGGCCGTTGAGGCTGGAAGTGATGGTCTGGAGACGGATGTCACCATCAGGTCAGTCGGTAGATCAATGTTGGAGGTGAACGTATGGAACGTTATTGGCTTCTGATTTTTTGATTTCTGAGTACTACTTTGCAGTTAAATATTTAACATGTATTCCAACACTTTGACATAATAAGGACATCTTATTAATACAATTCAGTATATTATTATATATATATATATATATATATATAAATTATACAAATTGTCAATATTTGTGTTTTTGAGCTATGGAATATATATATATATATATATATATATATATATATATATATATATATATATATATATATATATATATATATCAGTGGCGGGCCATAAGGGCCTGCTAAGCCTTCTCTGCTGGCCTAAACAGAATCACAAAGTTTAAATTTAATAAAATTGTAATTAAATTTTGTTGATAATCATTTTTTTAATAATTAAAGGTTATAGCTAATTCATATATATATATATATATATATATATATATATATATATATATATATATTTTTTTTTTTCACGAATGCACTACAATTATTTTTCCTTATTAGCTTATTTTCTCATTGCACAGACCCTGTGTTCCTCTGTAGCCTTCAGCCTGCTGCATGGATCGGCCGCTGTTTAATGATCTGGTTAACAGAGCTTATCCAATCACATTTCACTTCTGTTTCTGTATGAACTCGAGAGCTGATTAAACTATATGAGATAGGGCCTTCTAGCATCTGTTTTGCCATAGGGCCCGCGTGACCATTAATGTGCGCTGTGATTGGTCAGTGTGTCAGTACACACCCTGGAACTGAAGCGCACTGATAAACTACAATCGCATCGCTGAACTTTTTTTTTAAGGAGAGCAGATGGACTTTGTCTTTAATGAACAGCATCTGGTAAGTTTCCAGCTTTTTGTGTTTCTCATCTGCGGTGGCATAAACGCCTCCAACCTCGCTGAGGCGCTTATGTTATATAAATAACATATAATATAAATCATAAATATATCATGAATATATTATAATAAAATATCAATATAAATATCATATTGAAGTCAGGCATGTTCCTGACAAGTTTCTTCTCCATGGAGAGCATAGCCAGAGCATTAAGGCGATCCTGTGTCATGGTGTTTCTCAGGAAGGTCTTGATCCTCTTCAAAGTACAGAAACACCTCTCGGATTCAGCTGTTGTCATGGGTGTGGTGATGAGGATCCTGAGAAGACTGACAGTCTCTGTGAAGGTGCTCTGAAGGTTGTTCTCCATGAAAAACTGGTACATGGGCACTGCACCACTGCAAGCCTTGAACTCGCTGTTCTCATGACGACGTGCTGGGTGAAGGAGAACCGCTCTTTGGCTTGCATCAGGATGGTATCACATACCTGTAAAAGATAAATAAACTTAAATTTGCAATAAAGATATTTTGATGAAAGTGATTCTGATTGAACACATGCTTATGTCCAAGTCAAGTATTTTAAAAATGCAATGCATGTCAAATCTTACAAATAACTTTAGATGATGGGAAATTATAACTACATCATCAAAATGTATCAGACGGTCAGTTACCAGCGTGTCCTCCCCTTTTCAGAAAACAGTCGACTATGTTATTGAACAGTTGCTAACTTGCCATTTTCAAAAACAACTAGGCCTCTTCTAGAAATTGACTTGGTGGACACCTGAATAAGCATGGTATTAATTAGCCGCATTTTTTATAGAAATCTGATCTTTTTCCTTTTAAAATATTTAAACAAATATCAGTGTGATGTTTTCTATCATATTCATTCACTTTGATGACTAGGCCCATGTAGGCTTTTACAGACTGTTGGACGTGAGCACCTCATCTTTCTAACAACAAAAGCTTTATCAGCTAGTAGTAAATATTGTAGCGACCCTGGGTCAGGAAAGCTACGAGACGTTGCTTGCTTATTGTGTGTTTATTCAGTAACAACAGAACAGGCTACTGTGGGCTGTAGCCTACGCCAAAACAACATTCAAAACCTTGTAACATGCTTCACACTCTGCTCCCGGTCATAGCCTCCTCTCCACAGGCTCCACAACAACAACAACAACAACATCCCACCTCACTCGCTCTGCCGATCACAGGCTGCTCATAGGTAGCTACGATGACTGACAAGCTATACAGCTCATGAGACATTCACTGACCTCCTGAACCCAGTAATTACAATAACCAGTATTCTTATCTAGAAAAACTTCTTCCTGTAAACACTAACACTTTAAATATAATAGGTTAACATTACATGTCACTCAGTCCGTTACAATATAGTTATTTACCAGAGTTTTCGAATGCTGTCTGTGAACCTCTGGACACGTCCTTTAATGAAGACAGGGTCGATGTTCCTATTCTGCAGCTGGTTATATAGCATGTCCACATTTGACATGATCTTGCCCCGTCTGTAACTAAACAACCGTTTCCTCTTTGTGTAGCAGGTTAGTGGTTAGCTAGCGGGCTAACGTTAGCTCGCTAGCTAACCCCTCGCCGCTGCTTGGTTCCAGAGGGCAATGCCAGGAAAAACGCGTAATCCCTTATAACCTCCGACATGTCCACATGTGCTGAGCCGGTCTGTTGTCTTATGCTGAGTTCAGGAGGTTGATCTGAGCCCAGTTATTTCACCAGGAGTTTCTCATCCAAAGCGAGAGACGGGTAGAAGAGAACACACAAGATGAGAAGAGAGACTAGTTGTGAACACGCACTGTGGGCCAACTGAGAATAGCCCCTCCGGAAGTCTTTTTTAGGGCGCTGATTGGATAAATTGTATGTCATTCATTTATATCTTGAATCAGTGATTGGCTAAACTGCGTATAAGACCAGTCTTCCTTGGGCCAAATCGATCTGGCCCCACCACGTGCATGGGGGCAGCTCAGAGGTGCACTAGCAGAGGAGACAAGCAGGAACAGCATATATTTTGCACATATATCCTATTTTACAAATATTACTGGGTATATTCCATAGCTCAAAAACACAAATATTGACAATTTGTATAATTTATTAATATTTTTATAATTAATAAAATTATAAATTATATATATTTTTTCTTCTTCTTCCTTTTGGTGGCTCAAGGTGGCCCTTTATTGGCCGGCCGCCACTGCTGATATGCTATTTTAGTAGCTTGATGGAGTTAATCCATGCGTGTCCTCCTGGTGTCTTAATTATTCAGACAAGTGCTTATGTCCCTTACTCTCGTAGCTGTCCATGTTGGATCGGTCCACTTGATTTAAAAAGCAAGCATGGAAAGTCAAATATGGTGTTAGCACGACTGCATCCAGCAGCTAGCTTAGCCAAACCTTCCTGTTGTAGCTTAGCCATCTGCACAGAAGCTCAAGCTGCTCCCTTTCACGCTAGTCTGTTGTTTTATGCTGAGGTCTGGTTGATCTGGGACCAGGTGTTTTACCTGTAGTTTCTCCGCCAAAGGTCTTCTCTCAAACAGGTGTTGGAGGAGAGATTATACAGAGTTAATGTTTGGTTTTCTGTGAAGAGCAGTGCTCGCACTCGCTGCTGTCAAGTTGTTATAATGGGTGGCGTGCGCCTCGTCTGCCCTGAGGAGAAGGAGAGACGGGAACCCTCTATTGGACGGTCGCCACTGGGTTTAGGGGAGTGTTGCCTCCTCTTTCTCATGATCCTCCTCAGGATCCTAATGATCCTCTTCCTCCTCATTGATCTTGCTTATGATCCTCATCCTCTTCATAATCCTCCTCACAATCCTCCTCATGATCCACCTCCCACCTCACCTGAGATTGGGCCCAACTCTCGCTCACTTTTTACACCTTTGTCACCCAGCAAGTGAAAAATAATCAGTGGCGGTACACCGACTTCAATGATATCGATATTACATAATACTGTTAAGATTTCTCGTCGTATCTCGGTTGCAGCTTTGACGGGGTCCCGTTCCTGATGCACGACCACACGCTGCGACGGACCACTGATGTCCACCAGGTGTTCCCCAATCGGACGGACGCTCCGTCAGCCATGTTCACCTGGACCGAGCTGGAGGACCTGAACGCCGGCGCCTGGTTCCTCTCCGTGAGTCACGAAGGGTAGAAGATGTACTGCAGTACTTTTATTGACTTGAAACTAGAGATTGAGACATAAACTCATATTTACAATGTTTACTGAGGAAATAAATGAAGAGAGAAGTAGAGTCATTTATATAGACTTCTGTACAACCAGAGGAGTCACCCCCTGGTGGTCAGGAGAGAGAATGCAGCTTTAACACATGAAGCATAGATTTCTATACAACCAGAGGAGTCGTACCCTGGTGGTCAGTAGAGATAATGCAGCTTTAACACATGAAGCATAGATTTCTATACAATCAGAGGAGTCGCCCCCTGGTGGCCAGGAGAGACAATGCAGCTTTAACACATGAAGCATTGACTTCACTTTCGATGTCGATGTCCTTGAGCAAGTCACTTGACCCTAAATTGCTTTCGTAGCTGCGCCTCTGGTGTATGAATGTAGATAATTCTGGTGTGGCACCTTGCATGGTAGCTCCTCTCATCAGTTTGTGAATGGGTGAATGATGTCATGTAGTGTTAAAGCACTTTGAGTGATCGAAAAACTAGAAAAGCGCTATACAAGTACGGGTCCATTTACCATTTACACGTGGGAGTTCATTCGTCATCAGGACGACAACGCGTACTACAAAAATCAGCTGCCGGATGAAGAACTCATTGACCTGCTGGTTATGTCACAGTGTTAATTGGGTATTGATCGTCGTCCCTTTCAGCACAACCCGTTCGGTACAGCCGGCACTCTGGGAGCAGACGACCAGCTGCAGGCGGGAAAGCAAACCGTCTGCAGCCTGCAGGCCTTCCTCCAGCTGGCAGCTCGGACCGACAAATGTGTCATCTTTGACCTCTACCGTCCGCCCAGAGGTCACCCGTACAGAGACAGCTGGATCCAACGCACGCTGGAGGTCATCCAGAACGAGTCCTCCATTCACTCCTCGCAGGTGAGCTCTTTATGGAGCTTTATAGTGAGTTTAAGCTCACTGTTTATCCGTCTGGTCCCACAAATATAAGATAACATGAAACTTTACAGTATATCCTGAGGGACATTGCTGTGCAACAATTGCAATAAAAAGTGATAATCTGCGATAATACAAAAATAATCTGGACACTATTAGCCCCAAGGTGTCAGAGGCCAACAGTATTATTTACACCCGGGTGTCTATAACATGGCTGAGAAAAGCAGCCATGTGTCAGTAGCCAACAATGTAAAACATGTATCCTACTGTGTCCTACTGTGGGCTTCTCATAAACTAGAACTAATAATAAAAAGTATAAAATAACAAGTTAACGAAGTGTAAAAATCTTCTCCTAAATGTTAGTCTCCTGCAATAAAATCAATTCAACCTGATCTGTAAACGCACCTTTTCGCTCTTTATACCACAAGTACTAATACTATTAAATATTTCTGCCAATATTATTATTAATTAATTAAGTAGCGTTTTCACCCTGTTGAAAATAGACACTCCGTTAAAATGATGGATCGCTTGCCGTAATTGGCACAGGTTCGTTTTCTGCACAACTAAATGTTGTTTAATGCGTCTTTATTGATATTATTGTGTGTGTGCGCGTGTGTTTCACCAGGTGCTGTGGCTGCCCTCAGACCTGCGAGCTCTGGTCCAGGACCTGGATCCTGAGCTCCAGCAGACATCGGGCACTCGGCTCTCCCTGGAGGAGCTGCAGAGCAACCGCATCGTCACACTCAACCTGCACTACAGCTCCATGTCCCCCGAGCTCACCAGGTGTGTGAGTATCAAAGATGGGACCCCTTGCCCCCCCAACTCTGGGTGGTTTTGCAACCCACCATTACTTCTTCTCCTCATGTGCAGCGCATACGCCGCTGTGAACATCAGCACCAACCTGTACGTGGTAAACCAGCCGTGGCTCTTCTCTCTGGCCTGGTGCGCCGGCGTCCAATCGGTCACCACCAACGCCCCCCAGCTCCTCAGCACCATGAGCGCGCCTCTCTTCCTCATGGTAATACTTCAGCTGGGTACACTCACTCAAGTACTGCACTCAAGTACTCACTCGAGGGCAAAAATCTTCTTTTCAGATGGAGGATGTTTTCTGGTAGTTCAATAAATAGTCTAACATTAAATAACTAAATGGTAATGTTTTGTGTGTTTTTATTCAGAACTTTAGTGAAAAATGAACTTTAGAGGAAAAACAAATATATATACAGCGGGTAAAATAAGTATTGAACACTTTCGACATCTTTGAGCACTTGAACATCTTTCTAAAAGAGCTATTGACATGATATTTTCACCAGATGTCGGTAACAACCCAAGTAATCCATAAATGCAAAGAAAACCAAACAAATTTATTTAATACTTTCAGCTCTTTTAGAAATATATTTACTAAGAAAAATGGTGACGTGTTCAATACTGAACACATCACCGTTCAATACATACCGCTGTGTGTATATATATATACTTATTTTACCCGCTGTGTGTGTGTGTGTATATATATATATATATATATATATATATATATATATATATATATATATATATATAGCAGTGGCGGGCCGTCAGAGCCTGCTAAGCCTTCTCTGCTGGCCTAAAAAGAATCACAAAGTTATATTTTATAATTTTATTTTTTTAAACAGCTGGCGCAGGTAGAAAATCCACGGCCCGCCGCTGATATATATATATATATGTATATTTCCAGCTACACACCGACTATGTAAACATGCAGGCTCACAAATACTTCAGACTAAGACAATAGTTTGATCAGATTTTTTTTATTTGAGTGAGATTATGAATGATTAAAACGTAATTTAAACATCACAAGGTCGTGATTTCTCAATACAGTTTCCATTGAAAGCCAATAAATCATCATGCTGAACTATACACGGCTCTAACTTGTACTTTCTAGAGTATTTCCATTTTATGTCTTTATACTTGTCCTAGGTAAATATTGTACTATTTACTCCACTACATCTTGAGTTTCATCTCAGAAGACAGTTTTTCATCCCCTTCCTGTCCAGATGAAAACCTTGTATCTCCAGATGTGTTGATGCTGATTGTTTGTGATGAACTGAAGGAAGTGTTTCCTTTATGTGTTGAGAAAATCCTCTTCAGCTAAATACACTCTTTAAAAAGCCACTTGGATCAGCTGAAAAATGCATCGTGGCAACGCTGAAAACAGGCTGTTTGTTCTTTTTACAGATACAAACATATGATGATTTTATAGAATAAACTAATTAAAAACATGCACATTAACATGAACATTAATGCAGCAGTGATATTTATCCAGAAACACCAGATATTAGACAGCTAAATAAAGTCTTTTATACAACCCAAGTATTCAGCTCCCTTTACTGAAATGAAAGTACTAATATCACACTACAAGTAAAAGTATTACAAAAAGTACTCATGCTGCAGTAAAATGTTCCCTGTTAGTGTTTTAACTATTTATACACAATGTTTGTGGATTAATACTGCAGGTGTGTATTGATGTAAACAAATGCTAGCTCAATTTAAACTTGTTTTCATAAGGAAGAAGAAGAAATTATCCTTTATTAATGAATGTCTCTGGATTAATGAAGGAAACTATCAATAAACCTGTGAACCAGGTTTTCTCTTTATGAGGAGAGTTATACCGTAAGAGTAAAAGAGGCTCAAAATGATGTATTATAAGATATAAGTACAAAAATTGGGTTGTTTTTTTAAAAGTACATGTAGATGATATCTAGGTGGGAAATACTGACTTCCTTTTTTATTTCCGTGTGTCTCTCAGAGTCCAGACGTGTACAACATGATGTGGATTCTCACCGACCTGGTGTCCCTCGTGCTCATCTTCATCATCTTCATCTTTCACTGGTGAGTCTGATGGTTAAAAACTACACAATGTGAAAATAGAAGTAGAAGTCCTTCAGTTTAAGTATTACAAGTATATAAATGTCCCCAGAGACTGTACTAATATACATATAATATTATATATATATAAAATAAATATTATAAATATGATATATATACATATTATATTTATTATATACAATACATATTATATAATATATATATATATATATATATATATACACACATGTATATATATATATATTAGGGCTTATATTAGTCGAAATTATTTTAATCTGTGATTAACTGCAAATTATTGCATTAGGCGCCAAATTCAAAAATGAATGAAAAACTAGTGTATTGCACGCTTTTATTTTCGAACAATATAACAGGCACTCTCGGAGCAACAGCAGGTTAACAACAGTACATCAATATTTCTTTAGGATAATTAAATTAAACACCCTACTGAATATAAAATTCACGACTGATGGCGCTGCCTGCATGACAGGAAAAAAATTCTGGGGTCGTGAGGAGAATTGAGTGCTGCTTAATCTGTAAAGCACAATGTTTTTCAGTATTTATCTACTGATGAGATAATCTCAAGAACAGTTAATTTTGTATATATGAATCCTTATGAATTGCACTTTTTGTTTAATTTATTTTTAATTTGTGGAAAAGCTGCTCCTCAAGACAGTGACTTTTCCATAGTAAAGTGTTTGTCATATATTCAGTGAGTGTGTATTCTCAGTTAAAGGTAGGTCATTTGAGTCTTTTTGAAACTACTTCTTAGTTGTTGGACTTTTTTGTTTGTGCATGAAAGTTGATGAGTCTGTTTAAAAATGGCTGAAGATTCTGAAATGTTATGCATGTTGTAATACCTCGTGCACTTTTGGGTTTTTAATTAAATGCAGCTAATTGAGTGTAAAAAGGAATAGTTCCCTCTATAGCATCGCCACCAGCTGGTCGTTTTGGTTTATCATTAAACTTGTTTTGGTGTTGGCATACATATTTTGTACTATCTCAGGTTCAAACTACACCATCTTTTCATAAAATAAATTTGAGAAGTTGAAAATTGTCCCTCCATTGGGGTCACAGCATGTCATTCAGGGGTAATGGTGGGTCCTGGAGCCAGACCAATTGAGAATCACTGATATAATTAATACTTTAATTTAACATTATTAAAAGGAAATGCAACAAATCTTCACATTTGTGACGCTGGAACCGTGAAATTTATTTCCATGAAAAGTGACAATTATCAGAATGGTTGCCAGTTAATTTTACTTATTTACTTTAGTAAACTGTTGGGTCGTTAAATGTAAAACAATATACATCTGAATTAGTAAAGAAACATGAACATAACGAGTATAATAGTACAATATTTGTCTCTGATTTAGTGGAGTAGAAGTATGAAGTCGCATGAAAAGAAAAAGTACTTGAGTTAATGTACATTCAACCACTGATCACAGAGCACGGTCACAGGAAAGTCTGATCTGAATAAGAGATGTATAAATATATAAATATATTTTACTTGTTTGCTCGAAGGTGGCGAGAGCGAGGAATGTCTTTCAGCTCGAGCAGCAAAGTCACACTGGACAACGGAACTTACAGCAAGTTCACCCCAGGTCGGCTTTCTCACTTCCACGGCCTCCTACTGTGACTATATGAAATACTATGATTTTGATCTTTTTAATGATGTACGACATGTGATGTATACTATGACTTTTTTCAGGACATTTTTTTATGATGGTATAGTATGTAATTCTTTTAACCCTCGCGTTGTTCCGGCAGGACCGCGGCTGCACGGCGGCTGGGTCATGAAGACCCGAGCTTCCCCCAGCTGTGGAGTGTGGGTCAACGAGACCCCAGGACCGGGACTGCACGGCGGCTGGGTCATCGAGACCCGAGGACCGCGGCCGGGTCAACGAGACCCCAGGCTTTAGTTGTCTTTCTTTTTGTCTTCCAAATCTGAAATAAAAAAATGTAATACGACAATAAGACTGTACTACTGTTCTGTGTGCGTATAATAGCTAAAGAACAACACTGTCGACACAAATCGATTAGATATAGAAGGGCGAGGGACAGAATCTCTCTCTCTCTCTCTGAGAGGAAGCATGGCGGTGGAGAGCTGAGAGTGTGAGTTGGAAGTGATTTATATAGTATTTCGTAGCTAAAGTGGTTAATATAGTGTGTAGTGTAGTGTCACGGTGGGGTTGTGTGTTTTGTGTGTACGTGGGGTTTGTTGGGTTCGTGGTTGTTTGTTTGCGGCTGCTCTGCTCACGCCGGGCGGCGCGGCACGCAGCATGGACTACAGCGGCCTGACGCGGAGACACGGGGTGAGAATAGCGGGCTTCCGCTGCTCCGTAGAGGAGTGCGGGTTGGCCGTGGGGCGGGTGGTGGGGCACGGCAGTGTGGTTTCCGCTGCCCGCATGAGCGGAGGGGTGGTGCTGTTCGTGGACAGCGTGGCAAAAGCCAACATGGTGGTGGCGGGCGGGGTGCAGGTGAACGGCAAATCCGTGGCCGTCATGCCGCTCTCCGCGCCGGCGGTCCGGGTTACGGTGTCGAACGTGCCGCCGTTTATCAGGGACGAGGCGCTGGTGAGGGAACTGGGAAAGCATGGTAAGATTATGTCCCAGGTGAGGAAGGTTTCCTCTGGGTTCAAGTCGCCATTGTTGAAGCACGTGGTGTCATACAGGAGGCAGGTGCTTATGGTTTTAAATGGCCACGGCAGAGACCTCGACCACGTAATCAAAGTGAGGGTGGAGGATTTTGATTATGTTATGTTTACGACCTCAGGGTCGAAGTGTTATGTGTGCAGGAGCTCAGGGCCCTATTTCTCGTACCTGGCTTACTGAGTTAGCGGGCTAATTGTCAGGATCAGATGACGTAGGTCAGGCTTTCTCGGTTTCTCGAAGCAAGCTTAGATAAATCACCATAGCAACACATCCAAAAATGTAAACCTGTTCCCGGGCAGGCTTACTGAAATTCACTGGATAAGCTGGACACTCCCACGGACAAAAAAGGCAGCTCACTTCCTCATTGATGAAGGAGCGATATTAGTTATATTAGTTTTATAGGGAGAGAGTTATTTCAGATCGCCAGGATCCATCCTTTACATCATCATGACTTCCTGTACGCGGCGATATAGATTTTGCCGGCAAGAAATAATTTATTTACGAGAGCTTCTCGAGCCGCGGACATTGATCACCACAGGTGCAGCTGATCGTCCGTCTCAGACATAGACTATCACCCGCTGCATGCCGCTGTTCTTAAGTTTATTTAGCTCTTATGAAACTTATGGATGTGTTGAAAGCACTCATAATTATATGACAGTGTTATTAGTACACCATACATATCATTATTGTAGAACATGATTAAGGTGATCGTGATGAGAATACAGAGAATCACACATAATTTATTTTCACTGCTTCAATTGATTGAATTTCTGATTATGAATAATACATACACCCATGATCCACCCATACACATATTCAAACTCATATACACATATATAGTACATGATTCATACGTGCATACAGTACATACATCCTCATAAGTATATATATATTTATTCGTAAATATAATCTAATCTATAATTTTCCCAGCACTGACGTACTTAACTTGTCTGATATATTTGCGACGCTTATGTCTGGCAGCCGGGGCGCTGTTAAAGTTGCGTTCACGGCAACAATGTTGCAAAAACGTTGGAATATTCGCAATGCGTTTGCTGTGAATGACTACGGTATTGACTTCCTCATATGCGTTCATGTTCATCTCCTGCTTCTCATCAAAAATAAAAAGAGGTTCCTCTGAGTTTATTTGCCATTGTACTGTTAGAACATCGTGGTGTCAGTGCTCGATTATTATCCCTTCTCAAGAGGAGCGGGCGCGCGCATTTATCCAGATGACTGACGTCTGACTAGAATTAACGAGACCGTTTCAGCGCGGATCAGCCGTGAAGAAACCCAGATAGCCTGATGTCAATCATCTCGCTAATTTAAGGTGGAGATTAGGACATTTGCTTGACTTTGTTTAGCCAGGTACGAGAAACAGGGCCCAGGATCCAGATATAACCACGATCCATGTAAACCATGGTTGCAGTTGTCTGACAACTACTGGCACGCTACTACTGAGCGCTGTCACACTCAAGAGAGGTGTGCATGTTCAGGTTTACCTGATGGAAAATATATTCCAGTGTTTAGCTTAGGCCAACGGTGCTGTCTCCTCAAAGTAGAGTCTCATAATGGTGGTATAACAGTATACGCGTCATGGTAAAATACAGACCTGAAACTTGTCACCTTTCGGCGAAATTCACTGTTTTGAAATGAAAATATGTCATCCACGTGAATCGTGTAGATCCGAAGAGTTTTTGTTTTCGGGAGGAGGGGGGGGGAGATCAACTGGCCGCCCAGCGTTTCTGAGATTGGAGTGAGACACGGAAAACACATGTGTGGTGTCAGGCAGGAGCCAGGAGAGCGCGACTCAGCGGCACTGGCAGTTTACACCTACCACACCTAACTACATACAGTCAGGTCCATAAATATTTGGACATTGACACAGTTTTCATTATTTTGGCTCTGTACACCACAACAATGAGGTTGAAATGACAAAATCAAGATGTGCTTTAAGTGTAGACTTTCAGCTTTAATTTGAGGGTATTTACATCCAATACTGGTAGTATATATGAATAGTACCTCTATAAGTTTGCAAGACTATAAGCCTTTTTATCAGGTATATAGTGTATATATCAGGAATATTTTCAGTCTCAAAATGAAAAAACGCCTAGACATTTCATTAGAAAAACATGTGTAAAATATTCATTTTCTGTGATATTGTCAACTTTTTACTTAGACTAGAAAAGGCTTCAGGCTATGGTCCCATTGTGTTTTCCAGTCCATAAGTCCCATTTATAGTCATCTACAGGCATCTATTTACAAAGAAATGTTCAGGCGGAAATAAAAACCTTATACTTTAGTGTGTTCAAACTCATATAACTCAGTGTCAGCAGCACTTAAAGTGATTCTGACTATTGAGGGAAAAAAAACTTTGGATTGTTCCCTTTCAAAAGAGACCAAGACCATGCATTTACTCCAAATAGTTCAAGTACAGCTTCCAATTTACTTTGGGTATAACTGGATAGGCGTTTTTCATCAAATTTTACAGGAACGCTAAGGTTAATGGGGTAAATGACTATTCTAGGTGGAAACGTCTGGTTTTTAATGAAATATCTACATAGGTGTATAGAGGCCCATTTCCAGTAACTATCACTCCAGTGTTCTAATGGTACATTGTGTTTGCTCATCCCAGAAGATTAATGGATGATTAGAAAACCCTTGAAAACCCTTGTGAGGCGAGAAATTAGTTGCATTTGCTGGTGGTAAAGGAGGTGGAGATTGTGTCCATGGGCTTGAGGAGTTTGTTGATGGTGGAGAAAAGTGTTTTGTGGTTGTTGGAGCCAGATTGGATGATGGGAGGAGTAGTAAGGAGCGAGCGGCATTGAGGGCATCTTTGTATTGTTATTGGCGGAGTTTGAAGGCATCAAGGTGAACAGTAAGTCCAGTTTTGTTGGCAAGACGTTCCAGTTGATGGCCCTGCACTTTGATGTGGCGAAGTTGGTCTGTGTACCAGGGGGCGGAGTGGATGAAGGAGACGAGTTTGGATTTTTTGGGGGCGATGAGGTCAAGACCGGAGGAGAGTGTACCATTATAGTAATTGACCAGGGCCAGAGGCAGTCGAAATAGGGGCAGAGACGATGTCAGCCAAGGAGAAGGAAAGTGAGGGGAGGTTGATGGACTTTGATGGTTGATGGTTTTGTTGATGGTTGATAGTCATATAACACTGCACATAGTTACACTGTTGTAGTCCAAACTGTAGTTTCCTGCAGATGGTAAACGGCTGAAGCTTCCCACCGGCTTAAAAGTTATAGCCATGGGAAAACTAAAGTGTGCCATGCTCGCCTTGGCTTTTTCAATCCAACTACTGTGCACATGACATAACTGGGTTGAGCTGATAATTGAAAAGAAAAGGGTCCTTTAAAAACCAGGCCATAGTTGCTTCTGGGTGACATTTCGAATTCCCCGGTCAAGTGTCAGACTTTCCCACCGGAGCGCAGTTTTAAAAACAACTTTATTTCTCCATTTGCACATAACCAGGAATAATCAGAGGACACAGTTCCCAGAAGAAAAAAAATCCTCCAAGGAAGCCAGTTTGGCATGTGACCAGTCTGTCACGTGATGGTAATATTACAGAAGGGGCCTGATTTCAGGTACAGGCTCAATGTCATGTGATCATGTTAAAGCACATTGTGAAACCTCTTTGGATGCTCACTCCTGGTTCAAAACACCAACGAGGACAAATGGTGAACATGTTTGCTTGTAAACTCAGATTTAAGGGTTACTCCCTTATGCCGTGTTCACACCGGACGCGGCGCGAATTTGCGGCGCGACAAGATTACATGTAAAGTCAATCCACAGACGCGCTGCGACGCGAATTGGCGATTTATTCGCGTCGCGGCGAGATAGACGCGTTTGAGGCGGCGCGAACAGAACGTTTGACCTGGGGCGAACAAAGCGAAGGACGCGGCGCGAATTCGCGTGAGTTGAATTCTCCCAACTCTGGCGGAGAAATCGTGTGACGCAAAGTTGCGGCAGCCAATCAGCGTTGAGAATCAGCGTTGAGAAGCTCCGCCCGTCACCACCACCATCTCCCCGTTTCTGAATGAAACTGCTGCTGCTCCGCCTGAACCAGCGCTGGTAGCGGCTTCATTGAGACACTGTTGTGGGACTACGGATAATATTATGAACCCAGACACCATGGAGTTTGATGTTCCGACATATGTGGAGTTTACACAAAAAGTATAAAGCAGAACTGGTGGTTATTTCCATGGTGGATGGCATAATCGGTATCGTTTTACGGAGATACGCGAGACGCTGTTCCTGGAGGAGTCGGTGAAATTCACCGAGCTGTGTGCGGCTACGGATGATGTTATGAACCCAAATACGAGGGCGTTTCATGTTCCGACATGTTTGGGACTTCCACAACAAATATAAAGCAGAACTAGTGGTTATTTATTCCATGGTCGATAGCGGAAATGAAAGCTTCGTCGCTTGTCTCTCACAGAGCTAAGCCACGCCCCCTTCGCGCCGCGATTTTTCGCGTTTGGTGTGAACACCCTCGTTTGTGAACACCTTCGTATCATATCTTATTTGTGTAGCATCTTAAAGTGACTAGTTGTTGAATAAATGCAGAGGGGGGGGAAAGCCTCATTGTTATAACTAACAATGTAAATACAGATTACATTAGATACATTAGACATAGAAATCTGAGGGGCCCGTTCTTCTGCACTTTTGCATAAAAATATGAACGCAGGACTTTGTATTTTTAGCCTGTGTTATTTAATATAATAATAATTATAATATATTTAAGTGAAGGAGCTGAATACTTTCACTACTCATCAATATCAATCAATACTAACCTTCACCATGGTTTACAGTTTGAATGACTATGAAAACTCATGATCTGGCTTAGCATGTGTTGAAGACACAGCAAGTTTCCATCATACATGTATGCGTTTCCTTCAAACTCTGCGGAGAGCCTTTATTGTTTAACTCAAACAATGAACGCCGAGACATCTGTGAATATACTCATCAAGTTTAGAAACTTTATTTAACGAGTTGAGTGAACTCTCAGCTCTGCATTCAGTCAACTCATCGGTTCAAGTAAACAGAAATCAGGTGAACGCAGGATAAGAAAAATAAGCTATTTTAAGTTAGAATTACCTTGAAGTAATTATAAAAACATGATGGCCAGCTGAAATAAACATTAAATCGGACTCCGCAGTACAGTGATTGGAACAGGGGAACAATACAAAACAATAACAAATCAACCACAGTGGGATACAATCCATAAAAAAATAATATTATTTGCAAGTCTGAAATCCCAACATCAAAATTCCAGCTAAAATGTAAAGCAAATACAGTTCCCAAACAGACCAACAGGCTGCACAGAAGACCAACAACACACATCCGCTTGATTCAAAGTACGGCTTTAGCATCAACGTCCAGTTTACTGCTGGTGGGAGCATCAACGCGCTTGTTCACGTTTTGCTGAGTTTGTTTGTGTTGCAATTTTTTTTCTCTCTCTTTCTTAACAATATATAACAAAAAGCACAGAAGGCAAAAGTGAGAGCTAGAAAGGCCTCCCATCTACACTTCAGTCGTCAGGTATTATTTGGTTGATTTTGACCGTTTACTTCACAGTGAGTTTTCTTGAGGTTTACTGTCTTAACTTTCATCCGGGGCGATTTGGGTTTTCTAGAAGGGTTAAGACGTTCCTAGGTTGAGGCTGGTATGGTAATGAATGGCGATGGCTTTAAAATGTCCCTCAGCAACCCACAAGGCACAGACTGATCCTCTGTACCTCCAAACTAAGGCGTCAGATACAAAACAATTACTGAAGGTAATTACTGAAGAATTTAGCAATAAAATAGAAGCTTTAAAACACAGAGCAGGATTCTGCCTGGTCATGAAATTCATCTAGATAGGACACAACAGTGATGAAGACACAATCAACACCACTTCTGACTGAAAGTAGTATTACAAAGTATGAGGTATGAGCATTCTCCCAGTGGAATCCGCTGACTAGGCACACAGTGACTCAAGTTACAAGGAACTTATGTGTTTATTCTGGTGATCCCTGTGACTAATGTGGTAGTTTCTGAGCACCCTTAAGAAAACCTCTCATTTTACTGAAGCCAGGGTCTGACAGTCCAGGTTCTGCTGGTTCCCCCTAGCATCCCTTCTCTACAGCGGGCCCAGCAATAGGGCCTGGGTCTCCAGCAATCGTTTGTGTTGGTGATGGCTCTCAAAGGGACCGGAGGAGGCGACGCTGCTACAGCCGGGAGCTGAGCTGTCCACCTCCTGCCAGAGCTTCATACTGCAGGTCGAAGGCTGCAGAGAAGCCGGAGTCTGAAGTGAAGGAGTTTCTGGTAAACCTGCAGGATTTCTTCACAGACGACAAGCTTTCAGACTAGCTGTATAGAAATAGTCACTCTTCTCTCTGAAACGGAGACGGTTTCATAAGAAGTTAAAAGTTCCTCACAGTAACTTTAAGGTTCCATTTGACAACATATACTGTATATTACTTGCAATATGTTACTAACATATCAGTCATACACGGCAACGGTCACAGTCCGACCTCCACAAAAGAAATATCAGATGTTGGAGTTGACGCATCACCTGTGCACATTCGTTTGGTCGAGGCTCAGCTGCTCCGGACTGTGCTCAAATATTGGGCCAGCCTGTTGTTGAAAACGATTCAAAGTTCACCGTCAGGCTCTCAGAGGGTTAAGCGTCGAGCTCTGCTGGGTTTGGACAGCTTGCCCGTTCACGCCTTGCTCTTCACCAGTCTTCCACCAGCTGTGAGTTCCAACAGCAGCCGTGTTTGTCGTTTACGTTCCTAATTATCTTTTTTTTTGGGGGGGGGGGGGGGGGGTCACTGTTGCCGATTGAAGAGATTTAGTGACTTTTACAGCCAGCGCTGCTAGCTGCTTTCATTGGAAAATATTCATCAACACTGGGCTTGGCTTTCTGGTTTGTAATCTAGCGTGCTCTTGTGACAATATTTACTGCTTTTAAAACTGAAGCATAATTTTATTAGGCTGGTAAACCCCAAGATGCATTTATTTCATGTTCTCATGGATATTAGGATATGTTGTAAGGTAAAAAATAATGACAGAATATCAGTTAAAATGATTATAATAAACCAATATTTGTATTCAAAATTCAATCTGGCAAAAATAAAAAACAAAATCAATAAGCACTTATTGACTTCATGAGATCAAACTATGAATATTTGAACATGTTGCTTTAAGGCACTGTAGTACCAGAACATCAGAGAAAGGCTGCAATATAAAATATTATAAAATATACAAAAAAGAACCAAACAACAGCGGTGAGAAATTTAGAATTCCTTTTTCAGTACTTGAAACCAGACCATGTAACCTTTTGAAAGAATAAAAAAAATGAGTCTTCAGAAGAGTTGAGTTCATCCGTGATGAATTCAGCCTCGTTCCGTTCAACATACACACTCACTAAATGATTTTGCTGCAGTCTACTTGGTGGAGTATGACCTGGAGCTAATGTTGGTTGGTCACATCTCACACCAATCAGTTGGCTGAAATGTAACCGAACACTTCCTGGTGGTTTGATTCAAAGCTGCTTCCGTGTCACCTAGCATCTGACTAGCTTAGCTTAGAACGGCTTCAACAAGAACTTGCTGCAAGTTTAAAACCCAGCTGTGTGCTCAGCTGCAACTGGCTGCTGTGTCAATTATTAAGATTCTCTCAGCAGAAAGCTGCTTCGACGAGTGATTTTACAGTTCAGCTCAGTATATTTATCTCTCACCACTGAAACGGTCTCAAGTGTTTTATGAAAGGCTAGTCACAGTTTTGACTGTCACAAAATAATGTATCCTTGTGTATCTTTAATAGAAACATAAAGAAAGTTTCTCTCTAAATTTATGGTTACTCAACGAAACAGTCTGTGCATAACTGAGACTAACTGGTGTTGAATGCATTTCCTTATAAATTGTTTCCAGATTTCCTGCAGACCTGCATCGTTTACCTCCATGTTGACTTACTGGCACGGCAGCACTCTTCTTCTTTCCTGCCTTTGCCGGCGCATTAGTGTGTTGTGTTGCCCTTTATGGGTTCCCATTCATTAAAACATGAGTGCTACTGTTGGTCAAAACACTGCACGGAATACCTTTATGGTAAGTTTCCATTAAACCAGGTTTAAGTTGAGCCTCCATATGACGCAGCATCTGGGTTTAGACCAAACAACAACACAGATGTAATCCTGTTTTAAGGTTTAAGTCACAGCTAAATTGACAGAGCAACAGCTCCAATGATCCTGCTCGTTGTCCCAGTCCACTCACTATGTCACTGAGTCAGTCTTTAAGAAGACTGACCCAAGAGAATCTTGGGAAATGAAGGCGAATTCAACTTGCCATTATCCTGTAAATATCACTTGTGGTCACAGAGGCTCACAAAAGTTACATAGTCTCACTTGAATTCTGAAGGAATTTTCTGGATTTACTAGATACTAATAAAAATGATTCCCATTAATAGAGAAGAGATTCCATTTTTTCAGCATTGACGTTGCCGTTTGTGGGTGTTTCTGTTGGATAAGATGAAGGAGACCTGAAGGTGTTCGGCAGGTTCAGGACTGCTGACTGCTCCACTGGTTGGCCATCGGCCTGCGGAGCAGCTCCTCCACATGGCGGGCCACGTCCATCGTGTCCTCCAAGTCAAAGTCTCCATCTGTGTCCAAAATGGTGTCACTCCTGACGGGACATATATAAATATACATTTTGTATTACCGTTTGATGTTCTACGACCTACTTCACTACTATCAGCTACATTCAAAATAACACAAAAAACTACCTCAAAGCAACATTAGTCATATTCTCAGATCACCGTGTGTTAACAGAAAGGGATGGTAAACTTGTTGACAGCTGCTTATTTACACGTCTAGCCGTTGCGGAGCAACATTATCATTTATTATTATTAGGAGCTCAGCTGACACACATACATATACAGGGTCTTATCCTGAGTACAAGGATATAAAAAGAGTGTGCTCACATAGAAGGGTAGACACCAAAGTTGTTGGGGAGGCTCACAGTGGGAGAAGCAGAGTGGTCCATGAACGTAGGAGTTCCTCCACTGGGTTCAGGGTTCGGGGTGGTAAACCTGCCAGAGACATGAGCCACACGTTATGACAGCAGCTACAACCATCCTGCCGACTGACCACGTCTTATAATAAGTAGATTACACTAAGAAAAATTCTAATTTCTGATTGACTGGAAGGTGTTGCTACAAAAACTTGTATTGGGCCGCCTTTGATACAGGCAGTGTTGGGGTAGTTGCTCAGAAAAAGTAACTAGTTACACGTTACTAGTTACTTCTGAAAATTGTAACTAGATTACTTTACTAGTTACTGCATTTGAAAAGTAACTTCACTACTAGTTACTTTACTTTCCATTGTTTTAAGCAAATGTGCAAATTAACTGCAAAGATACATTTTCAATAATAATTTATTATTAATTAATATAATTTCCAATAATAATCGCGCGAGTCACACGTCACTTCCTGCATGAACAATCTACCGTAAACGTCGGGTTACGAGCCGCTACTGCCTTCGGTCAGAGTCCACGTTAGCTCCCCGCTGTAGCCGGCTGGGGCTCCTGCTAGCGCTGCGTCACTTCCCCGCTAACTTCCGCTAGCTCTCCGTTAACTTCCGCTAGCTCCCTGAAAACCACCGAAGGTAGCGGGACCAGGCTCGACACCCAACTTGGGCAGATGGGTCGCAGGCAGTAGCAGCAGCAGCGCTAGCTAGCAGCTTGTTGCTATTGTTCATGCAGGAAGTGTCGTGTGACTCGTGCGCCACTAAAAGAGAACTTTTCGGACTGGTAAAAATGGCTTGGGTAACGCAGGAAAGCGCGTTCCTGAGGTCTAGTAAAGTAGTGTAGTTACCAATATTTTGAGTGTAATGCGTTACTTTACTTCGTTACCTATAATAGTAATATCGTTACTGTAATCAGTTACTTTGTAACTCGTTACCCCCAACACTGGATACAGGTAACAACACTTATACCTGTATGTGTCACACTATCTTACCAGTTAACTCTTACAGGTCCTACAATTCCAAAGTATGGATTACACTGACTACAAACTGAATTCAGAAGCTACAGGTGTGTCAAGATCTCAAATTAGTAGCCAATGTTAACCTTGTTGTTGGTCTTGTCTTGATAGCATCACAATCAGCTGCTTTCATCTTTTAAACAACATATAAACTCATCAAAACTGCACATTGTGCAGTTACAAAATGGCACATATACTGTGGCTTCAGCGACTATTCAGACACCTTCACTTTCTTTCCACATTATCATTCAGCCTCGTGCTAAATTATTTCAATTCATGTTTCCTCTCATTAAGCTACATCATGGTTTTTTGTTTTTTGTTTTCTTCCCCACAATCCTGTCTTTGAGCCCTGCAGGTAGCCCCCTACCCCCACCACCTCCTGCCTGAGGTACATGACATGGGTCTGGCTACTTTCTGAATGCTCTGCCCTCATCAACTGAGATCAGTGTTTCCCCTACCGTTATAATAGGGGTGCAGGGCGCCCCCCTGAAGAAACCCCCCTGTAATTTTCTCGATAGCGCCAGATCACAAGTCGTCATTTAAGGTTCTCTTTCCTATAGAACAGGTCTACACCTTGTTCTGTTATTAAACAAACTAAACGGCCATATTTTATTGATCTTATCCACACGACAGCATGTCATTTCTGTCTTCTGTGCACGCGCACACAGAGCGTCGAAAAATATGTTGCGTTAAAAGCAGACCATTAAATACTTGAAAGTGATTGCAATTTTCTTTATTCTGTTACTTATAGAAGCACAGATGGAATCACAAAAAAAGTTAAAGCTGTAAACCTAGGGGAAACACTGGAGATGGAGGTTTTCTGCATCGTCTTTTTGGGATTCAAATACTAAAACCTCATCAAACTTCAGCAGCATTCTACTTGTTTAGTCCTGTCTGTTTGAAGTGATTGAGAAGAGAAAATAAACAACTTACTCTGGCACAACTTGTTTGATCTGCGGTTTCACATATCCGTCCACAGCTTTTGCTGCAAGGGAGAGAGACACTGGCTTAAAAACGGCATTGTTATTTCAACTTTACAGTGCCATCCATGTACTGAGCTTACTCCACCAGCTGAGGCTTTTAAAGACACCAGTTAATGATATGAGGATACGTTAAAGGTGCAATGATCATAACAGAATGTAACGGTGACTGTGTTCATGTTATGTCAACACATCTCTACATATTGTGTAGCAGAGATATCCAGTGAAATGAGCACGCTAACCCCGCCCAGTCCCGTCCGGTAACACCACTTGTACCTGGAGAGTAGGGGTGGGAATCAACAGAGGTCCCACGATTCGATTTTATCACGATACTTGGGTCCTGATTTGACACTATCACGATACTGCGATTTATTGAGTTTTGCGATTTATTCCCTTTTTTCCACCGCAAATTGTTCCCAAAGGAAAACGTTGTCAACATATTGCATCTAAGAAGATACCGTTTTCAGTCTGTTCATCTCACTTCAATCATTTTTATTGCAGCAAAATGTGATTGTCAAGCAGACAAACTGACCAACATGTCATAGATGTTGCACCTGACAAACTTAACAGTTTGTATTACAGTCTACATAGTAGTGTCATTATTACAGTCTACATAGTCACTTCATTTTCATTTCCGCCATTCACCATGGAAATAACCACTCTCTGCTTCATACTTGTTGTGGAAATCCCCAAAACGTCGGAACAACAAACACCCTCGTGTCTGGGTTCATAATATTATCCGTAGCCGCACACAGATCGGTGGATTTCACGCGAGGAAGTGCGTCTGAATGGCGGCCGCTTCCAGCGCTGCTAGAGGACCCTTAGCCAGTTTGATTTATGCTTTTTGTTGTCCCGTGTGTCGAGCAACAGCTGTGCAGCAGCGCCGCTATGAGTGATAGGAAGTCCAGACGTCTGTTTTAAACACAGACGGCGCATTTCTAATCTCTTTCTCTGGTGTCTCCATGTTTGTTTTTACCAACTTCCTATCATCACGCTGATCCGGGACCTCCGCTGACCTCACCAGAAAACAACACAGCACCATCTAGTGGGCTGAAAAAGCAATTGATTTTATTTTTCGAGGAACAAAAAGTTTATAATTGATTAAATAAAAGATCAGAGGTGTCAAGTAACGAAGTACAAATATTTCGTTACTTTACTTAAGTAGAAATTTTGGGTATCTATACTTTACTGGAGTATTTATTTTTCCAACGACTTTTTACTTCTACTCCTTACATTTTCACGCAAATATCTGTACTTTCTGCTCCCTACATTTTAAAAATAGCCTCGTTACTTTTTCATTTTGGTTTGTTTTCATTCCGGTTTGTCATCGTTCAAAAACACAAAAAAAACCCTCTCCGCCCCGACGCACGCACGCACACGCACACACACACACACACACACACACACGGACACACGGACAGAGAGCGTCGAAAAATATGTCGCGTGAAAAGCAGATCGCTATATCTGCGTTTTAAACGCTCCCATGGTGAAGATGGCAACAGCAGCTCTCATGTGAGGAGCACCGGAGTTCTCCTCGCACCGGAGCAGCTCTCTGAACCCGGAGCAGCTCTCCTGCTCCAGGTGAAACGAGCCAAAGTGCTCGTGTCTTCTACCAACAATGAGCTGCTGGCTTCACATATTGCAAAAGTACAAAGTACACCAACATAAACAAAGTCATTAATAAATACATGGACAAATGCCTGTACTTTTGGGTAAATGGTTACGGTACGCCGTTAACAGGTTACGCTTGCGCATGCGCGACTCGACGCGATTTTTTTTGTCGTTTTGCCAGAAGTCTCCGTGAGCTCGTCTTTTCCTGCTGTTGCGTTTCTCAAAATAAAAAACAGATCTAAGCTCAATATTGAGCATGAATTGAGAGAGGCCGTATCAAATCTACAACTCCGTTTATAACATATGTGTAGAGAGGAAAGCAGCTCACTGCAGCCACTAATACCTATACAACGTGATGGCTCACATATCTGCACTCATTCTGTTTGGCAAAAAAAATTAAAAGCTTATTGCTTTCCACAATGAGCTATTTAGTAGTAACTAAATACAAGTTATTTTTCGCACAGATAGAACTTACACAAAACATTGTCTGATGGGGCAATCTGATTTACTTGAAAGTGATTGCAATTGTCTTTATTCTGTTACTTGTAAAAGCACAGATGAGTCACACAATTATGTTATTTACAGAAAAAGTTTGAGAACCACAGCTTTAAGTGTTTGTGTCGGAGTCGCCGCCGCCGCCTATTTTGCACTATTACAATACTTATAGGCAACTAGTTATCATGTCTTCCGCTCCATGAAACCCATGTTAATGCTCATTATAATACGGGTAGATCAAATCAAGCATTCTGATTGGTTGAGAGTGAGTCACGGGGTGTACTTTATTCAGCCATAAAGTACTGTACAGCCTGTTTACATTTAGAGCGTTCCATATCAGTGCGCACTTAAAAACAACAGGTAGATTTAAATTGCGCGACCGTTAGTTGTCATTTCAAGCTTGACAGTTTACCAAACATGTTCGTGTAAACTTTGATATTGTAACGTCCGCAGTAACGACCCGCAGACGTTGGTTTCCTTAACTTGCAGGTGTATTGCTTGAGTGTTCACAGTATTGCAACGGGGCTCTTCGCTAACAGTAACGTTAGCTCAAACGGAACAGCTAACAAGCTCACTTAGCATCCCCCACACTAGCATAACGAACGACAACACAACGTCACTTCCTCCCTAAAATGAGATGAGGAATGAAAAGGGTTTGACCACAAAATCGTGATAATTTCTAGTGAGAGATAATTACGTCGGTCATTTCCCGACACGAGGCAAGTTCTCTAAACATGATGGAGGAGAAAAATGACGGAGAAAAGACGGACAGAAGCAGCAAGAGCACTTCTTTACATCGGTGGCTGCGTGTCATCCTCCACCCTGCTTCCAACAGACCTGGTCAGTAAATCGCAGATTTGTCAGTTGTCTGTCAGTACGTTGCTATGCAACCGCCATACACGTACGGGACTATTTTCTCTGTTGCTGAAATGCGATACACAAGGTTTGGTGGCTACAACTATTTTGTGCTGAAAGGGAGCTTACTATTACTATTTATAAAGTCGCAGGTACCCGTATTATAAAAGCAATAAGGTACGAGAGGCAGTACTGTGTCTACAATAATGTACAGTTCAAGGGTTTGCCGGCCCTCCGCTGCACGTCGGGCCTAACAACTCCCTTGAACAGTACATTATTGCACGACACAGTACTGCCTCTCGTACCTTATTGCTTAAGTAGTACACATATGGTACTTTAATGTATTTGCATTGTAAGAAAATGATCATTTTAAATGGGCATATATGCAGCTGAAACGGGTAGCCCTGTGCATCCCACATTTTTCAACATAACATTTTAAAACATTATAGTCATTAAGGCCTTTAGAAAAATTATTGTTTTGTGGGGAGGTGGGTTAGTGCACTATAGGCCCCTGAGACGGCTTAAGAGTTTGTCCTTAATGGAAAAAAATTTCCCCTTACATTACTTTTATACTTTTTTTTTGTTTTGAAACCAGTACTTTTACACTTTTACTTAAGTAAAAAGCTTGAGTTGATACTTCAACTTTTACAGAAGTATTTTTAAACCCTAGTATCTATACTTCTACTTGAGTAATGAATGTGAATACTTTTGACACCTCTGTAAAAGATCGATACTTGGCTTCCGTGTATCGATACAATATTGACACGGAAAATATCGGGATACTATGCTGAATCGATTTTTTCCCCCCACCCCTACTGGAGAGGCGATAGTCTCTGACTGGTTGGCCACCCCTGCATTAAGAGCCACATTTGCACTGGGAGTCCGGTCCCCCCCCGTGAGCCAACAATTTAAATGTCTCTGTCACTATGACATAAATCCATTTAATTTAGGGTTAAGAAACCCACATTACTCTATCAAAGATCAAACTTAAAACAGATGAAATTGATTAAAAACACACGTTATTATATTAACTTTGTTCAAAGCTTTTTTGTCACAGTTGAGAAGGACATAACTCTAAGAACATGCATGTGGTCTGGGGCAGTGGTTCAACTGGTCTGGCTGCAGGACTCACCATCACCCCTGAATGACGAGCCGCGACCAAAGCGAGGAACATTTTCAACTTCTCAATTTGATTTAATGGAAATATGGTGCCGTTTGAACCTGAGATAGTATCATAGTATGCCAAACACAGAAATATTCCCTTTCACACTCAATTAAAAACCCAAGAGTGCATCTTAAGGACACAAGGTAATACAACACACATAATAATGTTATAACTTCAGCCTTTTTGAACAGAACATTAAAAAAAGGTTGGGAATGAAGCGAAGTATCACAAATAGTCCGATGTGTAAACTCCTGCAAGTAAAGTGTTGTGAACGCAGCATTTAGGAGTGTGTGTGTGAATATTCAATTCAATTCAGTTTATTTTATATAGCCCAAAATCACAAATTAAAATTTCCAATCTGGACACATAACATCCTGTCCCGGGGCCTCACATCAGATCAGGAATAACTGCCCAAATAAAGATAGTAAAAACCCTTTCACAGGGAAAACAGGAAGAACCCTTCAGGAGAGCAACAGAGGAGGATCCCTCTCCCCAGATGGACAGAAGCAATAGATGTCATGTGACCAGAATGAACAACGTAACAGAGTTACAACACATTACATCAATATGACTGAAATTGAATAAATTGCACTCTGCCGCATTAAAAAAATCCCTTCAAAATAAAAGCACAATATTTCTTTTTTGCCCATGCAAAGGCCCGTGACGGACTGAAAACGGGGACACATGCGGCTCGGGAGCCGCGGGTTGGCCAGGCCTGTGATAGGGAGTCACTGTAGAGTCCAGTCTGTCCGTCAAACATGAGAAGACCAGGAAGTAGAGCTGCCCCAAGGGCTTGTCAATAACACATCAATGGTCCGTGTGCCTTTTGTTTAGTTTGTTTATTGGATTCAATCCAATGTGGCAGAAACAAGAAAATGACGGCCACAGACAAATGCAGGACGGACAGCTGAAAAGAAATCGCTTATTGTGTAAATGTGTGAATATGTAAAGCAGTGATATTGATAATATCACTGCTTTACCTAGAGCACGATAGATGTGACGATAAATGTGTGAATGATAAAATTATTGAAGTGAGATGAACAGACTGAAAACATTATCTTCTTAGATACAATATGTTGACAAAGTTTTCCTTTGGGGACAATTTGCGGTGAAAAAAAGGGAATAAAATCGCAATACTCAATATATCGCAGTATCGTGATAGTATCGAATCGGGACCCAAGTATCGTGATAGAATCGAATCGTGGGACCTCTGGTGATCAGATAGCAGCGTTATTTCTGACCGGTTGAATGTTGCATAGTCTTGCACTGTTGTCAGTTAGTAGTTGTCTATTTTTAAGAACTGATGACTGTAAATTGATTGTTTGGACTGAGTTGAAAAGCTGCCCCCTACTTATCGCAGCAGACATATTACATATTTGCACCTTTTAATGTGAAAAAAAGCATTTTTCATTTCATTGATCTTATTGGCTGACATGTTGATACTTACAGAGCGGAGGGGTGTAGTACTTGGCGAAGACCTCGTCTTTGGGCCGGTCGGGGTAGAGAAACAGAAGGTGGTTCAGGTCACTGATGCGGTCAGCCAGGGAACGAATGGAGAAGTCCTTGGTTGTATAGGGCAACAGATTCCAGACCAGCCTTTCACCTAGCCAAAGACCTCAGGTTAACATGACACTGTTGCAGAGGTTAACATGTACAATCTTTGTCACGCATGGATAAACAAAAGCACATATGTGGAATTAATAAATGAATAAGTAAAACAAATATTTATATTACATTTCAACAGTGCAGTTAATAATTATCTGTTATTTGAATGAAAGATAAGACTTCCACTCCGTGTAAGTGGGGCCTTGAAAGCCCAGCCGTTAGAACCTGGCTTGTTGGGGTTCTCAGCCACCCAAGCGATGGTGATGCCTCCGATCTCGGAGTCGCTGAATCTCAGCAGGAAGGTGCCGTTGGGTTTGGACAGCAGCATGTCCTGTGCTTGCTGCTTGTTAACGAAGCCTAGGATGGCCCTAGAAAACACACATTCACACACCAACTCACACAAAGTTGTGCTTCTTATGTCAAAAGCCCATTCTTCAAAGCTGACAAAAGCACAAGTCTTACTGATGGAACAATAAGGCTTTTGTGAGCATAGGTCTTCAATATTTAATTGTTAACTCGTAAAATATGGGAGTATTTTTGTTCTGTATACATTACTGGAAGCTTACGAGCATCATTACGATGGGTATTTACAAGAGAATAGATAACAGCATTTGTTTATCATAAATTGGATTAAAAAAAAGGCAGCATGAGTCATTACCCATCATTCCAGTGAGGCTTGAGATGTTTCTTCATAAGCTCCACAACCCCATCAAACCACTGCCAGAAGGTGAAGTTTCGTCCCGGTAAGCTCTCCTGTAAAAATGAAACGTACTCCCGTCAGTATGTGTACATGCACACAAGAAGCCAGGCCAGTCTGGCTTGTGTTCACCTGCTACCGTCAGCCCTCATCCGAGCATTTTCACTGGCTATTTCTGCTGGTACAAACATAGGCGACAGACTCCGACGGAGTACAGTGATATTGATTTGAGGACGTATCTGCCACCCCTAGCGTGTGTGTCAGAGCAATTGAAAAGGTGCAATGGAGGGACAGGCTCCGTCTCAGTTCCGGTCTCCGTCAGAATGTGACATGCAGTTGTTAAGCGGTGGAAAGCAGCTGGCCTCACCCGGTTGAACTGGGCCCAGGATATGGTCATGTTGCAGGAGTCCTCGGGGTTGTTGCTGCTGCTTGTGAAAGCTTTCTGTGCCAGGAAGACCAGGTTGTCCTCCGACAGGCCACGCCCACTGTGCATCTCTGCCTTGTACTTCATATCAAGGGTGTCACACAGCTGGGGCCACAGCACCTTGTCTGGCACGGTGAACGGCACCCTGCCCTGAGGATGGTAAATGGTAAACGGCAAATAATAAATGGACTTGTGCTTGTATCAAGCTTTTCTAGTCTTACAACCACACAAAGTGCTTTAACCCTACATGTCAGCAGGCTATCATGCAAGATGCCACCTGCCCATCAGGACTTTAAATAATAATGCATACCCATTCACATACTCCAAATTGGTAACAGACTAAGATTTCACAAAAAAAGCAGTCCGCCAAAATGCAGATATGATTCAAGGCCTTTGACGGCCCATTTTCAAGATGAGACCTTGTGTGTGAGATTATGGGGAGCTATTACTTGGTGCAGCCCCCTCCTGGCATGGTGAAGTATAAAAAAGGCCATCATAGGGAAACTCACCGGCTCAGCAAAGGCATTGTCCCACAGGACGGTGGCTGTGGCGTTGTTGTCCTGACTGCCATGGACGATCACGACCACAGGCAGCGATAAGGTCTGCAGGTTACAGACGAGGGACACATCATATATTAATACACAGCTAATGTAATATATCGTAGACATTTCACTACAAGTATCTTAAGCCTTGCAAAGGAGGCAGAGACACTGGAGAGGACATCAGTAGCTGATGGCCAAGGAGCATAGCTGACCGGTCAATAACAAGCAAGACACCCAGTTTAGATGTTTAAAAAGGTCAAATGTTCCATCTGATTACTTTGACATGGAAGACCAGCTCGTTGCCCCCGACGCTGAACTGTGATTCAAACAGAACTGTGAACTTCTCCTCCGTCACCGACTCTGCACCTCGACGGTCCGATCGCTTGATCCGCTTTAGTGACTGTATGAAGACACAAGAGGAGATTAGAGACAGATTCATTCATCACAATTAACACAGCCAGTGTGTTTTCAATCCATGGACAATAGCTGGGCATCAGGCAGAAGATGCTCCAATTTACTTGATATATATTTACTAGATATGTCAGACTTTATACACACACACACACACACACACACACACACACACACACACACACACACACACACACCATGCTCTACTATTCTAACCTAAATCATGAGAATCCTTATTATTATCCTCGGCTCTCACTAAGCAGCCAACATGCACATGATGCACGGCCAGAGAAAATGGCCCTTAAATGCTCCATTGCCGGACAGCAACCGGTGAAAGGGTAACTCGGGAGGCAGGCTGGCCTTGTGTGCTCGGATTCATTTGACATGCAGCTAAAACACCAGGCATACGTTGGTTTGAATGAAAAAGAAACTTTGAGAACGGAATTTGTTGTGTTGGTAGAATGAGAATACAATCACCATAATGTATCACTCTTACACTCACCATGTTTCTGAAGTGTGCACTGAGAGTGCCAGTGGCCTGCTGATACTCCATTACACAGTTGTTGTTCAGGATTTCTCCACTGCTTTCACTACCAAGGATAAGAAAGCAGTTGGACACATTCTTAGAGACATAGCTGGACAACTCTACAACATGAGGATTTTAACATGATCACATGATAAATAAACACCCATGGAACTATTTATATTTGTTTGATAGCTGCTAATTCATTATTAATTGTCTTTCCATATCCAACAGAGTACCCGTTTTAATCACCCATTATTTGACCATAGGATTAGGAGCGCATAATGTGTGTTACCGGTGCATTCATCATTATCACCTGTGTGTGCTCTCATTCTTCAGCAGAGCTTTGGCCTGCTGCTCGCTAACAATGACAGCCTTGACCTGAGGTGGATTCATGTGGACGTTGAGCTTCCCACCCACCAGGAGGCGCACCGTGGCTGCAAACTTGGTCTGGGTCTTCAACACCTGGGGCGGCTGCTTTTCAATGATGAAGGTGCTGAAGAGAAGGGGGAGAGGAGACAATGACAGGATGGGCTGGTCAACATTTTCTCTCATGGGAGGATTTGAGTTGTCAAAGGGCAGAAATATTGATGCATGACATCAGCTCAGTGTGAAAAGGTTCAGGATCAGAGATTCTGTCCGTGAGCAGAAGGACAAAAGTTGCTTGTGGCACTCTTGCAGCAAACCCCACAAGAAACCAAGAATACGCCGTTTTTAAGTCCACAAAGCACACGTCAACTAGAAACTGGCCTCTAAAGTTTCCAGGCAGCAGTAAAAAAAACTGAATCAGAATTTCTCCTCTGAGGGTCAACAATTGGTCAGTTTCCAGTAACCGTGCAAAAACGTTCTCTTATATTTGATATAGTGCTGCAACTAATGATTATTTTAATAAATCGATTAATCGGTTGATTATTTTTTTCGATTAATTGGATTAAAAAAAAAAAAAACTAAAAAGCATTCATTTCCAACCCTTTATTTAAAAACAAAAGTGACAAAGAAAAGTGCAAATTCACAGTGCAAAACATCTTCAGAAAGTGCACAAACAGGTTGCTCCTTGAACATCCCTGACCTTTTAATTAAAAAAATACACACAAACAACACAAAAAACATACACATGTATGCTTTACATCTGCCAAATGTGAGCCCTTTGTATGACCACAACATCACGTTGTTGGCTAAGCCCAACTACGTGATTGGATTCATTCTACTTTGAGTAAAAATAAAACTTGCAGCCTCTCCGTGACTTATTGACTGGTGTAATAATCGTGTAACACAACGAATCGATAAGGAAATTTGTTGCCAACTCTTTTGATAATCGATTTTATCGATTCGTTGTTGCAGCCCTAATTTGATACCTCGAGTAGAACGACAACAGCAGAGTGTCAGAGTTACACCTCTGGTATACAGAGACGAGGACTTACAGCTGGCAGTCTAGGAGCCAAGTCTAAAACAAAGCCTCTCCTTGCTGGAGATAACCGTAAATGAACATGACCCCTGCCTTTTGCTGTATGCTGCCGACTGAATGTGAAAGCTTATGGTTAAATGTGACGTACTTGGGGACCAGGTAATTCTACTTACAATAATTTTGCAATAGTGTGAAAGGTATTTAGTTAATTTATTTTATTAAGGAATTGCTACTTTCAACAGCAAGTGAGCATGTTATGAGCGTTGGAAGAGAAGTGAAACAAAAACTTGATTCAGTAATTGTGCAATGTAATTCTGTGGTTAAGTAGCACCGTAAATATGGAACTACACTGCAGACTAAGTCTCTAATTAAGAGAGAGGTTGAACACAAACTTTAGTCTTCAGTAAAACATCTTTGGTGGATGCCGGCTGCATGAGAAGTCAGTAATGGGTTCATAGGATCTGAATGAGTAAGACATCAATCATGGTGTCAACCAGTGGCGGTCGGCCAATAAAAGGCCATGGGGCCTGGGCCCACCTTGAGCCACCAAAAAAAAAATATATATATTTATAATATTATTAATTATAAAAATTATAATATTAATAAATTATAAAAATTGTCAATATTTGTGTTTTTGAGATATGGAATATACCAAGTAATATTTGTAAAATAGGATATCTGCGCAAAATATATGCTTTTCCTGCTTGTCCTCTCTGCTAGTGCACCTCTGAGCTGCTCCCGTGCACGTCTATGCTGCGCCGTGCACGTGCTAGGGCCGAATTGATTCGGCCCAAGAAAGACCGGTCTAAGAAACAGTTTAGCCAGTCACTGATTAAAGATATAAATGAGTGACATACAATTTAGCCAATCAGAGCCCTAAAAAAGACTCACCGTGGGGCCACTCTCATTTGGCCCCAAGGTGCGCGTTCCCGTCTCCCGTTCTCGTCAGGGCTAGTCTCTCGAGGCGCCATTATAACAACATGACAGTGGCGATTGCAAGCCCTGCTCTTCAAAGAAGACCAAACCCAAACTCGGTAAAATCTCTCCTCCAACACCTGTTTGAGAGAAGAACTTTGGCGGAGAAACTACAGGTAAAACACTTGGTCCCAGATCAACTGGACCTCACCATAAGACAACAGACTGGCGTGAAAGGGAAGCAGCTTCTGTAAAGACGACTACACCAGGACGGTTTGGCTAAGCTAGCTGCTGGATGCAGTCGTGCCAACGGCGTATTTTGCTTTCCATGCTGGCTTTTTAAATCTTCGGGGACCGATCCAGCATGGACAGATACGGGAGTAAGGGACATGAAGCACATTTTATCCAAAATAATTGATTGTGTGAAGTTTTGTGGGGCTTTTTAGTTGGCCTTGCATGACGAAACTGACTTCTCGGAGTGCTGGCGGAGCACCGTAAGACAGCCAACGTTTTTAAAGGCACGTCAAAGACGGCACAAAATCAGCTGTTTGACAGCATGCTGTCGGTTATTATATGATATGTAAGTGACCCAATTTGTGTTCTGGCTTTAGAAACTGTTTGTCAATCAATGTTGTTGTTTTTGTTACACGTGTTTTGCCTGCGTTAAGCTACATTTATCTGGTTTCCTGTTTTAAGATGATGCTTTTATTTTGAAGGCGGCTCGCAAAGTTAAAAAAGAAATCGCATTGCATGTCAAAACCTACGGAAAATATGGTCATTTTTTTATACAAATTAGAAACAGTAACGGTATTAGTACTCGGCGGAAGAGGCACAAGGTTAGTTAAAGTTGTAATAAATGTAATAACTGTATGTTTTAAGGAAATTGCCGTGAGTGTTGGCTCTGTGTGTGTGTACGCTACTAATGCAAACGAGGATTAAGTAAACAATTATTGTTTTTTTCTGCAAGTCCACAGGCACTGCCCAGGACCTCCACACTACTGAAGCGGCGATGTCTAGTTCTCACCTAGTAACCAGGGCAGAGATGATGTCGGTGATGTCGGCGTTCAGTTTGCTTAGCAGCTCTTCCATTGGGCCTGGCAGAGGCAGCTGCTGGGTGAGATGTTCACAGCGTCGGATCTGCTGCCGATTCTGCCAGATCAGGTCAGCAAGCTTCTCACACCTGGTGGACGGTGGACACACCGCCACAGTGTAGAAGTAAAAGGGAAGAAGAAGAACATGAGGCTGCGTTCCTCTGCGTGAGTGCATACAGCCTGTGTATAACTTTATGATTTCTATAGACATTTTTTATGTAAAAAATTAATAAAATAAAATTTCCCTCTACGTCAGAAAAGAGGTATGTAAAGCTCCATCCTATAATATGCCAGTTAAAATGGTTGGAACAGTGCAGTATATACCAGGACTGCAGGACATCCAGTCCCCCCTCATGAGGACCCCCGTTGCCAGCCAGCTGTTGCCTCCTCTTCCACTGGATGAGTTCCTCATCCAGGATCAGAGTCTGCTGCTTCCTCAGCAGGGCCAGGGTCTTCTGATGTTGTTCCGACAGGTCCTGCAAACACACCGCCAACCACATGCTGAGAAACCTTCGCATTTGTGATACGCGGGGGCAAAAGGGAAAGGATTGCAGCCGCTGGCAGCAGCATGAATTCATCACTTGCAAATGCTATCTGCCCCGTCTCGAGGTCTGATTTACGAAAGGGATTGCACTGATGCACAGCGAAAACAGCCATCAAGTTCTTAATTTTGATATTCTTTGGTGCCTGATTGAAATCATCCATGTGGCCAAGAATAAGGTTTTACTTTGCAGCAGAACAATGGCACGGAGTAAAAGAAAAATGTAAGTCTGACGAGAAGCAGAGGCATTTCTCAATACTGGGAATATTGCACCAAATGTCTTCATATTACCTCATTTAAATATCTGCAAATAGCCCAGAGAAGCTATGTGATTGGCAGTAGGGCTGGGCGGTATGGCAAAAAAATCCTATCACAGTATTTTGTAAGATTCTGGTTTCACAGTATATCACATTCCTTCATTGACGCCGAAAAGGACCGCCGTCGTCGTTCACCGCTCGCTGGCCAACTCGCTCGCAACTAGGGATGGGTATCGTTTGGGTTTTTTCCGATACCGGTGCTAAACCGATACTTTTTTATTGCCAAGGCAATTTTTCTTCTTCAAATTGAACAATATATTAACTGTTTAAAGTATACTATAAATAAATACATACAAAACACTTGCCTTTAAACTACAGCTTAAAAACTTTAAACTTCTTTTTAACTTTTAACTTCTTAAAAAGAGAACAGACACAGGCATCAGGTGGCCTGATGGGACCGTGTGCAACAGAACTCATAAACTGTTGGATTCTACAAACTGCTGCTTTACTGGACTACACGTCATCATTAATATCAACTGGGAGAGATTTGTTCCAGCAAGCCGAGGACGGACGTTCAAAAGCTCGTGCTCGTGTCTGCAGCGATCTCTCTGTGCGCTCGCTGTGTGTGAGCGCTGGAAGCACCGCCCCCTTGAGCCCCGCTCTGCATGCAGGCGGACAACAGAGAGCAGAGCAGCGAGTGTCCTCTGATCCGAGCTATTTTTATTTAATAAAGTATCAATACATCAAAATCTTAGCGTTTTTAACGTACGGGTACCACGCTACCTTTTTAGTATCTATATACCGTGCAACATTACTGTAGTGTAAAAAATATATATTTTAAATCGGCTCAGGCACCGAAAGGGAGCACCGAAATCTGCGTTGCTTTTCGGTCCGGTAGTTGGCACCCGTGTTGGAACCGGTGCCATATTGACACCGGTTCTCGGTACCCACTCCTACTCGCAACTGGCCAGCAGCTGTTTGTACGTTGGTACATAGAGGGTGTTAGGAAGCTAAACATGGAGAGACTTAGGACCCAGGGGAATGTAGGTGAAAAAAAGAGAGACAGACCGGAAGAGTCTGTCTCTTCCTGTGCGACGGAGATTCTTCTTGTGAAAGTGGGTGAGCTGTACCCAGCATGCAGTTCGGCGGTGTAATATTTTTAATCTACAATTATTAGTGTTACAAATTGTTTATGAGTCACAAACTGTTGTGTCGTGGTGTTTTGCGCTGTTAAAGAGCGTTAGTTGTGGGTTATTAATTGTTGTTATAAAGTTATAACAATGACTAAAGTTATAACCATGACACGGAAGTAGCTCGACCGCTGCGCCCTCAGCAGTGAACATTATATTTTGCTGCCTGCCGAAGAGCGACAACAGTTGTTACGGCTAAGTATGACGGTATATAAAAAATTCATACCGTATGGAAATTTGAAACCGGTATACCAGTTGAACCAGCCCTAATTGGCAGCACAGCTAAGGGTTCATTTTAAGGAAAGCAACAAAGAAAGCAGCAAGTTGCACGTGCACACAACGCACTCTGAGGTGCCGAGAAACAAAGCAATGCAGCAATAAATGCAGTGAAGAAGAAGACTGGGTGACAGTAAATAGGGAAGTAAACAATGCAGGTTTCAAACCGTTTGGACTTGGTAAATGTTTTATGAGGAAGGAAATTAATTCAACACATTTGTGAGACATCAATGATACGCAAGTTCAACCGGTAAATTGGTTTACAAGAATACAATTAATCAGAAAATGACAAGTAGGGTAATAAAGCAGAACTAGTGGTTATTTCCATGGTGGATGGCGGAAACGGTAACTGTTTTTACGGAGATAAGCGTCACGTTTGGTGTGAACGCAGTCTTATTGTCGAGCGAGTAAACTGACGCAACCAACGTGTCGCAAATATTCGCAACGCGTTTGGTGTGAACGCAGCTTAACTCTTTCCATAATCTTTGGTACCACCTTTGTTGTGCATCGGAACAACTCCGGTCTGCCTAAATATCTTGACAACATCTTTTATGTGGTTGCTATGCCATCGATCCATGAAGCTAGTATTGACAGGAGCCCTGTGGGTACCTTTCCCTCCCCTCGGCATTTATGTGTATACAGTATGTGTGCATGCGCGTGCGCGTGCGTGTGCGTGTGTGTGTGTGTGTTCTTCATACAAGCCTGTATTTCTGTAATGTGCTGGCCTCTCTGGTGAGCCAGGCCTCCACCGTGGTCCTCTTACTCTGGAGGGTTGTCTCCCGCTGGGTGCGCTCAGCTTGAGGCAGTGACGACAGGCTGCTCAGCTGGGCTAACGGAACAGGAGACAGGCACAACATTACAAACACCTGCTACCACAAAACCCTTCTGGGTAAATAAGGTAACTTTGGTAATTGTTGGCCAGCCCCTGGCTGCAGGTTGCTTTTCTACAAAGATAGAGATTCAAACTGGCAGGGCAGCGACGCAAAAACACCCATCTGGAGCTAAAACGGCTGGAGCTACATCTTCAGTTGGCTTTCTTTGGTTGGACTTTGTTGCATTTTGTATTTAGTAAATTCACCCTTCATCCATATGAGCCAATGAGTGGCCAGTAGGTTCTGTGCTGCTTAAGGTTACGGTTGTATCTTTAGAATTATTCTGATCAGAAACTAATTTTCTTAGATTATGCAAAGCACTGGAAAAAAATACAAACAATAGCGATTGGGAGTGTAAGTGTATCTGTTTGTGACCTTCTACATCTTAGCATGTCTCCGTCTCCTGTGTGTGCATGTGCATCGCTCATCCTTACCCTGGATGCGCAGATTCTCCTGGTACTGGATAATGAAGTACTCCTGGCTGTGCTGCAGCTTCCTAAGTTCATTCTCCGTCTCCTGCGTTTTCAGGCGGAGCTCTTCAAAGGACTGGTTGATCTGCTGGTGGCGCTGCGACAGGCTGTCCATGGCCTGCACCCCGCTCCCACAGCTGGCCTAAACACAGCATTTATAAAACTGTGCCGTCAGTTTGCCTCCAATAAATAACACATGTTGGAGTCCCAATGTTGATGGTCGTAGATAGAGCACGGCCGCACTTCTCCATCCTCTTACAGACATGTTCATCTCAAACCCAGCCACAACCTGGGGAATGCTGTGCACTGGGGGCGGGGTCACAGGTTTCCTGCAAATGATGACATGTCAACAAACCCTTGAACACTTACATTTGTAGCTTCTTGAACCAGCCGTTGCTCTGAGTGCAGGATGTGTTTAATGCAGCGCACCAGCTCCAAAGGACAGCGGTCATAAGTGCTCTGCAGAGATGTCACACACACCAATGATTAATACGATTCCTTCATTTAATCCAATACCATGCCAGCAATTTGGCCAATGTTAGAGTCAGAGCTCCTTCCGTCTCGCTCTTATTAAGAGCCAGTGTGAAAACAAACTTCATCGTGGTTATTCCTTAGTGCCCATATATTACCCGAACCAGAGGTTCCCAAACCGTGAATCGTGGGCCAGTACAGAAGAACCCTTATGCGACAGAAGAGCTGATTAAAGACACGGTTAGTCATCTTCTTCGAAAACATTTTTGATGTTTGCTGAAATTTTCGTTACAACCTTTACAGCAATAATTGAATCAAGTGCTCTGACAAAAAAAAGTTTAAAACCTGGTATCTGTGGCTGTCGCAGGACTGTAATACACAGATGTAGTGATTCGGAGTATACAGAGCATTACAGCGCTTCTCTGGCTATACCCAGCTGACTTCCTGCTGGCTCCCCACACACATGAACGCCATTCATTTCATCATACTGATACAGCTCTTTGTGACTTTTTTAATTGTTCGCACCCTTATGGATTAAGAGTTGTACCAATACACAGACTCCTTTCGGGATGTTTGCGAAAATCCAAGAGTGACGTTAACAAAGGAACCCCACAGGACACGTTTGTCTGAGCTGACAGGAGTATCACTACAGCGGAAAAGTAAGACCAGCTTGGTGTTACGTGTGCTATAGCTTCTTAATGTTCCAGTGAGGTTTCCCTTCTGCCGGTACCTTGAGCTGGTTGGCATAGTGGCCCAGCTTGATCTTGAGCAGAAAGCCATCCTCTCCTCCCTGTAACTGGGCTTTCTTCTGCAGCTCAGCCACCAGGTTTTCCAGCAGACGCTTGGCTTTAGCTTCCTCTGCTGGGTTGTCCAAATCCACCGAATCCCTATGGGATCACATTTTTTAACCAACCAATCCATATCACGCTCAGTGCCGCCTCACTGAGACGAGCCGGCGATGCCCACTTTGGCTCAGGACTAAATCATTGACATAAATCTCTCATTAACTTTGACTAACTCTGACTTCACTATGAAATGAAGTCAGAAGTTGTTATCGTCATAAACTTTGCTTCTATAGCGCATTTTGTAAAAATGTCACAAAGTGCTTCACAAAAATACATGGTAAACATATTTAGGGAAAGGTTTTTACCTAAAATAGTTTTTACAAATGCAACAAATTACATCATAAAAATAATAAAATAAAAGAGCATCATCAGGAATTGGGGACAGTTTGAACCAAAAATCTGAACTATATTTTTCCTTTGTTCAGCATCTGTACAGTTGTCATGGCTATATGTCATTTTAGTCATTTTAGTCATCGTTTATTCCATCGATTAATTGGATAATTAAAATTATCGTTATCATTAGAGCAATAGTAAATACCTGTATAGAAATGAGAAAATAAGACAGGTCTCTAATGAACAACTAATTGGTTTCCTTTCTTCCTTTTTCTTCAAATCACAAGAGACACTTTGAATTGTAACTTACATATATAAACAGTGTCTTTAGAAGGTGTAGTGGCGATGTTATAACCTGAAACCTGTTCCTTGCCCTGTCAGACATCTTTTTACTAATGTTGCCATGTTCCCAAGTTAACTTGTTGAGCACATTGTTATATAACTGAGAGAAATTGAAACCAAAAACGATATTCTCCAAAAACATCAAACAGTTGAATCAACAGCTCTTTGTTTAAACAGACAGAAATTCTAGTCAATTTGATTTAAATATTATATCGTTTTTTAGAAACTGAAGGACATTATATCATAATTATAAAGGATTATATTATATTTTGATTATATTCTTTTATGAAGGAATGTATATTAGAAAGAAATACAGCCACATGTAGCTTCTCTCCAAAGGGATTGATATTGGCATTGAAAAATGGGAATAAAACTACAGATCAAAGTCTTCTCCATACCAGAGCTGGCATTCAATCCACTGGGCCAGGTAGTGTCGCACCTCGATGGGGAAGTGCTGGCCGTACAGCGCCTGCATCTGGTGCAGGGCCTCACCCTGCAGCTGCTGGGCCTGGATCCACATTGCCATGATGCTCCTGTGGAGGCAGGCGGATGGCAGGAGAACGGATGAAGGAAGAGGGGAAGGAACCACAAGCAAGAGCAGTAATCAGGAGGATGACCAGTAAGAGTAAAGAGACAAGAGAGGACGATGGGGTAGAGCACAGATGTCAAACTCAAGGCCGAATCCAGCCCGCCGCGTCATTTTATGTGGCCCGCGACGGCTTCACGGACCCGTTTTCAGTGAATTGCGGACCTTTGCATGGGCTTTTATTTTGAAGGGGATTTTGTATGTGCTTTTATTTTGAAGGAGATTTTTAATGCAGCGGAGTGCCATCTATTCACTCTTCAATGCTGCGTTCACAACACGCTTTACTTGCGTGAGTTTACACGTTGGACTATTTGTGATAGTTAAGCTTCATTACTGACTTTTTTATTCCATGTTTGTGCATGAAAACACAGTCTGTTAAAAAAGGCTGAAGTTATAAAAATATTATGTGTGTTGTATTACCTCATGTCCTTAACCCTTTGGAGTCGGGGGTCATTTTCTTGATTTTACATAATTTCTTAAATTCACTTTTTAAAGTCACTTGCATATGATAGATACCCATGTGTTTTACATCTAAAATTGCAGAACAATCTCAGCTCTCTATATAATGAGGCACTATTGTCATAAGGCAAAAGTGTAAAGAGAAATATTACTCTAAAGCTGAAAAATGTAATCTAGATTTTGGAAAATCTTCATATCTCTTGTGAAAACATAGCTTTACTCAGGAGGTCGAACTGTTTTGGTGCTTGAAATTAGTTTACCAACGGTCTTAGGTTCACAAAAGCAGTGAAATATATGAATACAAAAATGGTAGAAACATGTAAATAAATGTCTAAAATCAAATTTATTATTGTATGGTGAGGTGATTAGCTGTGGCTGGCGTTGTGGCCTGCAGTGATGATTTGGCAGAGACGGACTGGAGGCTGCTAAAGCGATGCTGCATGTTGTCCTCTGGACCCTGGCAGCTGCAAATCCTCTCTGTAAAATACATTACTAATAGTTAGTATAAGTTCACTGAAAGAAAGTAACAGGATAGTGACAATATTTGATTACGCCCCGTTCAGTCTCATAACCACCATGTACCCATTTAGCTACTGCACGTTAGCTACTGCACGTTAGCTGCGCACAGTTAGTGCATTTTGCAGTGGGTAGCTCCGTGTGAGCAGCAGCTAACGTAAACACAACGGCAGTAACGATTAACAGAGATCCAACACTACTAAGCGTACTAAGTTCACTGAAATGAAGTTAACGGGGATCGTGACAATATTTGAGCATCCACCGTTCAGTCTTATAGTCAGCCTGTAGACATATATAACCCTGTTAGCAATTGTTAGCTCGCTACCCGCTAGCTTTGTGTTAGCAGCGGCTCTATCTGGCTACAAGTCCCATTACTAACGTAAATATGCTATTGCAAAGTTCAGTAAATACACATACCCATCTTCCAATGGATCCCTTTGCTTGGCGTTGTCCTGTACATCTCAGGGATCGACTCCTTCAGGATCTATTTATGGTTGAAGCTGCACTGTTCTCCAGTATAGCTTTGCTTAGCCTGCCTGCTCTTTTTCTCTCTCTCCCGGTGAAGCTGTGTACGCATCATATGACACGTCTGGGTGTGTAAAATGCTCTATCTTGCTGTGTGAATCTCATATGATCTCGTGGACAAAAGGCAGAGGAAGCTGAAGTTTAACTAAATCTTGGGAGACGTGGAACCATATTTCTGTGCAGAATAATCGTGACCGAGTGAATATTTTCAAAAAAGCAGAATCGAATAGCGCGTGCGCGCGCTCGAAGATCTCGAAGGGTTAAGATGCACTTTTTGTTTTTTTTAAATTGAGTGTAAAAGGGAATATTTCAAACATTTTTTATTGTGTTGGCATACTGTGATATTGTGTACTGTCTCAGGTTCAAACTGCACCATATCATTAAATCAATTTGAGAAGTTGAAAATGTCCCTCGCATTGTATCTCAGCTTGTCATTAAGGGGTCAAGGTGGGTCCTGCAGCCAGACCAGTTGAACCACTGCCCCAGACCACATGCATGTCTTTATTTGTTCACAATTATTTGTTGGACCAGTTATGTCCTTCTCAACTGTGACAAAAAAGCTTTAAAGAAAGTTAATATAATAACATGCGTTTGATCTTTGTCTTTGTTATTTTCTTCCGTTTTAAGTTTGATCTTTAGCAATGTGGGTTTCTTAACCCTAAATTAAATGGACTTCTGTCATAGTAACAGAGAAATTTGCTTCCATATATTTTTACATTTATATAAATGCATGTACAATATTTTTTCACTTGAATAAACAATAATCTAATACAAAGACAGTTAACATTATGTTCGGGAGGAGTTAAATGTATACAGTGTTACAGTTACAACCGGCCCTTTGAGGACGACCATGATGCTGATGTGGCCCGGGGTGAAAATGAGTTTGACACCCGTGGGGTAGAGGATAGAGGAAAGAGGAAAGAGGGATTCAGGAAATCATATGGACCTGTATCTGCCCAACTAGTGAGCAGTATCAGAGGAATGTGTTCCCATTAATCTCTTTACATCACTTTGGATGAGGTGCAACAGCTAAATACATGCAAGGAACTAAACACGTTTTGTCCTAAGTTACCGTTATCTGTCCATGAGCTGAAATGCAGTAATTAACTGAGCAAAACGGTCTCCAAAAAGGCCGGGGTCTCTCTCCTTCCACCAGCGCTGCAGTGGCAAATGTCAGACAGGGGTCAGGAAGGGGTTCTGTGTGTGTGTGTGTGTGTGTGTGTGTGTGTGTGTGTGTGTGTGTGTGTGTGTGTGTGTGTGTGTGTAGTTTGTTGTCTCGATAGGCCAGCAGACACACATCAACCACACGGTCCCGGACAACATCGACCCCCTCCAGTTTGCCTACCGCTCCAACCGATCAGTGGACGACGCGGTAGTAATAGCTCTACACCACACTCTGCAACACCTGGAAAGCAGCAGAACGTATGCCAGGATGCTTTTCCTGGACTACAGTTCTGCCTTCAACACAATCCGCCCGGGAAAACTGATCGAGAAGCTGTCAGACCTTGGCGTCCCAACCCCCACCTGCAACTGGATTCTGGACTTCCTGACAGAAAGACCACAAGTGGTAAGAATGGGAAGACGGGTGTCTGCTGAGCTCACAATCAGCACAGGATCCCCACGTATTTTATATTTTGTCTCTTTCCTGTATAGTGTGTTTTCTTCTTATTATTATTTCTTCCAAAACTGTTGACTCAGAGAGCCCTGCGAAAAAAATTCCAATGAGTCTGGACTGTTAGTCTAGGCTCAAATGGCCAAATAAAAACCTTGAACCTTGGGACATAAGACTGTTTTCGGGTAATTGTCGAGCAACCACGTTCCATTATACATCTTATCATTCCTTTTATATAAAAATACCTCCGATGTCGGCCTGTTTAACTGAACAAAAGCGATCCCATTTTTAAAAAGCAATTGAGAAGAAAAGTAAATTGTGATGTGCCTTGACCTTGTTCTGTCTTTTGTAAGTTTGTGGGCGGAGAAGGGAGCACCTGGTTTGGTTCACCTCGCGGCACGACCGACATGAATTATTCTTTTCATTTAACATTTCGGTTATTTATCTATTAAGTAGCCAAGATGTCATATGCAAAACAATTAAAAGAATATAGCTGATTGTTATGAATTACTATAACATTAGCGTATTTATATTAATAATTATAAAAAAAATGGGACGAACTCTAACATTCTGGGTGGAAGTAACCCACCTAAATAACAAGAAGGAAAAACAATTACTTATTTTTCCAAAACAGCAGAAATCTCAAAGTCTCATTCAGTGGTAAATGATAGTTGGTTCTCACGTGGTTCTAAAAGGTCTGCAGTAGTGCTATCTTAAAGAAGAACCTTAATGAAGTTATCTTACACTCTGAAAGTAACCCTTACCCTACCTACTGCTTGTTATGTTATTCATTCTAAATATTGTTAATATCATTATCCTTCTTGCCAATCTATATGGGAAATTATTCATATTCAGTAATTGTTCAGTTATAAACAAAGACACTGGGATGCAGTTTAATTTTTAAGTTTATATGTGGTACATACGCCTATCAAATATTGTATATCTATGTTGAACGTACTGCAAGGGCTGCTTTGTTGAATTTAGTTGAATTTACCCCTAAGAAGTTAATGGGTCCTTTTCTTTTGAACACAATGAGATACAAACAAGCTTTTGATATATTTTTCATGAAATTGAACCTTTAATTATCCACAGAGAATTTTGTAAAAATCGAAGCCAGCGTTTAGGAAGATTTGAGGAAAAAATTGTTTTTATCAAATTTCAAAATGGTGGAAATTCTAAGTAGGCGGACTATAGTGCGACCACGTACTTTTTTGTAGAGCAGACACAACCGGACATGTGTGCCAAATTTCAGGTCAATTGGTGATAGGGGGCAAAAACTGTGGGCTTTCACAACTCACAGGTTGTCAAAAAAAACACGTTTTTTTAGGGGGCGCTATCTGACTTCCTGTACGGTTTAAAGCATGGTCCCAAGAGAGTTATTTCTAAGTTTACATGTGTTACATATTCCTAGTTTTGAGTCATTCAAGTCATATCAGGCAACTACATCTTTGCCTTTAAATGTGTGTGCCAAGTTTCGTTACGTTTCGAGCATGCTTAGTCCCTCAAAAGTACCTTCGTTGTTGACCGCGAAGGATGGGGCGCCACGGCAACAGCGTTACACAAAAAATCAAAAGCTTTAGGGGCTGACATCATGAAAGTCTTATGTTTGTCTAGAAGTAATTGGAAGTTGATCTGATTGACCGACTAAGAGAAGCAAGCCAAAGTATAGAAATATTTACTTCATGTTGCCATTAGGTGGCGCTATGACTCTAATTAAAAATTAGACTGCACATGTCTTCAGGCCTGGAGGCTGATCAAACATGTGAAACCTGGAAAGGATCTTATCATGTGGAGTCGAGTTACATCGGTTTATTCGGTCATGGCGAAGGATCGAACTTCTGCGATGGACCGACGCGACGCCGTTCAACGGATCCTTACAATCTTCAAGGTGATGCATTATCAATGTCTTAAGTCTGTTCCGACGCATTTTGAGAGGGATCTGAATAATCTGTGAGGAGCACGGTGTACAAGTAGAAAACATGTAACTTCCTGTTGCCTCTAGGTGGCGCTATGACTATGATGAAAATTGATCATATGGATGTCTTCAGGGTCAGGAGGTCATGGCATATGAGAAATATGGAGTAGATTACATCATGTACGGCCGAGTAAAAGCAACTTCCATTTTCATGGAAAATGGTGTCTCTTTGCCGCTGCTCTGCGCTCACATAGTTCGATATTTTGAAAATCCTTTGATAACTTTTCCCTGCAAAGGTCTCATCATATTGCCCGAATGTGAAATCAATCGTGTGTAATCTCTAGGAGGAGTTCGTCAGAATACAACGCCTGAAAACAAGGAAAATGACAAAATTGATCGGTTCACTGCAGCGCCCTCTAGTGTTTGAATATTATGAAACAATTTGGGTATGTTAAGGGACACGATGTTGACATATGCTACAAAGTTTGTGAAGATAGGCCAAGTAATTAGGAAGTTATGTGTATTGACATATTGAGCCACGCCCCTAAGAGGTTAATTGGTTAATAACTTCTGAACGCAATGAGATATCAACACGGTTGACAATACAGTTTGATTACATTGAGCCAATGATGATTCACAGAAAATTTTGTAAGAAACGGACCCAGCGTTTAGGAGGAATGGGCAAAAATGTGTTTTTTACAAAATTCAAAATGGCGGAAAATCTAATTAGGCGCATTTTAATTTCACGGATGAGTTTTTTGTAGAGCAGTCCCACCCGGACATGTGTGTAAAATTTCAAGTCAATCAGCCATAGTTGGCAAAAAGCGTAGCCTTTCTGCCTAAAGGGGGCGCTATAGAGACATTTTCTCAGACTTTTGGTCGACACCCAAATTATATTAAAATGTTCGCCGAGTCTGATGGGTGTGCAAAGTTTGAAGAATGTAGGTTTATCCCAAGCACCTCTTTTCCCTGCGCATAGGTCGGGAATAATAATACTTAGCATTTCAATAGGTCCTCGATCTGACTACGTCAGTACTCGGGCCCTAATAATAATAATACTTAGCATTCTAAATAAAGTAACTTTTTAATGAATTCGTCAATAAAAAAATAATATAAATATATAAAAATAAAAAGACATATTTGCTCAACAGCTATCCCATAACAGATTTACGCTGCTGGCCTGCCGTGACAACAACACATGCACACTTTCCCTCCACAGTCTGGAGGTTTTCCCGGAGCTGTGGCCCCTCCCTAGTTGAAGACGAGTCGAGGGAAGGCGCTCAGCTGCCGACGGACCGACACCGTGGTGCCGCTCGGCTCGGCAGCTTCTCTCCGGCGACCGGACGAGCGTCGTCCGGCGCGGCCACTCACCCGCCGCTGTCAGGGGTCCACACGCGCCGTCTCTCACGTTTTGGCAACTGTCAAGACTTCAAAGTAGAAGTGTTCTCTAATATGCAGTACGACTAAATAAGGAATGTATTGGTGATGTGTCTGATGTGTATGAGTCATAGAAACGAAGCCTGTCATTTAGCCGTAAGAAGTGCGTATATTGCACGGCCTGTGAGTACGTGTTGATGTTATCTTCGGCTACACTAGAGGGCAGGACGCATCGGTCCGCAGCAGGAAAGCTTGCTCTAAAAAAGTTTAGGAGGTAGCTTAGCTCGCTAACATTAACGTACGTTGAGGTCGGCTCTTTTGGCAACCATGAAACGCAGCAAACTTGCAAAAGGCGACCTCCGAGTGTCGCTAAACAGATGTTCACGTGATGTGCGGGAATGTGTTGCACCCACGTCACGTTTGTCACCTCGGTAGACAACACAGCGCGAGCTAACAAGCTAGCGAGCGAGGGAGGGAGGGCTAGTCTTCGAGCTCGCGAAGTGGGGAAAGCTCCCCGATGAAGTAACTTGAACGTTGCAGCGCTCGAGCTAAACTTCCCGTGCATGCGCCACGAGCAAGTTAGTAGTTAGTTAGGTCTGGAGCTCACCTCTTCAGACGCGGCAGCAATCCTCACAGCAACACCATGGACGGGCGGTGGACACTCAACAACTTTCAAACCTCACGGGCTGGTTGACGTGCACGTCACATCGCCGACTAACGTTACTTACAGCCGCTTGGTGTCTGGCAAAGCAGCTGTTGTTGACCAGCATGAATTCACGGATGAAAGCCAAAGACAGCTTCCGATTTTAAATTTCAGAATAAAGATCTTATTATTAAACCATAATGTTATATTCGGCGTACTAGCCGTTGATTAATGTGCATTTTTGTTCCTACGTACCTTGTTTATAATAGGACACATCCATAAAGTCTGCTGAAGAGGATTTGTTTGGTGTTTTCATCCAATATTTATGATAATGATAGTTTTCACGTTTTTTTATTTAGGTACAGAAACCAGCCATTTCCGGTCAAATTCATGCTCACTTCAGATAGCTATTTCCGCCAACAGCCCCACCTATGTGAGGATGAGTCAGAATGAAAGGAGGCAACAGGTTGAATGGGAAGAGTTAGGAGTGACATCATCATATCTTTTTCAAATGTACACATTTAAATTGCTTTTTTTTTAACTTCGGATTTCATCTGACTCTGCAGATGATATGCTGTAATTGCTTTGCATTCCATTTGTTGTGACCTGTGGCTGAAGAAAGATACCGTTTTGTTATATTCTACCATATATATTTAAATCGATGAAACGTTTGAGAAGCCTACATTTTTACTATTTGCCGTAAAATGTTTTATACAATTGTCAATAAAAACAACAACTAGGGATATTAAACATTTGAAACAATGACAATGTTCTCTGATTCCACTGAAAGGGTCAAATGCTGACTGTCTGAAATGAGTCAACCATATGTAAAGCCAAATGCAGCCAACTCAACGAGCAAAGTGTCCACATGATATAAACCCTGAAGATCGGGCTTCTAACGTGTCAAGTGTCCAGTTAACTCTGTGAGGACACAGTCAGCTATCATGCACTTCATCAACATCATCTGCAGACATTAACGCTCAGGCCGACAGGGCAGCTCTGATGGAGCAGGCTGCTGCTCTACAAAGGAAGCATTGAATGTTCCCAAGAGGAACGCTTGGAGAAAGGGAAGGAACAATTGGAGCTTGAAACGGAATTGGCAGTAACAAATGTAAAGCGTCATGTCTTGGAATCAAGTCATCACACTGTGGTTCAAAATGTTCGGATGGCATGAACTCTGATTTTGAAAGGAACAATTCTTAAAAAGCAAGTCAATTAAACCCCCCTGCCTCCAACTTTGTTCCAGTTAAAATGGATGAAAAAGATCATGTTTGTTGTGTGTCTGAGCCCATAACTTAACCACAAGTTGTAAGACCTAAACAAAGCTCAGAAACACAAATTGATGCAGTGCTAGTAAAGACTGATGATCCAGCTCCAGTCACACAAACTGTGACTGAAAATCGAGCAGGACTTGTGCAACCTCAAATCCAAACTCTGTCTGAGAACTATCAGAAGGACATTGTAAATGTTATGCAAAGACAAACTGACATTGCTGATTTGCTGGTTCAGCAAAATCTGTGCTTTGTCCTTCCCGAACAACGTATACCTGTGTTTGATTGGAGACCCTCTTCAATCAGGTCTTTCATCAGAGCTTTTGAAAGTGGAGTGGAGGAGAAGACAACTAATTGGAGTGACTGTTTACATTTTCTCAAACAATACACCAAGAGACTTGCTGAGCAGTGGTCAACATGTATCTCTAGAGCAGGGATACCACAAAACTGCATCTACCCATATGGAAAATATTCTCTGCTGAAAAAGGTGGAGGAATGTTGCTTGTGATCTGCTGGAGCAAAGTGGCCGCAGAGCACTGTTTAATTAACTTGTTGCCTTCATTGAAAAGCAGGTCAGAGTTGCCTCAGATCCACTTTTTGGCAACATTCAGGACTCACAACCCACCAACTTGAACGACTCTAATATTTGTCACTTGAAGCAAAGGAAAAAGGGAAGCAGCTTTGCCACCAATGTTACTGCAGTTAAAGATGGAGTCATCACTCAGTATACAGAAAACAAGACCTTCCTCAGAAGTCTTCCTCGAGCCTGGATGAGAACCTGTGCCGCCTTCTGGGTGAGAAGGGGACGTATTGAATGAATGAATATGAATGAATATATACTTTATTAATCCCCAATGGGAAATTTGGTGTAGAGTAGCAGCAATGTAAAGACAGAAAATAAGATATCAAAACAGCAGGGATGAAAGATATATACAATAATAATAATACTAATAAAATAAAATAAAAATAGCTGGGATGAAAGAAAAGCACAGTATTCATTTAGGAATTAAATTAAACTTAAACAGTAGAAGTGCAAATGTACAAGTATGTATGTATGTGTATATTAAGTGTGTCAGGTGTAAACAATCAATAACAAACAATAGGAGAGTGCAAAAATGCAAGTTATGTATGTAATATGTGAAGTGTGGATAAACATAAACATGTACAGTGATTACTCCACAGAGGATCTGGCAAGCGGTGACTTATTATAAAGCCGTAATGCCGTAGGCAGGAATGTTCTCCTGTAGCGGTCCTTGTTGCAGCGGAGCGTGATGAACCTCTTGGAGAAAGTGCTCCGCTGGCCCTGCAGTAGGTGGTGGAGAGGGTGGTCCGGGTTGTCCAATATGGACACAAGTTTCTTCAGTGTCCTCCTCTCCACCACCTGGTCCAGAAACTCCTGCTTGCAGCTGATGATGTTGTCATGATGTTGTACAGCATGTACCTACAGGAACGTGTTGTTGCGATACTGTTGGCAGTCAGGGAGAGTTGACTGTCAAGTGTCACACCAAGATTCTTGGATTCGGGGTCGGTGCCAACACTGAGTTGTTGAAGGTAATAGTGAGGTCGTGGTGGGAGAGCCTTTTCCTGGAAGGAAAAGTAGTTCAGTTTTGTCAGGGTTAATTTTCAGGTGGTGAGTGGACATCCACTGAGAGATGTCAGTCAAACAGGCAGAGATTCGTGCTGCTACCTGTGTTTCAGATTGTGGAAACGAGAGGATCAGTTGTATGTCATCGGCATAGCTATGGTAGGAAAAGCCATGCGAGCGGATCCTGCTGATAAAGATTACTAACATTAAGAAAAGTCTCCAAATCTCTTTTACTCAGGTATTGATAGCCGTGATACAGGAAGCAACATCCAGGATCTCCTTGATGACAGAGCAGATGAGAAGGATGGAGGACTACAGGACCAGATGGAGAGCGGCGGTCGCCTTTCTTTCAGTGGGTTGAGTAAGTATTACCCCTCCAAGACGACAGAAGTATCAGTGATACGATTCCCTTATTGGAGGCCAGATTCAACACAACAATGTAAAGGTTGTGTAGTTGAGTTAAAAAGTTTGTATCTCACAGGGCAGGACTCCTCAGGTCTCACTCTTGGGGCAGCTGAGGGTGGAGGTCAACCAACCCGTCATCCCAGGACGACCCAGACCCACAGCAGACCTCTGAACCCCTCTCAGACCCCCAGAGAGTCCAAGATCCAGTGAGTACGGTCCTTCCTGCCCCTCCACCCTGACGCCATCCACCCCAACCACCAGCCGAGAGGACGAGGAGCGCCCCGTCCCCACCAGCACAGAGGACGTAGTTTGTCTCCATCTGCTTCTTTTGGGCTGGAGGGTTCAGGAAGCTCCTCACACACACAGGAAGCTGTCAGCAGCTGTTTGCATCTGCTCAGAAATCAAGAAGGAGACCGACGGTTCAGGCTGAACGAGAAATAATCATTCTGAAAGCTTTAGAGTATTTCATTTGTCACATAGAATACAGCATGTTCATGTAAACTGTATGTACAGTATTTATATCGTTTATGTACTGAGTTGTACAATTAAATACATGTTCAATGTTCTTCTAGATATCTTTATATTAGAAACAATATCATAATATTTCTGATATAATTAAATGTATGACACTTTATATACAATAAATATTGTGCAAATTATAATTTAATATCTTTTTGATTTCCATTTGACTCAAGGTCAATACTGTTATTACTGTTAAGTATTGATATTTGTAATATTACATGTTGATACAAATAAAATGGAGGAACAGTCAGCAACGTGCAGTATAATTCCTCCCAATTCTATTCAAATTAAATCATAAACAATTGTAATCTTTACTGATTATGTACCAGAAAAGAAGGTAATGATACATACATGTCGGTGCAAGGGAACAATATGTGACCTTAATATATAAGGGGGAAACAATTTGGGAACTTAATTAATTAATACAATCATTATCATGTTCATAACACTGCTGTAGCTTATTTCAAAATGATCATAGAGAACTTACCAACACTGGCGAGGCATAACAAAATAAAGAAATACATAGAAAATAACTACAAGGTACATTTGTGTTTTTATTTTGCAACAATCAGAGGTCCGGCTCTGATTGCAATACAAAGAGTAATGAATGCACATTACATGGAGATTTATAAAATGAGTAACGTCCAAATGTCCAAATGTAAAAAAAAAGGGTCTGCAATTATCCACAAGATGGCCTCATTATGACAGTTTGTTTTCTCCTATGATATGTTGTGCAGTAAGCCACCATTACGACTAATAAGAATGATAATACATATGTTTGTAAATGTATTGTGAGATCTGTGTACTACAAATTAATTTTACACATGGGAAACACTATTTCTCTGCACACAACATGTGTGTTGGTGTGCAGTAGCTCAGTTGATATGAGTGGCAGTAAAGAGTGACGAGTGCAGTGTGCACATAAGAGGAAGTTGTGCACAAAATATTGCACATCACTGTTATGATGGCCAGAAGAAAGACTTTCTCTGTTTCTGTGGAAACCAAGGCAACAGGTCAGAAGACAGGGGTCAACTGCAAAACATCTGGTGTACAGTTTGATGCAACAGCAAAGAGAAACTACTTCCTTTTTCACAGTTAGACGTACAGTGTCACACAGATCAGACAGAGAGATCTGACCCGACACATGCAGGGCAAGTGTTATTTTATATAATTTTTTTCAGAATTTATTTGTGAAAAAAAAGTATATTTAAAAATGAATAAATAAATGTAGAACATATTTTGATCATAACTATAAACATCCAGCATGATATGAGCAAGATTTCCCAAAAATGCCTTTTCGAGCCGGCCCCAGGTTTTTCCAACTCCATGCTTCAAGGCCTAAACAACAACCTACAGAGTTGTAAGACACCTCTTTGTAAAGATAATGACCTAAAAAGTCACAATAAAACAAATCCTTGGGGAATTACCAAGGAGTTTTAGTTAAAAAACTGTGTCGTTCGGTTCAAAAATAGAAAAGTTATAACCTTAATGCCTAAAAATGCTCGTATTGGTGCATGCTGGGTATTAATCTTGGCATAAATTTCTGCTTAAGACGTGTGACGCGTTCTAAGAAACCTCCCCTCGATCACGGAAGCCTGCAGAGTGGAAAAAGTTGAAGGAGAGTAGTGGGGAAAAAACAGTCTGGCCGCATTTTGATCTTACAGGTACTAATATACTACACACAAGAATATATCATACTTTATTAGACTCCTACAAGCTCGTAAAGTTACGAAGATGTTTAATTTATTGAAATCCAACTTTGTGAAGTTTACTTATTGCTGATCTAGTGAACAGTTACGGCCGCCGCCCGGAAATGACAGCAAGGTTACGGGGTGAAGTTACATTTTTTCTTTTCATCTATAACTCTTCACACAAGGCTTTACTGTATTTAAGTAATTCAAATGAAGTTAATCAACGTTGTGGTTCCGGAGATACTTTAGGAAACATCTTGTTTGACTTATTTTTTCATTTCCTTGTCCGGTAATGGGCACCACGGGGCTCACAAGCAGGGCCACCCAAAAAAAAAAATATATATATATATGTATATATATATATATATATATATATATATATATATATATATATATATATATATATATATATTTTAATTATAAAAATTATAATAATAATAAATTGTCAATATTTGTGTATTTGAGCTACGGAATATACTCAGTAATATTTTTAAAATAGGATATCTGCGCAATATATATGCTTTTCCTGCTTGTCCCCTCTGCTAGTGCACCTCTCAGCTGCTCACATGCACTTCTATTCAATTCAATTCAATTCAGTTCATTTTATATAGCCCAACATCACAAATACAAGTTTGCCTCGGAGGGCTTTACAATCTGTACACATGACATCCCTATCCCGGGACCTCACATCGGATCAGGAAAAACTCCAATCTGATTTTTCTCCTTTTCTAGTAAAGATGCATATTAAGTAACTAAGAGAAAGGGTTAAGTTTAGAGCTGGTGTGTGAACACCTCTTCTCTCTTGTCTACTCCTGCACAGAATTGCCAGGCACCCCCAAAAAACATGCATTCCTACCCCCTCTTTTATACACCAGAGTACATAAGTCATCCTGTCACCAGAGTTGGACAGAGGAGGTTTCACTACCTTATTTGGTAATACTGCCAATGCATGCTCTTAACAAAGGAGAGAACATTTAACACATCTCATTCAAAAAGAGTATATAACATAGCAACTGTGTTGGAACGAATGTATTAGATTCATGCTATGCGTTCAATAGCAACACCTAGAGGTGATCGTGTATAGCTGCACTGAAGAGGAAGTGAGCTAATAAGTAACAGGAAATTCAGTTTGCCCATGAGGTCACAGAGAGGTAATCTCAGATTACAATCCTTGCAATCCTTGGTTTAAAGTCCACAAATTCGGCCACATCAGGAAGTCATCCATTATTTACAGTTATATTAACATGTTTAGCTGAATATTTAGTTTGTTGAATACAGTATTGTTTGGTGTTTATTTACTGTGAACTACATATGGATGTGCTGTTGTGTAGTACTTACAAAGGCTTGTGTTTGTGCTCCTTTTCAGTTTTACAATATTATTACATATTTTCTACATTAAATTCTGCCAACTACAACAACTTGTCTGTTCTTTGGAGAATACGGTGCTGGAGGATATAAATGTCAAGCTGGCTGGAAAGCTGAAGAATACGTTTCTGACAACAATCTTTAGCGAAGACAGTACATTATAGCGTCCTATGAATTTTATGTGGTCTAATCACAAACTATAATGAAAATAAAAACCAAACAGTTTATATATATTCAAATGGTTATATAGAAAAAGAAAATGATTATACGGTTATAATAGTTAGACCCTTTTACTTTCATCTTCTTCCTCGGACACTCAACAGTATCATCCAGTGGTGTATAGTAACAAAGTAGAAATACTTTGTTACTGTACTTAAGTAGTTTTTTGGGATATCTGTACTCTACTTTACTATTTATATTTCTGTTTACTTTTACTTTTACTTCACATTTTGCAAAGAAAACTGGTACTTTTACTCCGATACATTTCCCCTGAAACCTTCCTTACTCGCTACAAAATCAAATCTATCTTTAGAAAAAAAAAACACATCCGGGACTGTGGTGGAACACAGACTCCACCAAGCAGGTTTTGCGAATCACAATATTCTGCATTTTCCTTCTACATCCTCTAGTCCAGCAGTCACAAACCTTTATGCGTCACGGACCGGTTACGTGAAGACAATATATTCACGGACCGGGTCCGACCTCGGAGAGACGGGAGACCCGACGTGTATTCGTTATGTCCAGTCTACTGACTCTAATCCTAACTAAACCTTTAGTCCAGTCTACTGCTTAACTTATAACCCGCTGCACAAAGACAGGATGTTGAAATGGACGCATGTTTTCGTGCTTTTTTGTCGATCTCAGGATACTCTGCCTTGGTTTTAATCCAGAACACCGACAGAGTTAAAACAGACTTAAGTTTCATTTTTAGAGTAATGTAACATCTTGACATGCGTCAATAGATGTTTTATTGTGAAAAAGGACCGGATACATCCGTCTGTGGTAACTTCAGACGGATGTATCCGGTCCTTTTTCACAATAAAACATCTTTCCGGGCTTGATTTTTTTTAAATTTATTTTTAATTTTTCATTCATTCTTTCTGTGCAGCCCGGTATCAAGGGACCCACGGACTGGAACCGGGCGGAATGAGCATACTTATAACCACACTGTTGCAACTCCTTCATAGTGTCATATTGCTTTTTGGAGAATTATGATGATACATTCATAGTAGATGCAAAAGTATACTTAGGTACAATATATTATGTTGAACATAATATATGTGGATGGATCACAGCCAACCCAGTTATTTTCAACACAACCCCTTGTCCTTGGTCATGGTGGCCACAGCACTTAAAAGACTAAACTTCATAATTCTCAAAATTCAGACCCTTTGCTTTTTTATTAAAATCATGTACTTGTACTTTTACTTTCAATACTTAAGTACATTTTATATCAGAAAAATACTTTTGTTACTTAAGTACAGAAAATATCAGATACTTTAAGACTTTTACTCAAGTAGTATTTTAATAGGTGACTTTTACTTTTACTGGAGTAATTTTCCAGTAAGATATCTTTACTTTTATTCAAGTACGGCTTTTGGGTACTTTATACACCACTGGTATCATCGGCATAACAGTGAAAGTTAATGGAGTGTTTTCTGATAATATTGCCTAAAGGAAGCATATATAAGATTGATCCAAACAAAAAAAAATTGGTCTGAGCACAGAACCCTGTGGAACTCCATGGCGAACGGCAGTGGTAGTTGAGGCCTCATCGTTTACAAATACAAACTTAGATCGATCTGATAAATACGACTTAAACTTAAGCTTAGTACTGTACATTTAATACCAATCAACTGGTCTAGTCTCTGTAATAAGATGTCATGATCAATGGTGTCAAACGCAGCACTAAGGTCTAACAAGACCAGTACAGAGACAAGTCCCCTATCTGATGCAACTAGAAGGTCATTAGTAATTGTCACTAGTGCTGTCTCTGTGCTATGATGCTTTCTAAATCCTGACTGAAACTTCTCAAATAAACTATTGTTATGTAAAAAGTCACACAACTGGTTTGCGACTACCTTCTCCAGTATCTTAGAGAGAAAGGGAAGGTTAGAGATAGGTCTGTAGTTAGCCAACACCTCTGGATCCCGAGTGGGCTTCTTAAGAAGAGGTTTAATTACAGCTACTTTAAAAGACTGTGGTATATGACCCATTAGTAAAGACCCATTGATAATATCTAGTAGAGAGGCACTAACTAAAGGTACAACTTCCTTAAACAGCTTAGTCGGAACAGGGTCCAGGAGACAGGTAGACGATTTAGAAGTAGAAACCATTGAAGACAGTTTGTCGAGGTTGATGGTAAAAAATCCATCCAGACACACAACAGGGCCCACAGCCTCCTCCATGACCATCCCACCTGAGGATGGACCGGCAGTAGTCGAGGGCAGGAGATCACCGATCCTGCCTCTAATTGCCAGAATCTTACCATTGAAGAAGTTCATGAAGTCATACTACTGAGGTCTATAGGAATACACGGATCCACCGAGCTATGACTCTCAGCCAGCCTGGCCACAGTGCTCAAGAGAATCTGGGAGGGAGTAAAGTTAGCACAGGAGTCCTCTGTTATATTGAGACATGGTAATGAATCAAATACAGAAGGAATCGCTTCCTTAAATCTAGCAACAGCACCGTCAGTTAGACATCTGGTGTAAAAACTTTTGCCTAATGCTGTACAATCCGGTAGTATAAACTCAAAAGTTATAAGGCAATGGTCGGATGAAAGAGGGTTCTGAGGAAACACTACTTCTCTGCTGCTAGTGCACGTCGTGGGGCTAGATCAATTCTGCCCAAGGAAGACGGGTCAATATGCAGTTTAGCCAATCACTGATTAAATAAATAAATGAATGACATACAATTTATCCAATCAGCGCCTTAAAAAAGACTTCCGGGAGGGCTATTGTCATCTTTCCCCACCGTGCGCATTCCTGTGTCTCTGTTCTCTCAGGGCTCGTGTCTCGTTCTCATCTTGCGTGTTCTTGTCACGCCGGTCTCTTGTGTTCTCGTCGGCTTCTCTTTTCTCGCAGCGACATTTTAACACCATGACAATAGCACACCCCAGAACCAGCGCTATCTTCCAAGAAGACTCAACCCTAACGAGATCAAATCTCTCCTCCAAGACCCGTTTGAGAGAAGAACTAGGGCGGAGAAACTCCTGGTGAAACAACTGGTCCCAGATCAGCCGCCTGAACTCACCAGAAAACAACAGACCAGCGTGAAAGGGAAGCAGCACGTGAGAAGCTGTATAGACTGGTACACAAGGAAGGCTTGGCTAGCTGGATGCAGTCATGCTAACGCTGTATTTTGCTTTCCATGCATGCTTTTTAAGTCGACGGGGTCAGATTCAGCATGGACATATACGAGAGTAAAGAACGCTGAGACAATGGACACCCACTGCCAGCTGGTGCTTGTGCTACATCGATGCTAACGGTAACAAACAAGAGCGGTTTTTCGAGTACATCACCATCCAGAACGCAACCGCTGACACCGTCGCTACAGTGCTTATGGAGAGGGTGAGCACCGTTGTCCACACGGACAAACTGATCGTCCAAGCTTACGACGCCCTAGCTTTCAACGTGAAGAAACCCTTCCAGAGGCTGGAGGATGTGAGATGTATCTGGGGGCAGGCACAAGAGAATGAGTGTAACAACCTCTCCTACACACAGTCTATGGTAACGACATCCTAAGATGAAAAGTAAAATAAGATATGATACATTTCAAAGATAAACTGTTCAATTGGAACACTAACACTTGGTGGATATCGCTGACATTAATGAAAACAAAAGAGGTTAATTGATCAAAGGTTAGAATGTTACATTCATGATGTTTCCCTGATTAGTATCATAAAATAAAGCTCATCATTAGAGATATTTAGAATGCAGTCTACGACTACTGTGGTGCACTGTTGATATACTGTCAACGGGGAACCAGCGAGTGAAGATAGTATGAAAAATAGCACTTTATGTAATGTCTCAGATACTAGGTACATCTTAAAAGTAGGAATGATAAATAGAAAGATAAATGCCTTCTTCATAGCTTTATATAGAATATAGTACATATATGTTTCAATTTATGATTCATTTTTGATTTTTCCAATTCATTCAGTCAAAGATTTCCATTAAATCATGGGAAAATATTGTGACATGCAGCCTGTAGGCTCATAGTTTCATCAGATGTGTTATTCAAAGATGATATCAAATATAAATAAAGGCTGTCCTTAAGACTGTCCTTAAGACAATATGAATACACAATTGCTTTGGGTTATGATCAAATAGAAAATACAATAAAAGAAACAATGACCAAATAAAATGTCACATAGCATTATGCCATACAGCGTATCATATTAGATCTTAGAGCTGTATTGTAAACTAGTGTTGTAATCAAAAGTATTGTAGTGTCCAGTCCTTCACTTTTCTGCTAAAATTCAATAAAAACACAGAGATTGTGAACCAAATAGCATTTATTATTTCAATCATTAGTGGTTAAGCAATGAAACATACAGGAATCAGTTACCAACAAAACAAAAGCAAGGAAACAGTTAAGTGTGAACTACATATGTTCCATTGACATGTCAGCCTCAGCACACCTGAATGGTGTCACTGCTCTGACTGACATGGCTTTGTTGATCCACTATGAAGGGCTTAGTATTCAAACGCTGATCACATTCTCTCCTACATTGTATCAAAAGGCTAGAATAGTTTATCTCTGCTTACATATCATTGTGTGCAACCATCACAATGATTAGGCCCAAGAGGCTGTTCTAAATGCAGAAGAAGTGCAAGCAGCAGAATGCAAAAGGCAAAAGGCTCTCTGGTAGATAAAATCTAAACGCATTATGATCTGCATTCGCAGTGATTCACATTATATACAAAAAAAAGCAAATACACTATGATGTGTCTGAGCTGCGAACTAAACTTTGACCGTACAAATACTGTGGCAATGTGGTAAACTTTGGCAAAAATTATGTAAAACTCTATACTTTCTCTTACTTTGGATTCACAGATGCACCTTGTGTGTGTCCCCGCTACCCTGACCAGAGTTAGTGCATAGGTGGGTGGAAATGTATCCGGAATATATTTGTAATGTATTAGTTGATTAATGAATGATCTAATTAATTATTGCTAAGCATTCATGGAAAAAACACCAGTAGTGTAGAATATATAAAACACATTTATAAAAGCCTTATTGCAAAGAAGTAAGTGTGGAAAACAGAGGGGCCCAGTGTGGCATTATGTCTGTGAAATGGTCATTTGTCAAGAGAACTGTGGTGAAATGCACCTTGAATCTGGAGCAGAGGGAATTACAGTGGGAGGACTGGACACTAGGGGTCAGTGTCAGACCGCAGGGTTTTGAAACCTAGTCCTGAGAAGGGTCAGGTCCCAGTGTACACAGTGTTGATAAGAATCCAAACTGGTTCCAACAGATGTGTGTGAGAACTAGCCGAAAGCATTTGTCCTTATCTCAGTTTATTTATGAAACACATTTTAGAATGACACGTAGCACGTTGTAAGAAGAGAATAATCAAAGTGAATAACATCGGTGAGTGAAACAAACTAGACCTAGGGAGGAGCTGTCTCTGCCTTGTGTTCTGCAGACCTTCATTTTCATGGGCACTGGTTATTCTTTGGCAGTAAAATGTTGCGTAACAGCATTGCATGCAACAAGGTGTGATAAAACTACAACTACTAGGCTACATTCAGCCAAGTGTAAAATGTGAACATATACAAGTAATACACAATATGTAACTGTTAGCTCATCATGAACATATAAATGACACCAGAATCTCTAAATAATCAGTTAAGCAGAGTAAGATAACACTTCAGTATTTAAACAGCTGAACAACAAACAGGGTGGAAGGAAAACTATGCGTATGTGGTTTGCAATACAAATTAAATGTCAGCATTTTAAGCACGGATGTGTACTCAGTGTGTTTATGAATAATTTGGCCCTTGGGAATCTTCTCAACAGTCCATGAGATCATTTTCTTTATGTTCAACAAATGTTACTGATATTCATTAGAAAGGAGATGATTCATTCCCATGTGCTCATCCCACTAGTTGTGAGTGATTGAGGTTTTTGAGATAAAAAAGAAAATACTGACAACTTGAGTACAATGGGAATGATGGTGTTCCTTCCTAATAATTTCTTTATCTTGTCAGTTCTGCAATTGCTCCGCCTCCTTTGCCTTAGCAAAGGTTTTTTTTGGTTTCCTCTTCCTATTTGCTTCTTCTTTTTTTCCTATCCTTTGTCCTAACACAAATGGGTTCTAAACAACCCTAAAAGTGCTTTCACAAATATGTGAAGATTTTCATTAAGCCCTTTCTGATTTATTTTAAGCACACAACCTGTAGTCAAATAAAGGAAAACCTAAGTTGCTAAATCATATTTTTGTTACCAATTCGGTCTTTTTATATATATGTATATATATATATATATATATATATATATATATATATATATATATATATATATATATATATATATATATATATATATATATAGTTTTGGTCATCATTGTTATTGGTAATAATGACATTTTCTTGACCAAAGTAACTGCTGAGATGTGGGAATATCGTAACCCGGTCAGGTTGACCTGCTGGGTACCATTCTGTTGGCATGTTGTACAGTTTGTATCCGCTGGAACACTAGCTCGCCCTGGCTTTGCGCTTTGGTCATGTTTTGGCCACTTAAAGGAGCAGTTTGTGGGATTTAGTGGCATCTAGTGGTCAGGTTGCAGATTGCATCCAACTTAAAAACCCTTCCGCTAACTCCTCCTGTGGCGGTAACGTGAAAATACTTAAACAAGTATATTTCGCCGCTGGAAGGATCTTTCCATGAAACTAGGCTGTCTATGCAGTAGAACTTGCTGCTACTACCCTTGCTAGAGCCAGTGTTTCGTTTGTCCGTTCTGGGTAGAAACATGGCAGTGCAACATGTGGATATAAAGGGTTCGTTCTAAGGTAACAATATACTCTAATCAAAACATAGTTATGAATATAATATTCAATTTCTGCCAATGTATCCTCCTAAATCCGACACACTATTCCTTTAAGGGAAACACGACAAGCTGTACACACAACACTGACATATTAGCATGTTGGCAAGCAGTTGCCTATTTAGCACCACCTGGCAAATATATAAATCCTATATTTGCTCTCCTTTTAGCTCTGGTTTTGGGCTCCACCAACTCCTGGTAAAAAATATCTGGCTTGGCTGCTACTTTCTCATGTAGTGTGAAAGCTGCCAGAACAGCCAGACGATCAGGCAGGATGGTAACAAACCCATAGGTTTGCCAAACTTATGTGACCTACAATACTGTGCTTTTATGCTGAAGGATTATTACTAACAGTTTTTGTGTGCAACCTTTAAATGTTCCCTTCAAATAAAGTGGTTTAGATAATCTGTGTTGGTTTGTTAACCAGCTGTCTGATCGCCTGACCGTCACACTCATAGCAATGCCGCCGTGTTCCCAGATCTCAGCAATAACTTGTTAGTAAAAAGTTATAGTAACTAATAGGAATAATGGCAAAAATGATATATTTAAAAAAAAAGTTAGACTCAAGTTGTTATCAACAGTAATTATTCTTAAGCAATCTTCCCATTTCCCCGAATGAATTCTTTTTTTTTCTTTTACAAAAGAACTTCAGGAATTATGTTAGGATCTTGGCAAATTCCCAACTCTTTATCTAGTCGCTGTCTCTATCTCTGTCTTCATTCTCCTGCAGAGCATCTTGGTTGTCCTCCTCTTCATCCTCATCAGCCTCTTCCTCATCCCCACCTCCATTCATCATCTCCATCTCAACCTCCACCGCGCCCTCCTCGATCTCCTCGTCCACTCCGCCGAAGGGATCCACCTCCTGGGACACCTCCACCATCTCGGTGCCTTGGACCACCTCGGTGGTGCCCTCGCGGATCTTTTTGACGTGGAAGGTGAAGGGGGGCACCTTGTACACCGCGGTCTGGGACCGAGCGTAAACAACATGGTCTGGCGTGAAGGCCTTCTTCACCTTGTCACGGGACGTCTGCATCTTCTGCTTGCGCTCAGGGTTGACACTCATTTGTGTTCCAAGCTTGCCCATCTTCTTCTCAATGTTGTGACGCGTCTTTTCAAGGTTGTCCCTGGTCTTCTGTCTGGTCTTCTCCAAGTTATCCTTGGTTTTCTGCTTGGTTTTTTCCAGGTTGTCCTTCGTCTTCTGCTTTGTCTTCTCCAGGTTGTCCCTGGTCTTTTGTTTGGTCTTTTCCAGTTTCTCTTTGGTCTTTGCTCTGGTCTTGTCCATCTTCTCCTTTGAGAAGACCGTCTTCAGGGTTTGCACACGCTGCAGACTGCTGCGTTTGATGCGCTCGGCACGGGACTCCTCAATGGTCTCCTCGATCTCTACCCCCTCCTCATCCGACGAGAGGTCTATGTGGGGCTTGTCTTCCTTCTCTCCTTCTCCTCCCTCCTCCTCTTCCACAGTTTCCTTGAGCTCGAGCAGGCTGCCCCCTCTGCTTCCCGACACTGACTCAGAAACCTTCATGGATTTAGAGATGCTGAGTTTTGAGGGAATCTTCACTTCATCCTGTGGAGAAGAGAACACAAGGAATGTTAATGCACTGCTAGTGTTACTTTCAGGTGATTACATTTATGCCAATTAATCTCCTTAAATGTTACGCACTGTTCCTTTAATTCTCATGTTGTGTGTTAAGTTGATGAACTTGTGCAATGAATATACAGTGGCTTGCAAAAGTATTCATACCCCTTGGACGTTTCCACATTTTGTCACATTACACGCCACAAACGTAAATATATTTTATTAGAATTTTATGTGAAAGACCACGACAAAGTGTCACACAATTGTGAAGTACAAAGAAAATTATACATGATTTTAAATTTTTTTCACAAATAAAAAACAGAAAAGTGCAGTGTGCAAAATTATTCAGCCCCCTTTTCTCTGAGTGCAACCAATTGCCTTCAGAAGTTGCCTGATGACTGATGAATGATTGAATGTTGACCGAATGACTAAATAGAGTCCACCTGTGTGTAATCTAATCTCAGTACAAATACAGCTGTTCTGTGACGGCCTCAGAGGTTTGTTAAGATAATATTGGGGAGCAAACAGGACCATGAAGTCCAAGGAACACACCAGGCAGGTCAGAGATAAAGTTGTGGAGAAGTTTAAAGCAGAGTTAGGCTATACAAAGATTTCCCAAGCTTTGAACATGTCACGGAGCACTGTTCAATCCATTATCCGGAAATGGAAAGAGTATGGCACAACTGCAAACCTACCAAGACACGGCCGTCCACCTAAAACTACAGGCCGAACAAGGAGAGCACTGACAAGAGATGCAGCCAAGAGGCCCATGGTGACTCTGGATGAACTGCAGAGATCCACAGCTCAGATGGGGGAATCTGTCCACAGGACAACTATTGGGCGTGCACTCCACAAATCTGGCCTTTATGGAAGAGTGGCAAGAAGAAAGCCATTGTCAAAAGAAAACCATAAGAAGTCCCGTTTGCAGTTTGCCAGAAACCATGTGGGGGACACAGCAAACATGTGGAAGAAGGTGCTCTGGTCAGATGAGACCAAAATTTAACTTTTTGGCCTAAATGCAAAATGTTATGTGTGGCGGAAACCTAACACTGCACCTCACCCTGAACACACCATCCCCACTGTCAAACATGGTGGTAGCATGATGCTCTGGGGTTGCTTCTCTTCAGCAGGGACAGGGAAGTTGGTCAGAGTTGATGGGACGATGAATGGAGCCAAACACAGGGCAATCTTGGAAGAAAACCTGTTGGAGTCTGCAAAAGACTTGAGACTGGGGCGGAGGTTCACCTTCCAGCAGGACAACGACCCTAAACATAAAGCCAGGGCTACAATGGAATGGTTTAAAACAAAACATATTCATGTGTTAGAATGGCCCAGTCAAAGTCCAGACCTAAATCCCATCGAGAATCTGTGCCAAGATCTGAAAACCGCCGTTCACAAACGCTCTCCATCTAATCTGACTGACCTTGAGCTGTTTTGCAAAGAAGAATGGGCAAAAATCTATGGATCTAATCTAAAGATGTGCAAAGCTGGTAGAGACATACCCCAAAAGACTTGCAGCTGTAATTGCAGCAAAAGGCGGTTCCACAAAGTATTCACTCAGGGGGGCTGAATAATTTTACACACTGCACTTTTCAGTTTTTTATTTGTGATTTTTTTTTTTTTAAAACATGTAGAATTTTCTTTGTACTTCACAATTGTGTGACACTTTGTGTTGGTCTTTCACATAAAATTCCAATAAAATATATTTATGTTTGTGGCGTGTAATGTGACAAAATGTGGAAACGTTCAAGGGGTATGAGTACCTTTGCAAGCCACTGTATATGAATGTGTACATGCACGTATGACTATTCGTGCATTTCTTTCCATTCTTTTCCTATGTGCACAGGTACACACAGGTTAACTGTGGTGAGAATGATGCAACAGTCCACACAATAGAGGCAAGTGTGGCCAAGACTAAGCTGAATCTGAAACAAGACTTCAGGGTTCTCTCACTTACTGTATGTCAAACCAGAGGGACACGTAACAGAGGAAAATGCAACAAAGGAATGGAAACATGGAAATGCAAATATGTTCGGGGGGCTTTTTGGGAGCTGGAAGCAAAGTGTAGAAGAGTTGTGCAACAAAAGCACCGCAAGTGCAAGTCTGCACACACATTGGTAAGATGTGAATGGTATATACACATACACAGGACACATACACAGGACACACACACACACACACACACACACACACACACACACACACACACACACACACACAGTGCTGGATGCAGAAGGGAGGAGAGAGCTCCTGGATGTTCCCGTCAGGATCAGAGATAATTTAAGTTTTTGGGTCCGGTCGTGTTTCTCTCTGCAGGCTGACACATGCTTCGATTCTCTCAAATCTGGTATTTACCCACAAACACTGATTTATTGCCTACGGCCTACTACAGCAGGGGTAGACAGGGTGACAGTGACAGTGCAACATGAGGAGGAATGTTGTGTGTGTGTGTGTGTGTGTGTGTGTGTGTGTGTGTGTGTGTGTGTCTGTCTGCCTGCCCTATGTCTATATGCATATTGTGTACTACGGGTATGGAAACGTCACACGAAAGGCTCAATTGTTAGCTATGTCCAATGTCACAGCTAATATCACAGCTTTGCAGTTGTACACTTCCACCAACCAGTCAAGGTGCTGTTTACATCCACCACTGTAATCCTTCCATCTCCCGTTTACATTTGATTTTCCTTGTCCTGTTTACTCACAGATGAGGGAACCTTTTCCCCCCTTTCTATCGTGTGCCTCATTCACCTCGTAAAAACAATGCTTGTTAATGAAGGAATGGAAGGAGGGGGACGGAGGCGGGGGGCTCTTCCTCTTTCCATTACAGCAAATCCTTTTGCAATTGGGCTCCTGAATGTCTGCATCAGGGCCCATACCCGTTTTATGTATTGTGTTTTCCTCTCCCTCTACACCGCCTCTGTGTTCAAAACAGGAACACAGCAGAGCCAGAACAAAGGACAGGGGGGGGTGGGAGGGTGAAGGTGTGGAAAGGGAAGATACTTCTCTGCTGTCGTACAGATGGAATAATAGCACAAGTGGGATAATGCTTCAGAGTCTTGGAAAACCATCTGCTCAGCAGGAAGCTGATAGCATCAACGAGGTATATGAGCTGGGGAGGGGGGTCCTGTCCATTGTGTTGTGTTGCAGCGTGATGGTGGTTTTATGAAGGTATTGTGATGCAGTATCTTGGGTAAACTTGACCTCGGATGAGGAATCTTGGCTTTCCTGAACAGCTGCGTTGACAGGCGGGACTGCTGGAAAATACCTGAGCCGAAGCTCATTCCATCTTGTTTCGCTCTCAAGGACAATGCCGTGGGTGTTGTAAAGCGCTTAAGCGACTTGTGGTCCAAGTCTCTGACATGGCCTCACAGTTTGTCGCAATTACTGTTGTTACAGCAGACATTAGAGTGGAATGTTTGCGTGCAGCTTTTTCTTGTGGGAATATGTCACAGCTCTAAAGGTGAATAGATTCCCATTAGACTATTCCCATTAGGAATAGTTCAACGATTTAGTGGCATCTAGTGGTGGGGTAGCTGATTGCAACCAACTAAACCCCTCCCTTTCCAAGCGTGTCGGAGAACTATGAATACCTTAATTCTCTGCTTTTCTACATGGCTAAATAAATGCTTTTAAAAACCTATATATCATTTGTTTTACAACAAATGCAGTTAACAAATATTTTAACTTACAGTTAAAATATACCTAAATATTATTCGTAGAGCAGCAACAGTTATCTTTACGACAACATAGTCAGTATATAAAGTAATTCATCTCTCTCATTTTGTCGTGGCATAAAATAAATAGCCCAAATTAAAAAGTGGGGATAAGTAAGATAATAAGTAAGGCACTGAACCAGTATGTCGGGGTGAGAACAGGTTTTGTGAGGACTGTACAGCACTACTGGGGGAGGGATGGGGCTCGTAACAATATTGTTGTGGTCCATGGCGCACACAAAAGACATTTTGTGGACAGAACAGTGTGAGCTCGGGGAAAGCCCAGTCCGCCAGATCAGAGTGTGGGAGGTCACCGGCTAATGTGTTTCCATAAGAAGGCTTCAACAGGGAATTCTGTGCTGCGTGTGTGTGTGTGTGTGTGTGTGTGTGTGTGTGTGTGTGTGTGTGTGTGTGTGTGTGTGTGTGTGTGTGTGTGTGTGTGTGCGTGTCGAAGTGCATGGAAAGAGTGTATGGGGAAGTTCAGGCATTCACCTTAGTGTGTTGACTTCCTGACCCTCCTAATTTAATGGGACATTGTTCTCCATGAGGCTGCTGCACAAAAGACAGGAAGGTTCACCCAGAGCCATGGAAAGTAGACCAATGAGGAATGTGATGGTTCTGTGAGTTACAGTGTGTGTGTGTGTGTGTGTGTGTGTGTGTGTGTGTGTGTGTGTGTGTGTGTGTGTGTGTGTGTGTGTGTGTGTGTGTGTGTTTGGGCAGTGAGGCTATATTTTGTCTTATGATCTTGCAAAACATGCACACAGAGATAATTCCCATATCTGGTTTGCAATTGAATTACAAAATGACAGTCACAAGGGAAGTTGCAAAACAAATTCAACCACTGTGTGTGTGTGTGTGTGTGTGTGTGTGTGTGTGTGTGTGTGTGTGTGTGTGTGTGTGTGTGTGTGTGTGTGTGTGAGAGAGAGAGAGAGAGAGTGAGTGAGTGAGAGAGACCTTGAGCGATGGGAGTAGTCGTCTCATGATTTCTTTCAGTACAATGTTGGGCTGCACTCCCTGCTCTTTATCGCTTGTTATGCCTTCATGTTGATTTCTGTCTGTGTGTGTGTGTGTGTGTGTGTGTGTGTGTGTGTGTGTGTGTGTGTGTGCGTGTGTCAGTTGCTGAGATCAGCTTGCTGATGATCTGTGTTGTCAGCACAACGTAGTGTTTCTCTTTCATGGTGAGTGCTCAGGGTGCAGAACAGGCGTTTATTATGAGTGCCTTCAGTTCTTCACTCTGACCACCAGGTTCTTTTTTTTTTGCTTATGAGGGTTCCTAACTGGGTATGACGACCTTGTTGTGGCAAGCTTGATAAGAGCAGGTCCAATTCCCTAGATGCAAACTAAGGGTGCTTCAATGTGTTCTTTCGTATCTACTTTACAGAAGAGACGCACGTCAGTATCATCTGCTGTCGCCCGTTTAATTGTACATTGTGGATACTCATTGTCCTCAAATTCATTGTCCTCAAATGTGTTATAAATAAAGCTGCTTAAATAAAGAAGAAAAAAACATCCCCCTTTGCAAAGTGTATAAGCGAAATTGGATTCTCTGAGCGCTACGGTTGTCTTTCTTGTCCGTATAATAAGGAACTTGCTACACTTGTGTCGTCCATCAAAGTGACCATATGTCTGCAGTTATGTTGTTATTATAAGTTATGCTTTGCAGACTTGTAATTAATCTGCGCTTGCGTTGCATAACTATGCGACAATATTGCAACGCTGGAAAAAAAGGAATGCAGATTTGGTGTTCACTGATTGATTACAGACCTCAAGTGTACTTTTTGTTTCATTATTGCTGTACAGAAATCAGTAATAAATAGAAAAAAAAGAAACTATTTCCAACCAACTATGTCATTATACATAACGTTGCGCTTGTATGCCTCCACCAACCAGTCAAGTTGCAGTTTACGTCTCTGAAGTTCACATCAGTTCATTCTTGATTCCTAAGAAGCGTCCTGTATTCGTTGCCTTCACATGAAATTAAGGAGCTTAAACTCGTCACCACGTTGGTCTGGTGACCAGCTTGAAGGATTTTAGCGGCATCTAGCGGTGAGGTTTTGGTTTGGTTTGTCCGTTCTGGGCTATTGTAGAAACATTTCTTCTGGTAATTATCACTATGTATAAACAGGACTGCCACACTGGCATCCTGATATTATTGTTTTATATCATTTCCTAAACCTTTTTCATTCCTGTCTGTCCCTGTGTGTTTCCTGAAAGTCTCATTTTCAAAGCTGTTTCATGTGGGCATATTTGGATTTTCTGGGCGGAGTCAGCGGTGAATCACTGGGACGATCAACCAGTACAAGAGAAACCATGGCAGCGACAACAACGCTCAGTCACCTCAGCCAAGTGTGTTTATACACTTCTTGACTCGGGCTGAAAATATGTTTTTCAGCTAATTCTGAGCTTGTGTACTTTGTGTCATTGGTATTATAGGCTAGTATTAAAGTCTGCAAATAAAAACCATGCCGGAACCAAACATTTTCAATTTTACGGCCTCCTTTGGCAGACAAAAACATTGAGTTGTACTTGTGTCTCCATAGTAACTGTGGTGAGCCTAACTGGAACTATAATGTTTCCAGATGAAAGGAAAGAGATGTGTGTGTGTGTGTGTGTGTGTGTGTGTGTGTGTGTGTGTGTGTGTGTGTGTGTGTGTGTGTGTGTGTGTGTGTGACTGCGTGCATGTGCATTAACTGGTATCAGAACATGTGCTCATACAGATGTGTGAATATGTGTGTGTTGATATGCTTGAATAGTTATGATGTGTGTTTGTGTAACGAAGGTCTTTGTATGTGTGTTTGTGTAACGAAGGTCTTTGTATGTGTGTGCGCGCAATCATGCACTTCTGTGTGTGTGTGTGTGTGTGTGTGTGTGTGTGTGTGTGTGTGTGTGTGTGTGTGTGTGTGTGTGTGTGTGTGGGGGGACACACAGCTCGCCATGGAAGCTTTCCACTCTCAGCCCACACTGCAACCACTCATCAGCCTGGTAGAGCCAGAGAGAGGAATCCCACTGCAACACACTCCTCTCTGTCTCTTTTTTTCAATACCCCTCCCCCCCATGCTGTGGAAGGGCCAGACGTGTGTGTGTGTGTGTGTGTGTGTGTGTGTGTGTGCGTGTGTGTGTGTGTGTGTGTGTGTGTGTACACACTCACACACTGAGTGTTTTTTTTCCAGTAAATTCAGGAAAATGAGGATTCCTCATGACACAATTGCTGATGTAAAGAGGAACCGGGGCCGTTGAAGAAGCAAATGAGGACACTGCATTTCTTTTTCTGGGGCTTTGGAAACACAAATACCAACTCCTCTACTTGAGAGAAGAAGCTCACCACAAGGCTCATTAAGCAGCGGCCCACATGATGCTCGTCAGCTGATGGGGGTTTCCAAGTAGTCGGGAAAACGCACATATCATCTGGATCACGCAGATCGCGGGTGTGATATAGAGCAAGAGCTACACTGAAGGGACCTCATGGTGAGATTGGTTTCTCAATGGCAGCTGTCAAGGTCAAGAATGATCTTTGACCCTGTGCTCACTTAGCTCACAGCCCTTTAGCCCGTGCTCAAGCTCCACCAAGTACGCAAACCTCCAAATGCTCTGGTACACTTCCAAATTTGAGATAAAAGACCTTTTCTATAAACAGCACACTATAAAGCTGTTTAAAAACAATGCACTACACACAACACAAGCTAACCGCAACATCCCGGGAACAGATCTGGTCTTGGTCCTTAGTTGCAGGGCACACCCCTTTTTTCTCTTTCTCCCTATTCATACACTGTCCTTTGTCAAATCAAGGCATACATAACAAACGACTAAAGATGAAGAAGAATGGACTAGACACCAGGGCCCTATTTCTCGTACCTGGTTTACTGAGTTAGCGGGCTAATTGTCAGGATAAGATGACGTAGGTCAGGCTTTCTCGGCTTCTCGAAGCAAGCTTAGATAAATCACCATAGCAACACATCCAAAAATGTAAACCTGCTCCCGGGCAGGCTTACTGAAATTCACTGGATAAGCTGGACACTCCCACGGACAAAAAAGGCTGCTCACTTCCTCATTGATGAAGGAGCGATATTAGTTATATTAGTTTTATAGGGAGAGAGTTCTTTCAGATCGCCAGGATCCATCCTTTACATCATCATGACTTCCTGTACGCGGCGATATAGATTTTGCCGGCAAAAAATAATTTATTTACGAGAGCTTCTCGAGCCGCGGACATTGATTACTACAGGCGCAGCTGATCGCCGCTGCAGGCCGTACTGTTCTTAAGTTTATTTAGCTCTTAAGAAACTTATGGATGTGTTGAAAGCACTCAGAATTATGATGACAGTGCTATTAGTACACCATGCATATCATTATTGTAGAACATGATTAAGGTGATCGTGATGAGAATACAGAGAATCACACACAATTTATTTTCACTGCTTCAATTGATTGAATTTCTGATTATGAATAATGCATATATACTGATCCGCCCATACACATATTCAAACTCATATACACATATATAGTACATGATTCATACGTGCATACAGTACATATATCCTCATAAGTATATATTTCGTAAATATAATCTGATTGATTTGGGTGATGAAACACTTCAAATTAGCCGATACATTTTCCCAACACTGACGCATTTAACTTGTCTGATATATTTGCGACGCTTATGTCTGGCAGCGGGGGCGATGTTAAAGTTGCGTTCACGGCAACAATGTTGCAAAAACGTTGGAATATTCGCAACGCGTTTGCTGTCAATTACTACGGTATTGACTTCCTCATATGCCTTCATGATGATCTCCTGCTTCTCATTAGAGAAATAAAAAGAGGTTCCTCTGAGTTTATTTGCCATTGTACTGTTAGAACACCGTGGTGTCAGTGCTCCATTATTATCCCTTCTGAAGAGGAGCGGGCGCGCGCATTTATCCAGATGACTGACGTCTGGTTAGAATTAACGAGACGTTTCAGCGCGGATCAGCCGTGAAGAAACCCAGATAGCTTGATGTCAATCATCTCGCTAATTTAAGATGGAGATTAGGACATTTGCTTGACTTTGTTTAGCCAGGTACGAGAAATAGGGCCCTGGCCTCTCCTGCACAAACTGCTCTAAACAGCCAGGTTTAGAGCAGGACAACCTCGGAAGTCACATCCAAGCTACTATGGACCACAAGGGTTTGTGGGCAATGTGATTTGAATTTGCACATTGGGTTTAACATCAAACACACACACATTTCACATGCATGTTAGTTGCTGGAAAGACATTTTCATCATCCGTCTATGGTAATCAATTCAAGCCGGACAGGCAGTTTCCACCGCATCAGTCGTCCTACTGGTCAACCTGTCAAACTGGCTCCTTTGGGACACTGCTCTGCGAGTTTGTTTTTCACTACGTTTCTCATGTGAGTGCCATGGGAAAGACTGTGATGGTCAAACACAGCAAAAAACCCTGGGGAGAGAACTCCCTATACTCTTTCCCTGTTTTCCACTCGTCCCCTTTAACCAGAGAGAGAGAGAGAGAGAGAGAGAGAGAGATTGCTATATAAAGTGATGGCATGCCGCAGGTCCCTGAAGGGAGAGAGAGGGAGAAAGAGAGAGAGGAGAGAGGGGGGGGGATGAGTCACCAGGCCTGTTGTTGCACTGGAGCACAGCCACAACCTTTCTTTTACTTTTGCCTCTTTTTCACTTCCCCTCCTCGCAGTCGGTGGGTAGGAGAGGAGGCTCAGATTCTTGGATCACTGAGGAATGAGACAGATCGTCACAGCTCCATAGCAACCAAACACAGAGAAACCAAAATATATCCTGTGCCAGTTCTGTGCCAGACAATCTGGCTTTTTTTTTTGTATTCAGTTCAGTTCAATTGTTCCACAAAGTTTTTAGAGTCCGTGACCGATGGCAGAAAACGAGGCAGGGAGGGCAGATTGCTTCTGTGCTGTCAGCTGCAGCCGCTCTCGCTGGGGCCGCCACCGGCCAGAGGTTCGCATGTTTGCATGTTCTACCTGTGTCAGCGTGGGTTCTCCCCGGGTTCTCTGGCTTCCTCCCACAGTGCAAAGACACACAGCTGAGGTTGAATGAGGATACTGCTCTCAGTCTGTCTCTATTGGTCGGCCCTGTGATAGGCGACCTGTGCAGGGTGAGCCCTGCCTTTGCACGTCACTTGTTTTGCTTTAAAGTTCTGGGTTTTCTTTTTCTTCAGCAATATATTCATCCTCGATGGGGAGGTAAAGAATCCGCATGTAGCCGTGGCCCTTGATCACAAGCTCATTAACGTACAACAAGCCCTATCCAGTTTAGCCACCTTTTTATTTACAGAGTGTGTGGCTCCACTGTTTCAGGCTAATAAAGAGGAGGCGGTTAATTTTGCTTCAAGGTCTCTGTAAACTCTGAGTTAAGAGTCACGAGTATGGGAAAGAGTGAAAGGTCAACCTTTTTTATCATGTGGCTTATATTGTTTAGTTTATTTTAACCACAACATTACACAATATGTTTTAGCTTAATGGTTACCATATTGTATTGAATGGGCAGACCTTTCACTTTGTTACTGTACTTCATTTATTTACATTTTAAGGCAATAAAGTCATTTTGAAAGTAATAAAATCACTTTAGAATCACTTTTTTTTTTTTTTACCCTTTTCAATACTATCATATACATATTTCTTGGTGAACAACAGCTTCTTGTTGTCACAGTGAAGTTGCCAGGTTTGCTACAATCGTCTCTCTGAAGAGTCCAAAACCAAAACGTGCATCAACTGTTGTTCTTCAAGAAGTCGCTTCTCTGGGTTAATCAGGAATCGAAACATCCCTGATTCATTGTCTCAAATAAATGAGCATGAATTAAATAAATGAGATGTATCACTTGGTAGGTTTATTTGTTTTAACTCCACTTTCACCCAGTCTTCATGCTAAGCTAGGCTAACCACGTCCTGACTCCAGCTCTGTACATTAACACACAGAGATGTGCATCTGAACATTTCACTCTCAAAAAGAAAGCAAATATTCCTCTCCTGTGGAATCAGCTTCCTCTTTCAGTCCCGGGGCAGACACAGTCACCTCATTTAAGAGTAGACTTAAGACTTTCCTCTTTGATAGCACTTATAGTTAGGGCTGTTTCAGGCTTATAGTTGGGGCTGGCTCAGGTTTGCCCTGGTCCAGCCTCTAGATATTTTGCTATAGGCCTAGACTGCTGGGGGACACCTTAGGATACACTGAGCTCCTCTCTCCTCTTTTCCTCTTCTCTCTCTCCTTCTGGATGAATTCATGTCTCTGATGAGACTGAAATCAAATGGAATGGACACACGCTGCTGTGGCCGGTTAACAACAAGCGATGCCTTTAAGCACTGTGGGAAATGTTGTAAATAAAACACATCTGGGCAGCAGAAGAGGGGATGGAGGTGATGGAAGTGATTTAAAGGAATACTTCACCATTTTAGGACAGGCGCTTATTTCAATTCAATTCAGTTTATTTTGTATAGTCCAGAACCACAAATTACAAATTTGCCTCGCATGGCTTTACAATCTGTAAACATACGTCATCCCTGTCCCGGGACCTCACATCGGATCAGAAAAAAACCTTTCACGGAGAAAACATGGATCCGAACTTGAACAAGTCCTATAGGGGGGTCTCGGCCCTCAGGTTCGGGTGGACCCGTGAAGACCTCTAGGGCTGAACAAGGGCACCAGCAGTAAGGGGGTCTGGAAAGTAGGAAAGGGGCCTTTGCTCCCCCCCTGCTTTGCGCCCCTGGTCCGTTATGGCGTCGCAGCTGGTGTGATCCTGTTGCAAGAGGGTCTCTAGTTCTTTGTGTATTCAGGGGCCACAACAGTTTGCATGAACTTCCTTTCTACTTCAACAGAGGAGCTTTGTAAGGATGTACACACAAATAAGGATTTCTTGAAGTGTTTCCAAGGCTGCAGACGCGTGTGTGCGAGGCAGCTCATTCTCTCCCCATTCAGCTCTCACTGCAAGACACAGCTTGCCATTGTCGACTATCACTGGAAGATGCTTTTACGACATACTTTGGTTTGCGGTATTCTGATCATGTACTTTCATGTAGGAACACACACACACACACACGCACATACAAATGCAGCCCCCACAGACACACACAATTCTTAGTAGAGGGTAAACACAGAGCCCCATCATTAATAATTCCTTTTCTTGAGTGATACCATCCATTTGGACACCATGTACTATTCCAACACCATATTCAAAGACAACTTTACACAGCCCTGCTTCCCTTCTCTCTGTCCCTCTCTGGCCCTCTCTGGGTCTATGTACAGGTCCCCATGCTTGATGCACAGCGAGGGATGACCGTGTTCGTTCCCATGGCCACCCCGTGTTACTCTTTCCAATAACAATGGAGGAGGTCGGTGTTTATGGAGAGATTTATGTAGCTGCAGAAGAAGTGGTTTCTTCCTCTGCTGTTTGCTCCTGTCCTTCTCTCTGCTTGGAGCGAACAGGGATGTAGGGCTTAAGGTCACAGGGATTTTCTATTGCACTTCCATTCACCAAAACCTGCATTAACATATATGTTTTGCCATTTGGGGGCAAAAGTTGTGAACACAACCATGAACTGTTAAAGTTAAAATGGTGAACTTGTTTGAAGGGGTCTTTCTTCTGATTTTGGTCTCCACCAACTCCTGAGGGAGATACCTGGCTCTTTAGCTGCTAAAGGCCCCATATCAGCAAGTCTATAACTGTCTGTTTGATGCTGAGCAGGCATAGTGTACATGCAGGGCTCTGCAATATAGCAATATTATATTGAAATCCTGATATGAGACTACATATCGTTTTACATTTTAGATATCGTCATACCTTAATATGGCATAAGTGTTTTTATGTGTTATGCAATGTTAAGAGGTTGTGGTCATTCCATGTATTTACGTGAGATTATTTGTCATGTGAGTCGTGATTTTGAGAGCATAACATAATGAATGATAATAATGGTTAGATAGCTACATATTAAAGATGTAAACCCTTTCTCTGATGTGAAATTCACTGTTTTAATCAACAGGCACATTTCAAGAAATGAGCCTGTTGATGGCTCAGATTTATACACACAGACACTTTAGAAACTAGAAATAATGTACACACTAAAGTTTTAGGAAGACATCCTAACATTCAAATCAAAGAGGATTTGGTTACTTATCACAAACGTACCTCTGTTCCTTTGTGAGGATTCAGAGCTAGAATCATATGATGCAGTGAATCACATGAGGAAACAAACTAATGTGTTCTAATACAACAGCTTCGGACTGTGAGTCATCGATGTCTGACTCATGTGGAAAAGCTCCACTTAGAAATGTAATACAAAAATAAATAAAGTGAAACAAGGATCTGAAAGATAATTTCTCTTTTGATGTCAAGTGAGCTGCGTTAGGACATATTTGTCATGCATTTCACCACGGCAGAACAATGATGATGCTGTTTTTGAACAGAAGAAGAGTTTTAAACCTTGAAGTGTCTGGTCGTGTGGAGACTGTGCAGAGGGAATCCGCCTGAGAGATGGCCGCACAAAAGATTCAAACTGTTGCAGCCTGCTCGATTCTGTGGTCTGTCACTCTGTGGATGTGTCTTATCTTATAGCAACTCAACCTGCAGCACTGTACTGAATGTGAAATGTTCCCTTTTGTCCATGGTGCATCACTCGTGGTCCTTCATGATAAATGAATTCCCAAGCCAAGGAATTTTGACTATTTTAATGTTTCTTTGTTGTCAGAAGAGCAGTGGGATTCAGGGAGAAGAAGTAAAAAAAACATATTTGTAGCAAAATAACAATAAGATGTGTTTATAAAGGAAGAAGTTTGGTCCAAGACTACAACCACTACAGCTAAACATGTTAGGCTAGGACAGTGGTTCTCAAATGGGGGTATGTGTACCCCTGGGGGTATGTGAAAGCACTCCAGAGGGTACGTGAGATTAAAATAATATAAATAAAAATTAGCATCCATTCAAAAATCCTTTAAAAATAGTTATTTAATAAATATTCAATGAAATATAAGTGTAAATTCATAAACTGGATTTTCTATATTCTATATTAAATTAGACACTGATGGCACAGCACTGTGTATTACATCATTTTTTCAACCAAAGATGCTTTGCGCTGGTTAGGAGGTACTTGGCTGAAAGAATATTACACATGGGGTACATCACTGAAACAAGGTTGAGAACCACTGGGCTAGGATACCTGCCTGTCTAGAAAACGTGCCCCAACTGTTTCCTTGGCGGCAACATCCATTGAGAGGAACTGCAGCTTGAGACACATGCACTTGGAGAGCTACCTCACCGATTGTAGGCCATTAAAGTGTGTTTACAGATGTTTGGGAGTACTAGCATATGTGAAAAAAAACAGTACAAAAGCTTTTAGTCTCTCCAGAGGCAGCAGTGTGAAGTCTGACAAATGTCCACAAGTGATGTCACTCGAGTCAGAATAGTTGAGGCTGAAGACTAGAAGTTTGAAAAGTGAAAGACCCTGGAGACCTGCCGCCAGGGGTAAGTGCTCTGTAGCCCGCTGCTCCTCTCTGCTGAGGGCTGGAGGCGCTAAATTAGCTTCTACTAGCATAACTCACCCAAGTCTCAATAACCGGATGACAAACGTCTGAACGTCATGGTTTCACAAACAAGCTGACGTTGTGGCCTGTGAGTGTCAGCACCACTTGTCCAGGCCCGGCCTCGGATCTTCAAAACCAAACAGGAACACACTCTCCTAAAGGCCCTTTCCTTCTCACAATCAAACAAGTATGTGATAGTTGCTATTTTTAGATGACTCTCTCCCCTTCTCTTTCTCCATCTCTATAAGCCCTCTGCGACCTCCCTATCTGTCTCCTTTATCCTTCCTCCCTCTTTCCCTTCCTCCCCATTCTGTCAACAAGCTCTCGTCAGATGGCCAGGACATCTTTCCTGACATTCACACCTCTCCTACCTACAGTACTGACCCGAAGCCAAAAACACTCCACCAAAAAGCACTGCTCTCAGATGAAACAATGTTACACACAAGCTGGCCTGAAAACTGAGCTGGGAACATTTTTGCCTTGCATGTCCATATATGGACCTGGAACGAGCGGTGTGAGAAGAATGGGTGCACTCTTGATTAATTTACATGCGATTCCTGACTGGGACTCTTATTGCTCCCAGGCTGCTTGGTGAAATGTGTACTTTACAGTGTTGCAGACCTTGTTCCTTTGAGGGTGCAGTGTCCAGAACAGAATATTTTTAAATCATTTGGATGAAGCTATGATCACTGTTGCATAAGAGGGCAGTTTGGTACGTGGCTATTGATTGAAATGTAGTGAGTGTGGAGGCAACATGTGTTTTGGGTAGTGTTGATTGAAGCTATGGCATAAAAGAGAAAGAAAGAGGAGCATATTCTGACAGATTGTTTGTAAGATGTTCATTGACGTCCAAGATTCCAATTCCTTTGAATGTCAGGAGAAGTAAGTGAAAGAATGAAGCTGTGGTACAAAGATAAAAAAAGGCCCTTTGCTGATAGAAAATGGGGTTAGAGCTGGTAAAAAAAAAGCTCTCTAGTAAAAAGTAAAAGAATGTTTGTTAGTAGTACTCATTAATTATGTTATTAAGTGACTTTAAGTAACTTGACCTTTGGTTTCACACAGGACACAAACACCAGTCCCCTGGGTGAAAGTCCTCTGTTTTGTTCTTTAGTTGTGCTCAACACTTGGGCTCTTTGAGTGGATTTGCTGATTTAATGTGATTGAAATAAGTTGCATTGCTCTGAAAAATGTCTATAACTGCTGGTATGGCTCTTAAAGAGTAGCATCACAACGAGTGCAGCGCTGGAATGAGGGCTATTTACCAAAATCAAGGGAATAAGAGCTCCTGGAGAAACAAAATGTCATGAGGCCATCGCTAATTATCAAAATTACTGAGACACTCCTTCAGAGAAAACAGTGATACTTCCTCGCTATGGTTTTGCTGATTGGACCCATCATATTTCAGATTTTGAACATCTCACAAGCATATATTTTATTCCAGCACTCATGTTTTTTGATCTCAGTTAACTGACCTGTGTAATCAAGAGGACCGAGTTAAACAACTTGGATAACAAAGAATGCAGTGAGAGGAGAGAGAGAGATAAAAACGATGGAGTCGAAGTGGTGAGGGAGTAGGGTAGGGTGTGTAAGGCGAGGTGAGGAGGACACGATGTGGACTGAATTATCCTAGTGCATGGAGGAGCAAGGGAGAGGGAGGAACAGGGCGGTTCCCGGGGAGGAGGAGGCAGGAGGAGGTTAGTGTGGAGAGCCGGGGATGCCTGTGCTATGAATCAGCTGTCTAAATATGGTCCCTGCTCTTCATCGCAGCACACCCATCCACTCCCTGTACATCTCTTCCTCAAGTTTATCTTTTGCTCTCGCTCGCCCACATATATTATTCCTCCCTCCTCAAAGTGATGGAGGAAGGTCCTCGGGTCAATCGGTCACACATTCTCACTGCACAGTGGGTATTGCTCTCAGCCAACGGTCTGCACGCACACATTGAGGGACTGAGGAACAAAACAAACAGTGGGGCATTAAAGTGTGCTTCAAGCGTCACATGAACCCCAAAATAAACAGATTCTAAGTGCATGCAATAAACGGATATTGTTTTTATAAAAGGTCAGAATTCATGCTTTGTCAGGTCTGTCACCAAGAAGGCGAGCAAACTACTTTTAAAATGTTTGTTTTCTGAATGGAGCTCTCATCATTCAGTGCTACGCTATGCTAACATTGTAGCGGCTCAAGCAACAATCAGAGTAACTTCACTCAGGCATTAATAGGGCAGCGGGGTTAGTGTTTATAGACCGTCTATGGTCTACACACATATGTTCAAACACAGAGGTTTAAAAATCCTGCCGTCACAGAGAGGATGTGTGGGCTCTCTTTGGAGGCATTCATAGCGTTGCACTCTGTTTGACGCTTTAATCCATTGTTCCTGTATCAGTGCGGCTTTAATCGCAGAGTATTGTCATTGCTCTCGTGCTCGCTCACATACACACACTGGGTGGTAGAGCCGTCAAATTCTAGGTTGGATCCCCAGTAAGTGTAGCTCTGTTCTTTGGCAGCGGGGATGCACATAATGAAGCAACTGTGAGGCTTACTGGATATTCTGGCTTAAATAAGCTAAAGACACACAGACACAGACAGACACACACACACACACACACACACACACACACACACACACACACACACACACACACACACACACACACACCCGGGAGGAGGACAGCTGCTCATGCTAACAGGGAGTCACTTCCAACAGTTGTGCTGACAAAGCTACCGCTGATTTCACACGTCATACAGTAGCATGAGCTAGTCCAGCATGCCAGTGGCATTATGGGATATTGTTTGCAATGTTGTCATCAGCCACAGGTGGTTTTGATTTGCATTAGACAGACAATAGCCTTTGAACGATCACGATGAGCTATGCCACAATGAAATATAATGTAATCCGACTCATCTTGTGCCAAACATTCCCACTGTGGAAAAAGTGAATTGAAACCAAAGAGGAAGATATCCATGCATGCTTGTGTGGAATCAGGTCACTCAGTCTTTCTACAGACGACCAGTAAGCTTTCATAAAACGTGTTTTAAATGCATATATATTTATCGAGTCTGAGGTTGGGGACATTCGTTTTTAATAAAAAAAACAAAAACAAGATGAACAAAGTAATAAATCATGTCAGTCAAAGCCTTAATGGGAGCACACTTGTGAAGGGGGTCCGGGGGTGGGGTGGGGTTCAACAGCCGCTAATAAAGCAGAGATTAAACACCCTGTGCTGGACTACAAAGCGCTGCCGCTGCTTCCTCCCCATGTGAGCTGACCCTATATAACGCTAAACACAACTCAGTAACAGGGTGTTTTTAGAGCTTTTCCTCAGGGCACAGACGGCGCAAGCATAAATCAAGGATGTCTGGATCTAAACTCGTTTTGCCACCTGACAAACTGGAAAGGGAAAAAAGCATTTTGGATAAATATCCCGAAAAGATCAGATGTGTTGCTAATTGGCATGTGTCCGAAACTGCTAATAGACTCATACTAGCTCATGAAGCCCCAGAAAATAGGAGTTCCCATTACCTTCATGGGAATGTTGATGCTGACTTCGTATCGAAATGTCAGCACTGTAAATAAGTAGATCCTAGCCATATGAATGAAAATATATTCAATATCATACTTGTGCATTCTTTAATAACACCAGTGAAATTAAACCCATGTAACCTTGGACTAATCCTTGTTCTGCTGGGGGCCCCCGAAGCAACATCAAGAGCAGTATTCTACTGTAGTGTTGCAGCTTTGAAACAGAAAATGTAACGTATAGTCAGAACTGGTGCACTCCTCGAACATCTCTCCCAATGCATTGTCTACGGAGCAGCTCCACACTTTATACCTGATGACATCACCCATTTAAGTTTGAGCTCTCTAGAGTTGTTCACGTATACTTATGTTCTTGCACTGTCTTAGACCATAGGAATAACACAAATGGAGTTTGAGAGTGGGAGTAGTTTGCACTTTACATGTATTTTCCCATTTGCTTCAACTTGAACTCGCTCTCATTGTCGTGTTGGCCGTCTGCCAGATGAAGACCCGGTCGGTGTGAAACGTCTTTTTCATTCAATAAAACCTTTCTTGAAGCTAGATTACTCTTTACTATTATTACTATGACTGTGCTTCTTATCCCTCTGTCTTTCCCTGAAGTTCTTACTCTTGCTACTCCAACTGTTGATCTATGTGCACTTCCACGGTGTTCACATTCTTGTTGTGGGTGGCCCTGATCTGATTGTTCGTCAAGAGTACTGATGAATCCTTTCAAAGGCCAAGCATTTCTATGTTGATACACTGTGCAAGTAGCCAAATAAACAGTGTTACAGTTAGAGGGGGGGAGGAGGGGGAGGCTTTCTCCGTCTACCACTGATCCTGAAAGAATCTGCGCTTGAAGAACAACAGAGGAGCACAGAGAATAGAAAACAGAATAACACATTGTGGGTTGCTTTTTTTAATGAAGATGAATCTGACATTATGTCATCGCTGGCAACCATAACCTGAGCTGGTGTTTTGTGTTAGAGAGGGAGCCAGAGATAGGCATTTCAGATGGAGTCGGTCTTGCCACAGGGCCCAAGCAGTTGGCCAACGCAGGCATAAATCCCACCGTGTGGTGTTTCTAGTACATGGCTCTGGAAACTTTCAATCCTCAGCTTCAAGACTTTATTAGATACCAATTAAAATGTTGATTTATTATCAGATTGAGAAACAGATCTGTCATCAGATTCCTTTGATGATGGAGATTAGGATTTTCTTGCTGAGAGCTGTGACCTGCTCATCTGCACATCATTATGTATAAAATCCTGTGCTGGTATGCCGGAACAGGGAAGCCAAAATCTATTGTACAAGCGTGTTAGAATAGCGTTAACTCGTGAGCGTCCACGGTTAGACCGCGTGGCGTGCTTAAGATGGAGCTCTGTCCAGCAGCTGGAAAGAGAGAGAGAGAGAGAGAGAGAGAGAGAGAGAGAGAGAGAGAGGGAGAGAGAGAGAGAGAGAGAGAGAGAGGGAGAGAGAGAGAGAGAGAGAGAGAGAGAGAGAGAGAGTGAGGTCGGTTCGAGCCCTGATGTCTGAGTCAAGGGTGGAAACTCTGAATGTTCTCGCGCCACTGTGCAAAAAGCTGCAAGCTATTACACATCACACAGCAGCCTCACAGGCTAAAAAAAGAAACAGGGCTCCCCTCAGCTCCCTCTCAAATAAAAAAACTTTGTCTCTTCAGAAAAAACTTGTGAGCGTGCTTGTGGTGTTCCAGCTTTGTTTGAAAAAAGAGTAGAATTACATTACAAATGGATTCTGTTGGATTTTGGCAGCCAGCATGACTGGCTTGTATTTCTTTAGTCCTATATATAGTGTGCGAAGGAAAATATCTAGTGGAGACTGAGCACTGAACCAGATTCGGGGTGTGGCAGGGCTGGTACAGAGCAACATCTGGGGGGGGTTCAGCCACAGACCCACGGCCACTGATGTTGTTAAAGTTCATAACGAATGGTGCCTGCAGGCTAAAGGCAGAAAAAACAAGAATTGAAAATGTTTGTACATCGATCATAGATCCACAAAGGGATCATGCTTTGATGTTATTTGCATTTAATTACGACTTTCAACAGTTAAATTGGAGCACATGCCAAACTGGAAAATGACTGGAAGCCGTTTTCCGATAAACAAGTGTGAGTAATGTATCCGGTGATGTTTCCATAGGAGTGGATGTGTGTCAATGCAGGTACATCTTTGTTTTGAAGGCATGTAATTTCATCCTGGATACTGATCACAGGCAGGAGGTTAGGTCAGGTTAATACGACAAAAATACTTCAGGTTAGGGTTGGAGTTTCGGTTAATTAAACTAAATGTATTAAATATTCTAAATTGAGAGGGAAAGGTTTAACCTTTCTATTAATTAAATATGAATTATCCTGGGAAACGGATTCAGGGATGAGATTTCATACAACCTGCCACTTAAGCTCTTGCCAGCAATGCTTTGAGGTGACCTTTAACCACTCCCTGAAATCCTCCGGCCCCTCAGCAAATTGAGAAACAAACACTTCTTCCTGTTCGCTTGTATTAAACCTTGTGTTAAACAACCATCACCACCATTTTTCACCCACATGCATGAGCCCAAAACATTTGTTTGGTTCACCAGTGGGCCACACCCATCCCTAAACCAATAAGTGCCGTATCATTTACATACACAGCCTCACACCTCGAGCAGACAAGTCATAAACACACATTGATAAGTGTATTCATACACACATGCACTCTCCTACCTGGTAGATCATGACTTTAAAGTTGCGTCTCTTGAGCAGCTCCGCCTCGTTGTTCTCAAGCTTCTTGATCTGGCCTCCTTGCTTCTCCAGGGTGGCCCGCACGGTCTTGACATTGACGCTGACCTTGCGCACCTTCTCCATCATCTTGTTGACGCTGTTGGACGTGGTGCTGTGGCTCTTGCTCAGTTTGGTGAGCTCGCCCTGAATGCCGTTCACCGAACGCTCCATGTCCTGCTGCCGGGCCTCCAGCCCGCTCTGGGTCTGCTGGATCTGGTCCACCGCCCCGATGATCTTGTCAAGCAAAGTCAGCACCATGACCCCGTTCACCTGCTGGTCCGGCTTTTCCGCCTCGTCCTTGTCTTCGATGGCGTCGCCCTCGGTGCCCATGATGGACAGCTCTTTCTTGACTGCAGCGAGGGCATCGTCTTCGTCGTCCGAGGGCGGCAGGTTGACCTCATCGTCTGAGATCTCAGTGAAGGTATGAGGCTCCAGCTGGGCGCTTGTGGATTCTAGTGCTTCCATGGCTGCCATATCAGTGGATTTGTTGTGTACAGTCAGCTAATCAACCTTTACTTGACACTATACTTTCTCACCTGCTTCTCCCTTTATTCTCTTCTCTGGACCTCTTTTCTTTTCCCCTCCTACTTTAAAACTAACTTTTCTCCAGCATATATGCACTCTTTCTCTCTCTGTCTGTCCGCCCTGTCTACTTGAAATCCCTGGAGTTAGGCCAGTGTGCAGGGGAAGCCAAGCGATGCTGGATGTTACCACATGAGCGTTGGGATGTGAATGCCACACCAAGCGGAGAAACCCTCCAGTCAAGCTACAGCTGGCAGGGTTTTTCCTCTCCACCCCCCTTATTTTCCATAGGACTCTCCCCCTCTCTTCAAACTCCTCCCCATCTCCTCCCTAAACACACACACACACACACACACACACACACACACACACACACACACACACACACACACACACACACACAGACATATCAGTAAGACCCCACCTCCAGTTTATAGGTCCAGCCCCGCGATGATTCAGTAACACACCCCTTCGGTTTAGCTATGTCCCATCAGCATGGTTGGAATAGTCATCGCAGAGCTGCACCGATCTGCTTGTATGCAAGCTCAGGCACAGCAGAGGGAGGAATGTCAGACAGGATCTGTTCCTGTTTCCACTCCTTTCCCCCGTCTACGCAGAGAATGCTCAGTTTATTGATTCATAATAGATGAAAGACACCAGGAATTTAAAAGGGCCCTGAAGAAGTGTTGCTGAAACGCCTTTCATTGAAAGCTCTTTCCTCAAGTTAACTTCAATGATTTTGTCCAACTGCTGTTTCCAATGTCAGCAAAGAGCGGCAGGTCCTGACTCTATCAACTCCGATGGGAGAAGTGAAAGTGTCCATAGTCACAAAAGTCAATATTGGCACCCATTTATTTTGCACGCTACATATCTTCTGAGCATTCTGGCACTGCAATGGTATTTTTATAACAGACTAATAGAAACTTTGTTGGAGACCGTATCAGGAACACACTTTCACGAGATCTGGCAGCCAACGTTGGCGAGCGCCCTTGCTTATGAGTTTTTATAATGCTAAATATGTCCTGTTAGCTTTGTCAATGTTAGCAACAGAAAATATAAATGCAAATGCAACCCAATCTGCTTTTATCCATCCGCACAACATGTAATGATTGAGGTATTTGTTCTTTCTTTCTGTCTTGTTGTTTGTTCTTTTCAGACCCAGCCTCCATATTCAGTCAGTCTTCTGCCGACTGAATCAGTTCACCTGCTCAACCCAGAAAACACTTCCTCCTGCATCGGCACTGAACTGTGTCGTTATACATTTTAAGTATGGATGGTAAAAACAGATTGTATCCTAAAGAAGTTATCAGCACAGTGTTTTTAGAAACCAAGGGTCAAGGTCCAACGGCTGCAGGAGAGAAATGTCTTCTGAATAAGATTTTAAAGAGTCAATCTCTGATTTGGAATCCATGGAAAGACATTTTCCAAAGAGCATCTTCCAGTCATTACCTTGGAATTTTAGTCCATATGCATCTCAGTGGCGTGCTCTGCTCTCTTCTGCACAGCAAGCACACACTTCTACATCTGCATATATGAAAACCACATGGCACCCCGGAATGAGGCAGAAAGCTATAAAAGCTGTTTCTCAAACAAGTCTGCCACAGTAATTTATGTACATTATGGGAGTTCCATGCCTGTAAAATTGCTCGCTGGCAGTCAGCCAGTGTCCTGATTTAAACCCTGCACCATGTGGAACTGGGGGTTGGGGGGTTATTTGCAAGAGGAAAACTTCTACAGGATCTTGTTAGTACTGACTCAACACTTGGCCACTTGGGGACTATTCCACCACATCTGGTAGACCTTATTCTCAGGATGCTGAGAGGAGTGGTTTTGGTAGCACTTTATTTGAGGTAGTAGTAACAAGAAATGAGGTGTAATAAGGCAGTTAGTACATAATAATCAGAGTTCGATGCAGTACAGACTCCCTACAGCCTGACTTCTTAATCTCTCTCTCTTTCTCTCTCTCTCTCTCTCTCTCTCACTCTCTCTATCTATCTATCTATTTATCTATCTATCTATCTTAATGGCATATGATCAATATTTCTAAAACAATGGCTCAAATGATGATGTGTGATGTGAAAGGAGTCACTATTAGCGATGAACCCACAGAGAGCTATCACTATATTGTTAAGCCCAGCTTTGTGTTTGACAGGTTGCGTTCAGACAGGGTAATTGTGTTGAAAAGGGCTTTGAGTGGTCGCTAGACTAGAAAAGCACAATTTAAATGAGTATAATTCCTTGTATTGGTACATATTGGCCAATTTCATACTTTTATAATCCCGATGCTGATATTTCTGCTGTCCACCTGGATGTTTTTGCGATGAAATATGATAACTTCCTAGAGTTGTAAAATCTTTCTTATAATATGACAAACTTATGTCCAGTGTTTTGTGATAAACCTTCAGACTCCTTGATCTCGCTGCAGTCGGGGGGAGTTACAAAAGACGCAGCTCCCAGCAGCCTTAGAGGACTGATGTTCTTGTTTGAATAAAATCTAAGTCAAACAGAAAATGAAAATGAAGTGTCAGGAAAACTCACCCTAGGTCCATTTAGTTCAGGAGCTGTCCTTAGACCTGCGGTTCAGAGAAAACAAAAACATTTAAATGGAGGAAAACTCAAATAATAATTTGTGCAAAATCATTTTAATCATTTCATTAAATTAGTCCTTTTGGTGTATAAATACATACCGTTTGGATTGCATGCTCCAGTTAAGTCACCATGTCATTGCTATGGATGAGTGGACATCTTTAATCCTGGATCACCCAAATCAAATTCACGGAGAAAAAAAAAGCTTCCGGTTGGGATTTTCGTTATTAAACGACAATAATTCTTCTATCTTGATTTTGAGCAACGGAATCTAATTTATTCGAAATACATTTCTTTCGTTGTCGTTTTCGGAGGCAATTCAAAAAAGTACACGTCTGTCAAGTAAATACACCATGCTTTTATTTTGAAATCGTCTATTTGGGGGGATATTTCCGGAATAGCGCATCTCCCTTGGATGCACCGCGCAGGTCTTCATCATCCAGCAGAGATACAGACCGGAGAGAGCTGAGCAGCTGCATCCTACACAGGTGAGTCAATAGATGGTTTGAAAGGCGTTCATGTCAAATTAAGCCAACACAGTGTTTTAGACTTAGTGTCAGTGAGGGAATTATTAACCATATTTCCACGAACCATAATATATTGATTTATGTGCTGATATTTCGACGTCGTTCATGTGTCAGCGACAACTGCTTCTTTTAGTGACGTTTGGTTGGTATATTTCTACGTAATTCAATGTGTATTTGTCACATGAACCGAGTCGTCACCTCAGCATCCTGATGCTGCACTGCAGCCTGGAAACGAGTTCACCTGAATCATATGAATGGGCCTGTAACTGGCGGCCCATGTTGGTGTATAATACGGGGCGGGGCATACATATTATAATAATATGTCGTTATAAGGGTCTGATCTTCAAAAAAGCGGACGCACCGAGCGTGTGAGAGGAGGGGACAGATGCTCGCGCTGAGCCGGAGAGGCCGGACCAGCAGCAGCGTCATGTCGCCCTTGAGCCGTGAAGGGCAGCGCGCGCAGAGAAGATGCTGAGACGTCAGCTGAATGCTCGCGCGGGGTTTGCAGCAAAAGGTCGCTTTAAAAAACAGGAAAAATGTTTTATCTAACGACGCTATCTATCCACTTGCCGTTCAGGAGGCCTGCATTTAGGCTAGGCCACTGGTTTAGTGCCAGCTGTCGGTATACAGGCCCGTCCCTCCTTGGCCAATCAGCGCAGTTCACTTCCGTATTTAGCTTTAGCATCTTCATGTATACTGACTGGACAGTAGCTTGCTTATGAGTCATGTTTGTATATTAAAATCAGGCTGCTGTGTAATGACAGCGGTCTCAATTACTGTATATTGACTGGTTTGTATGAGTTAAATATTTGTAATTTATATTTTCTGACCCAAGATTCTCCACATTGAATGTCTACAACACTTTTTCTGAAATATTCCAATAATGTGTTTACTGATTGCATACTCGATCAATCTATCTGTCCGTCTGTTAGCTGTCTGTTATTCAGTAGGCCAAGCCCTCCATGCTGGAGCATTCCTTCCCGAGGCCTGTGTTGAAAGGGATATTATTTTCATTATTGATTGATCTTTTTCTGACATTTGATGAGCTGGAGCCAGAGAATGTGTGACTTGTTTCTAAGGACAACCCCCCCCCCCCCCTAAAAAAAAAAACACACTTTGATGGTCCGGTCAGTGCAGACTACTTTGCTTGAAATGAAGGGCCAAAAGTGATAAAGGCGTTGTGATTTTGTGAAGTTGCTGTCATTCCTATGCCATTTGGTGAGACCAAACACAATGTAGTGCAGTATAGCGTAGTACAATAGTGTGGTGCTGTGTACAGTATGTGATTCTGCTCTCACTGTACTTTACTGTACTGTCTTATAGTATAGTTGTTGTGACAGTACAGCATATTGTTCTAACTCTTATTCTATAACTACCACAGTTATTTTAGGTAAAAAAAACAGGTGACCTTTTCACTGTATAAAAAATAAAATCTCAGAATATATAAAAAAATATATTTTCATGTAATAGTTGTACGTGTCTCCCTGTCCCATAGGTGCGGTGTTTCTTCCTTCTAGCTGTGGTGGAGCGTGGTTCTCGTCATGGGGGAACTGTTCAGGAGCGAGGAGATGACCTTAGCCCAGCTCTTTCTCCAGTCTGAGGCAGCCTACTGCTGCGTCAGTGAGCTGGGAGAACTGGGCATGGTCCAGTTTAGAGATGTGAGTATTCATGCATCGTTTTGTCGGTGGGACAGCTCCTCCGAAAGGCACAAATAATCCCATGCATTAGACGGAAACTTGAGAGACCACGGAAGACTTGTGGTGTTTGAGTTTTGGCTATATTTCCATAATTGTCTATTTCCTTTCTCCGCAGCTGAATCCAGACGTAAACGTGTTCCAGCGCAAGTTTGTGAATGAAGTGAGGAGATGTGAGGAGATGGACAGGAAACTGAGTAAGTCATGAAGTCAGGGATGTCGTATGTGTACAGATTGTAAAGCCCTCCGAGGCAAATTTGTAATTAGTGATTCTGGGCTATACTAAATAAACTGAATTGAATTGAATGAGAAAATCAGGGCAAAGGCACAGCGTAGTTCCTACAAAAAATAAGATGAGGTCATTACTTATTAGTCTCACCGCAGGGACATTTTCAGTATAACAGCAGCAAAGTGGATAGTGCAACCAGAGGCATCAGTCCAAAGCAAAACAAGGAGAATAAACAAGTAATCAAACAGTATAATAAATGTGTAGTCCTTAAAAAACTGCAGAAAAAAACAAACACAATACACTCGGACTGGTTCACATTATTGCACATATGAAGTAGGAAATATGAAGTGTTGAACAGTGGTAAACATTGATATTGATGTTGCACATGGATTAATCAAGTTGTCTTGCTAGTGTTGATTCATATGTTCAGTCCTGCTTAACTTTCTGATGAAACCTGGAGCAAACCTGTGACGATGACACTTGATGACACTTTTTTCTTCATTTCATCTGGAGAAATACATATAAATAACTTGTTGTTTGTTTTCACTGGTAAGCTATTGAATCGTGGCTCTTCTCTGCTGAACAGGGTTTGTGGAGAAGGAGATCAAGAAAGCGAATATCCCAAATATTGACACTGGAGAAAATCCAGAGGTGCCCTTTCCCAGAGACATGATCGACCTAGAGGTAATCAGCCTGCCGTCTGTAACCATCATCCCCATCATCATCTCATCATTATTTTTGAGAGATGAAAAAATAAGTGAAAATAGGAAAATAGGGAAAATCCTATATTTGGTGGACCCCTCCAACCCACCCACCCTTTAATTCCAAACTGGATTTCGATGAATTGTGAGTTGTATGTACTCTCCATCAGAAACAGCTCTATTGGCTAAGTATGTGTGCACATACTGGACACACAGTTCCAGTAGAAACACAAGTATTTATGTACATTGTGGACAAAAATACAAGAAAATGAGCACATGAAGCGAATGGTTGTGTACAGCATGTGTGCATGTCTATGCACAATGTGCAGAATGCATATTTGACAGTGACAATGCGCACAGTGTGTGTATTTTGTATTCATACTGTTGATTGTGACCGGCAGGCCACCTTTGAGAAGCTGGAGAACGAGCTGAAGGAAATCAACACCAACCAGGAGGCCCTGAAGAAGAACTTCCTGGAGCTGACGGAGCTCAAGCACATCCTCCGTCGCACACAGCAGTTCTTTGATGAGGTTTTGCTTGTTTCTCCCTCTCAGACGTGCACACCACACAGACACACAATAGATAACGGATGGAAACTAAATATCTGCGGTCTCTCTTAATATCTTTGTAGATGGAGGATCCCAACCTGCTAGAGGAGTCATCGTCCCTGATGGAGGGCAGCGAGGGGGGCCGCGGGGCCCCGCTCAGACTGGGGTAAAGCTCGACGACTGCATCATATTCTCTAACGTACATTATCACTTTGTCTTGGCAAATAGTCATAATTTACACAAAACATACATATTTTGGAGAACAGTAGAATGTCCTCAAAGTCGTTTTTGGGACTAATTAGTTCGGCATTTATTTTGAAAAATCTGTCAAATTGTCATATGATCAGACTAGGGCTGTCACCATATCAAATTTTCACTGCACAATTATTGGGGCCCAAATAATTCACAATAACAGTATTATCGGGATATCTGTAGAATAAAATGTAATGTTCAGTTCTCAGTGGTACTCAAAAAGGCTGACTAAGTCCACACTGTGGTCCTTCTTTCTTTCTGAGCGCTCGTCTGTTTTGGTCTGCGCAGCTTTGTGGCCGGAGTGATCGGCAGGGAGAGGATCCCGACCTTCGAGAGGATGCTGTGGAGAGTGTGTCGCGGTAACGTCTTCCTGAGGAAGGCAGAGATTGAGGACCCTCTGGAGGACCCCGCCACGGTCAGCACACACAACATACAATCACAGTGACAAGGACAAAGAAGCACACAAAATGCCATACAATGTCATCATTTATATTTTTACTTAAATTAGAAACAGACCGTCTGTGAGTTGTGTACATTTTCTAAAAGAGTCTTCTCTTTCCAACAGGGAGACCAAGTCCACAAATCCGTGTTCATTATCTTCTTTCAAGGAGACCAGCTGAAGAACAGGGTGAAGAAGATCTGTGAGGGGTGGGTTTTACAGAGGAACATGTCTTTTCTCATCTTATCTCATCCAGATGGTTTAAGCTTGTGTGGTCATGGTGAAGTTTAATCTTGACTTACATGATACGAGTAGGTATAACCGTGGAAATGGCAATGCAAATTAACGTTAAAGGGGAACCAATGTGTTATTTCCATGGCCCATTCCTGGGCCATGGAAATATCAGTCTTGCCCCTCAGGCTGCGGGACCCACCAGAAGCGGAAACCCTGCATGGCTCGTAACACGTGCCGGGCTCTGATCCATGATCTGGTCGACATAGCCCAGGCTAAGGCCATTAGAGTCACAAAAAAACAAACGCACAGTCGCTGGCCGTGGACTTGACATGGCAGGATCCGGAAAACAGTTGCAGGCTGGGTCCAGGTATGGTCAGTTGGTTCTGTTACGGTTTGGTAGCAATTAGGACCCAAGAGCCACAGCAACAGTTCAAAATAATAATTTATTCCAAACAAAACACAAGGCAAGGCTTCAAAAGAGTGAAGGCAACGACGCACAGGTGAAAACCATGCGGGCAGGTGAAGGGAATGAGCAATCAGGAGACACGTGGGAGGCAGACAACAGGAAATGCAGGGACACAGTACACCAGAGACACAAACTACAACACAAAACAGGAAGCCATCCAACACCGTGATAAGTACAATGAATGGGAGACATACAGAATGTCTGTTTCCTTTTTTAATTCTATTCAAGTGTTGTCAGATATATAGTTAGAGAATGTAGCATAAACTCAGAACCTCCCCCTGGTGTTCGAGAACATCTCTCCCAATGCATTGTCTATGCAGCAGCTCCACACTTCATACCTGATGACATCACATATTTCAGGTTTAGCGTTCTACTTTTGGATTTGGAGTTCAATGTTGATAGCACACAGGGAAGAACATGGGCAGGACTGTATCTGTCCAGTCTGATCTGTAAGAGCACCGTTTATCCAGACTAGCAAACAAGGGGGCACGGTGCCATCATGGACACTAGCCTGTAGGACAGGCCTGGTCAACATTGGTAAGCGGTCTGCATCGTCTTGGACATTTGATAAATTGCTGCTTCGGTTTTGACTTTTATTTTTTTAAGGATGGAAGCTCGCTTACGTTGTTCGGGTTGACTGTCCGCTGTCTGTTTGGTGGTCAAAAAAAGAAAGAAACATGCACTTTATTAACCCCCTTTGGGAAATTCTTTTCTGCATTTGGCCCATCCCTGGATGGGGAGCAGTGTGCTGCCCGGGGAGCAGTTGAGGGTTCATTGTCTTGCTCAGGGACACTTTGACATGTGAGCTATGGGGGGACTGGGGATCGAGCCTGCTACCTTGTGGGACGACCACTCATCCCCCTGAGCTACAGCCGCCCTAGGTCAAGGTGAAAAGCGAAAGCCTTGAGGGAATTTCCTCAAATTTGTCACAGACGTCCACTTTGACTCAACCGATTCTAATTTGGTGGTCACTGTGACCTCAGGAAACACGTTAATGTGCTAACTATGACAATGTAGTTGACTCTGTTGGTGGGTGCTGTTTCCCAGGTTCCGTGCCTCCCTCTACCCGTGTCCAGAGACCCCACAGGAGAGGAAGGAGATGCTGGCTGGAGTCAACAGCCGCATCGACGACCTCCAGATGGTACGTTTGTCTCTAGATGTTTCCCTCCCATCACACACATCAAGAAGCCAAAATCGTTTAAAAGACCATTACCATTAGCAGTGCAGTTTTTTTTTATTTAATAATTCTTTCAAAGGGGTCTTTGAACTCTTTGTTATAACGCTGCTCAGTAAACAAGAAGAAATCTGTCAGAAACGTTGCACAACAGGATGTATGTGTTCAGCTTTCCTTTAGAAAATGTATCTTCCAATCAAAGCACAAAAGCCCCCGTCATGTAGTCGGCTTTTTTCTTTTTCTGTTCTTATCTGTGAGGGACTTTTGTCCTGTCTCATAGTGTTGTGGTTCCCTAAAGTTTGCCCTTATTCAGCCTGGAAAGAAAAGTCCTGGTTCTGCTCGAGAGGGCTGCCCTGGTCTCAGCCTGCCAACCAAACACAATGCTTTACACGCCACCATGAGAGCATTTTACTCAGGTTTACACAGAAGATCTGATTCCTGTGCATCAACAGCACCTGAGTCTTGGAGTCAGCACAGTAAAAGCAATTCAACTCTACCATTTACCATTTACTCCCAAGCATGTTTACTTCACAAATCTTGCACATTCCTAATTGTTCATTTCACAAAAACATGACGGAACAATATGGAACATGAACGGAAAGTAGCTTTCAGTTCAATAAAAGAAAAAGGAAAATCAATTATATTCAAATTAAAATACTTACCAGACCAAATATCCTGTGTTGCCTGGACCAGGATCTGCAGTCTAAATCTCCCCACATTTCCGCTGTAGGTGCTGAATCAAACCGAGGACCACCGTCAGCGGGTGCTGCAAGCCGCCTCCAAGACCATGCGGGTGTGGTTCATCAAGGTGAGGAAGATGAAGGCCATCTACCACACGCTCAACCTGTGCAACATTGACGTCACCCAGAAGTGTCTGATCGCTGAGGTGTGGTGTCCCGTCTCAGACCTGGACTCCATCCAGTTTGCTCTGCGCAGAGGGACGGTGAGTTTGCTTTTCATGTACTTGTTCTTGTTGTGTAGTGCTGCGGTATCGCATGTTTCTTTCTTTCTGGCTCACACATTGCATCAGTAACGCCATGGGAAACAATTACAAATGTTTTTCTCTCCACTGAAAGCTCTGCTTCTTGTTCTTGTGAACTATATTGGACGAAGTGCTGCTAAACAGAGCAATATTATGATACTTTTATACACTAGTATTGGCTTTTCTTATTTTATGATTAAACAAAGTAAAAATTGTTTCGGTTATATGGATAGTAGCAGTTCATATGCAGGCCCCTGCAGCGCTGTGAAATAACAGGAATAAGGTTGCTGCTGGAGAATTATCAGTATACAGCCAGAACATCTCTGCTAGTGTTAAGCTGTGATACGACATCCCATCCTGTGAAAAAGCACTCAAACTGGAGCGTAAAACAATCAGCATGTACAACCCAATGGCTGGAATGCAAACAAAATGCCTGTTGCTAGCTAAAAACATCAGCATCATGTTATTCATCTTATAAAAACGTAGTTCTGGGTTCTTCGCCCCGTTGGTAGTGTATCCCACGCTCTGTCTCTATATTTTGCTCACATTTCAAAAGAAGATCAAACTTTTTTTGCACTTTGAAACAGCATTAAAGTCTCAATCGCCTAAGCGCTCGTTTCTGGGCGGTTTCATTGCAGAAAGATGTCAAATCAAATTACAAGTGGCAAAGCCAATACAAGTTGGACTTTCAAACTGATAATAATAATAATATAAGTCATGAGAATGTGTGGAGGTGTCTGATAAATTGGGGCTTTATTTGACAGGAGAGGAGTGGCTCCACGGTGCCGTCCATTCTCAACAGGATGCAGACAAAGCAAACTCCACCTACCTTCAATAAGACCAACAAGTTCACGTCAGGCTTCCAGAACATCGTGGACGCCTACGGCATCGGGAACTACCGGGAGATCAATCCAGGTCACTCAGGAGTTCCTTTATCTTGATTTTAATTAATTACTCTTATCTATCTCTTGTCTTATTAGTTCAAATTTGAATTATTGATCACTGAAACTTGTGGAAGTGCAGCAGCAGCTGAGTGTCAACAGAGTGGGTTAAGTTGCCACAGATAGAAAAATATATATATATTGACATGCAAATAAATCACACGGAGAAAAATGTTTAAAGGCCTTTATACGGAACATCTAATTATCTCTCGCTTTCCTCACATAGATGATGTAGACAAAAATAACATTTAATTTTGTTCATAATATTTTCATATTTCAGTAATTTTGTGTGATTCCTATAATATTATTGTTCCTGTTCCAGCTCCGTACACCATCATTACTTTCCCCTTCCTGTTTGCGGTGATGTTTGGCGACATGGGACACGGCGCGCTGATGACCTGTGCTGCCCTCTACCTGGTCATCCGAGAGAGTCGCCTCGTGGCCCAGAAGAGTGACAACGAGGTAGAGTGAGACATAAACATGTAATAAGTGAGAAGCTTTACAGTTTAGCCTCACATTACAGACAGACAACATTTTCTGAGCTGTTGTGTGTGTGTGTCTGTAGATGTTCAACATGGTGTTTGCTGGTCGCTACATCATCCTGCTGATGGGGATTTTCTCTATATACACCGGGATCATTTACAACGACTGCTTCTCCAAGTCGCTCAACATGTTCGGTTCTGGGTGGAGCGTCAGGCCCATGTTTGGCCCCAAAGGAGCCAACTGGACGTAAGTCAGCTGTCTCAGATGACCCACATCTTTGATTGTCACTAATTAAAAGGAATAGTTCAACATTTTGGGTAATGCGTATGTTTGGTTTCTTTCTGAGAGCGCGATGAAAAGATGAACCACATCTGAACCCATTTCTGTGTGTTAAGAACAGCTGGATTCAGGACGGGGTTAGTCTAGCTTAGCATAAAGACCAACACCTTAAAAGCTCACTAATTAACACATTGAATGACCGTCTCATCTCCACACAAACAGAAGTGTAAAAAACGACAATTTGTGCTTCTGGGGAAGTAGGAACCATTTGTTGGTGAACAACAGCCTGGTGCAGAGACTTTCTTCAGCCCTGCTGTCACAGTGAGGACGGCCTGCTGAGCACCACCACCTGTACAGAAACGTGACTAAAAACTGTGCTCACTGATGTGCCCACTAACCTGCGCTGTAGCCAGAGCAACAGAGAACTGGGTTCATGGATAAACTGTTGCTCCTCAAGAAATAATGCACTGATTTGTATATTAAGTTGTTCTACTATGTTGAAAAGACTCTCAAGGCTACGCTGGCAATTAACTGCATCATCCCACTACTATACTCAATGTTGTCGATTCATGTTTCTAAAATGTATTGCTGGTGGTTGTATATAATCTGCTTCCTTTCGAAACATGGATTACTTTCCTGCTGATCTGTTCTAGGATTGAGACACTTGATTCCAATAAAGTTCTGCAGTTGGACCCAGCTGTTCCTGGTGTGTTCAACGGGCCTTATCCACTCGGAATCGACCCGGTAAAATCTGTACACTCACTAGAATAACAAAAATAGGTAGATAGTCGTTGTTTTCACTGGTTAGAATCACAGCGTGATATGTCTTCTTCCTCCATGTCGTAGAGCTCCATTGTTGTCCAAACACTGATGCGTTAAAAACACATGAACACACACACACTGTGGTGTATTACTTTGACTCAATCCCAGATACAAATACAGCACCAAATGTGGATTAATCCGCCACTGAAAATAGTACCCAATTTACTGTACCACTTCACTCTTTTCTGAGTAATGTGTTTAACGGCAACTGCTCAGCTGTTTTAGGAAATAATAAAATGTAAAATGAAACTGCGTATCTGAGAGCTGTTTTTAGCGATCAGCATCATCTGTAGGAACCAGTTGGCTGAATCACCAAAATAATTAGAATATAGAGTTCCCAATATATTTGGTTTAGGTTAGTGCACCCAAATGCAACATTTTTAAGACCGCTCATGAACAGCCAAACCTTGGTTGGTCTCAAACATTTCACCTTGTGTGATCTCTGCAGATCTGGAACCTTGCCAGCAATAAGCTGACCTTCCTCAACTCCTTCAAGATGAAGATGTCCGTGATCCTGGGCGTCATCCACATGCTGTTTGGAGTGTCTCTCAGTCTCTTCAACCACCTGTACGTAAAACGCTCAGCAAAAATGCAGGAAGTGAGCACCTTTCACTTTTCACTCCCGTTCTCCACAGGCGTACAGCATACGGCCACCACAGGCCAAAGGGTTCGTGCCGGAGTTGAATGGCAAAACTCGAGGGACCAGGTGTAATACTGGGGCACACTTCTGGCCAGTGTTTTGCTCAGTTGTTTGCACAGAAAGTGATGGAAGTAGTGGTGTGAAGAATGAAAAAAAAGCTTGAGAGACAACCCAAACCCAGTGAAGTCAGTCTGTTACAATAAACTGGCAGAAGCCATTTGAGGACGATCTGACTCCCGAGGCCCTAAAACTACTCTGAACTGCCGTCGATTGGCATGCAATTGGCACAAAAATGTGTTCTGTTTATAATACTTATTTGCGGTTTTAGCATATTGCCAATATCTAAATTGTCAAAAACATTTGGGTGAATCTGCACCATCACCCTACAGTTCCTTATTGCAATCACCTGGATTACTGCTAATACTGAAGGGACCGTTTACATTTGAGGAATGGATTCCAGTGGTATACTTGTATGTATGATACTTGTATGTATGATCCCACTGTAGAATTCCAGTAATTCTTAGGATTATTAAGTGTTTGTGTACCTTGATAAACAGAGAGGGGACATTGATCGAACATAGGGAGGGAGGAGGGCAAGAGACCTCAAGGAGGGACATATGAGGAGGCAAGGAGAGGAAAGTCTAAAAGCAGGAGAGGAGAGGAGAGGCCAGAGAAAAGAGAGAAAGAGAAGCTTTCAAAAAACATCCAAACAACCCAAATTGGTCTGAAATAACAAAGTTCAAGCCTTCTCTGTTTCAAGTTTTCAAACATTTGTTTTCACTTTTTTAAAGCACTTTTCTGATGCCTCCATAGATAACACAGTTATTATTTCCATCTGAATGGACACAATAACACTGATGGAGTATGATTTTCAGTGTCGGCCAACACAGATAGATTCTCCATCGCCGACATGCAGCAGCAGCGCTATTATAAAATCTGCGTTGTTTGTGTCGGTGACTGAATGTTGCTGCACGCAGGTACTTCAAGAAGCCGCTGAACATCTTCCTGGGCTTCATCCCCGAGATCGTCTTCATGGCGAGTCTGTTCGGCTACCTCGCCCTGCTGGTCTTCTACAAGTGGACGGCCTATGACGTCTTCACCTCCAAGGACGCGCCCAGCCTGCTCATCCACTTCATCAACATGTGTCTCTTCAACTACAGCGACACCACCAGCAAGCCCCTCTACAGGGGACAGGTGCTCCCGCCCCCATACCCCTCTGCCTCTCCCAGCCTCCTGCCCCTCGCTCATGCACTGGTGTGGTTGTACCCTGGTAGGGAGGTGTACAGCAGCTCATAGTGAGCAATAATAATAAATAGTATATTTATTTTGTTGTAATTACCTATATAACATATTGTTGTAGTGATACCACTATCCGGAATCAATGATGGAAATAGCTAACGAGAGAGGCGTCTCGCTTCTGTCTCAGGTTGAGTGGAATTTGGCAATATCTTAACACTGGAAAATCCCACCAGTAAAACGTCATTGGTATTTTGACGCAATTAGTATTGGATCAAAACGCAAGTTCAGGTGTCGCTATGAGGAAGGACAGGTTGAATTAGTCTTCTGGTCAGTGGTCAATTTCAGTTACAGAACAGCAGCTGGAGGGGGGTTTGGTGCTTCGCTCTGAGATACTTCTGGAGGGGTTGTTCCTGCCGACATGAACTCAGATCATCACTTTTTCTCACTAGTATCCTTTAGAAGAAACTTTATTTGTCATAGTACATACATACATGGAATGTATTCTTTGCATTTGACCCATCCTTAGTATTTTGAAGGAGCAGCCCCTAGTGAGGCGCCCGGGGAGCAATTTAGGGTTGGGTATCTTGCTCAGGACACTTCGACATGTGAACTCTGGGGAGACTGGGGATCGAGCCGGCCAACCTGTGGTTGCAGAACGACCACCCATCCCCATGAGCTACAGCCGCCCCAGCGACAGCCGCTTTACTCTGCTAGCCAGATATACAGTGTAGCTACAAAGTATCGGGACAATAATGGGTTATGGTTCATTTATTTGTATGCTCTACTCCAACCCCTTGGATTTTAAATTAAGCTAAAAATGGCTTTGGCTCCATATAGTGCCCGATGGAGATATCTGGACCTAATTTGCCCAGAGTTACCCGTCTACCTAGTTTGGTATCCCACTTGCCAGGTCGAGAGCACACATTGTTTACCTACAGCAGCTCGGACAATTTCAGGTTGTTGTGACTGTTGAGTCGTCACGTTCTATGCTGACGTGCTCATCTGGCTTATGACTAGGGATGGGTATCGTTTGGGTTTTTTCCGATACCGGTGCTAAACCGATACTTTTAAAACGATACCGGTGCCTAAACGGTGCCTGAACCGATACTTTTTTATTGCCAAGGCAATTTTTTTTCTTCAAATTGAACAATATTATTAACTGTTTAAAGTATACTATAGATATAAATAAATAAGTACATACAAAACACGCTTCAAACTACAGCTTCAAACCTTTTAACTTCAAAATATAAAAATATATATTTAAGCCCCGCTCTGCATGCAGGCAGACAGAGAGCAGAGTGTGCTCTGGTCCGCGCTATTTTAATAATCGTTTTTAGCGTGCGGGTACCGCGCTACCTTTTTAGTATCTATATACCGTGCAACTTTACAGAGTAGTGTAAAAAAAAAAAAGTATTTAAATCGGCTCAGGCACCGGAAGGAAGCACCAAAATCTGCGTTGCTTTTCGGTCCGGTAGGTACCGGACGTGTTGGAACCCAACACTAGTTATGATACCAAAACAAAAACACGTGGTGGGTTCAGCGAGCTCAACCTCAGAATCAGAATCAGCTTTATTTACCAAATATTGTCGACATACAAGGAATTTGACTCCCAAGGACAACAAAAAAGATAGGTATGAAAAGTAACATCAAAAAAGATAATAAGATATAATAAGATATAATGCACATACAAGTGGGTGAAAAAAAAAGATACAGCTATAAACATATATAAAAAGCAACAATTGACAGCAACATGCATTGTCAATGTGCAAGTTGCAAGGGTACAGTGTGCTATGAGAGCTGGAATAGATTAGAATAGATAGATAGGTTATGTACATTATATGTAATTGGAGATTGAAACCACAGAGAACATGATTGTACTCACTTTTTAACAGCTTGAGTTAGTATAAACCCAGAGTCATCCTTTTCTCTTGGTTTCTACATAAATCAGATCAATCTATTTTGTCCTTCAATCAGCATATTCCTATTGTTAGATTTAAAACAACAAATGACTATAACGAAAGCAAAGGACAGCTTGTATTTTAGTCGAACAGAAGAAGAAAAAGACGTGCCAGCGGTGCGAGGGAGGCCTGAGTGAGGCCTCACTGCTAATTAGTGTCTTCTGCTCACTGCTACACATCACCAACACCCTCCTAACCTCTCTCTGTTTGAATCTGTAGATGGGGATCCAGATTTTGTTGGTGCTGATTGCCCTTGCATGTGTACCCTGTATGCTGATTGTGAAAACTATGGTGCTTCGGCGTCAGCACCTGTGGAAAATGCACCTGGTATGTGGATCTGATCCCACCTATGACCTTCTGCCATCTTTTGATGATTAACATGTATAACCTGTGTTGTTTTTTTTCACTCCTATTCTGCCATTCATTTCAATGCACATTGTATTGTGTAATGTGGTTGGTTGTGTTGCCATGAAATATGCTTAAAGCCGGCCTTGGAAACGCTTATATTTTGGTGGGAAATTTGGTAGAAATACTTCACAGACTCAGGGCACCCGAACAGATGATCTACCACTTACTCACCATCCTCTTACTCGAGCTGTTGATTTGATGAGTTCTGACCAAAATTCTTAATTGACCTGATATGTGAGCCTGGAGCTCTCGTTGCTCTCACTGGTTGAATTAAAACTCAAAGAAATGCAGTCACATCCGACCGGAGATCAGTTGCAACTTTAAAGAGTTACGATGTGTTTATCGTGTTCAAGGGTCCGACATATAAACTTTGTCAGTTTTGGCACCTATTCATTTTTTAAATAGTTTTTGGGGGACTTTTTGTCATAGGACAGTGCCGGTCCGAAGGTTGGAATTGAAACAGGGATGTTGCGGTTTTGTGGCATTAAGATGGCCCAACATGTATACGCTTTTCTTAGTTAAAACTATAGAAAGACATTTGGTCAGGGACATTTTAGCATTTATTAAAAGGTTTAACAAGCTTGCCTGGCTTTAAGTTACCAAAAGGTTATTGGCTAGCTGACATTGCAAATCCAAGTTAGCCACCAGAGCTAACTAGACTGGATCACGATGCTGTTGGTCGCATGATGAGCCAACAGGAAGTGTTTTACAACAGTTGAAAGCTGTACTTTACAAAAATCTTCCTTTGTGTTAGTTGAGTTTTAACTCGGCCAGTGAGCAACGTCGTGTGTCACAAGTGGTGGATGTTTTTCATTTTGGAATGGAAGCCTGAACTCACTGTACTGGGTGTCCTGTTACTGTAAACAAAAAATGAATTAAATGAAGAAGAAAGCGTTCAACCTAAGGCTGGCTTTAAGACACAGCTCTTGTGGCTTTTGTATCTAGTCCCAGAAGAGGGAAGAAGCCCCTGCAGAGAATCTAGAGCAGTCTTTAGAGCAAACAGGCGTGTCCTCATCATGCTCCGGACTCACCCAACAGGGCGCGCAGAAGTTCGGAGCGGTGCGGGTGGGCAACGGGCCCACGGAGGACGAGGCTGGCATCATGGACCATGACCACCTCTCCCAGCACTCAGAGGAAGGAGATGAGGTGAGCTCATGAAATATGATTCAATTTCCATCCTCTCCCAGGCCTGCGTTTGAGTTTAGTAGGACTATGATGCTTTCACTGTTACATTATGGACCCTTTATGTGTATGTTGCGAATGAAGGAAGTCACTGAGAAAGAACAACATATATAGATATTTATCAGATATTTGTATCTGAAAATTATGAATTTAGTTTATTATAGGAATCCTTTTGATAGTTGCTTAATGTGTCACTTTCTGTTTGCCAATACACCTGATATACAACATGACATCTCTCTCAGCATTGTGCTTTTACCTGCTGTGCCTGTTTGTATGCACATTATGATGCAGCATAGTAATCAAACATCAACCAAACATTGCAATACCTCTGATTCTGATAATTCCTGAATGTAAGATTGCACTTTTATGTATTTAAAATGCTTGATTTGAAAGTTTGCCATTACAAAATGTTTACCATGTGATTGTGTTTTCTGGTTTCTTGGCCACGCGATTCAAACACCTAAAATAGTGTTTATCGTTGCATCACAATCACTTGTATTTGGCTCGCTAACAAATATGTAGTCTGCTTTATGATCAATCATGTTAGTTAAATGAGGACAATAGTACAAGGTGCTCAATACGCAATTCAGAGCATTGCCATTGCCTCAACTTGGCTCTCAACATGGAGACGGCTTAGCCGCCGGCTGGCTGCTAGCGGTGTGAACCTGAGGGGGAATCGGAGGGTGGAGCTGTCACCGCCACATGAGAGCGGTGCAGCGGGTCGTCACTAGCCAGCCAGCGGGGCACAGCAGAGACTCACGAGCATGTCAGTGCACGTGTAGCTGAGCCGAGAGAAGCCTAGATAACAACACAGAGGGAGAGTGGCTTCGTTCTCTGCTCAGGGAGATATTACTCTGCCATATCTTGACATGGACAATAGTTGTTTGATGATATATTCATGTTTTGAATATCAAATGAACACCTGTAAGTTCAGTGCTGTGAAGTTCCAGCAGTTCCAGCTTCAGACTGTCGAAAAACGTCCAACCAACACAATCCTAAATGTAAATCTCCTGCCTCAGCTCATTCCCCAGCGCCGCGCTTCACTCCCTGTTGTACCTCCATGTGTCAAAGCCAGAGATGAGGACAGTGTGGGCACGGCGTGCAGAGAGAGGCAGGGCAGATAAGAGATGGATTTTCCATTTCAGAAACATAAACAGCGAGGTGGTGTTCATGAGAACTTGCGGGTGGAATTTCTCAAAATACCAGACAGATTTTTTTCTATGTGTGACTCAGAGGCTCAGTGTCTCCCAGGTTCCTACATAATACATCTCTGAGTTGTTTACGTAGCGATAACATATTACATAACCGTAACGTAATAAGACTGCATTCTGTCCTCATTATTCCACATGATATTCCATGTTGGAATATTCCATGTTGATATTCCATGTTGCCATGACTTATGGAATTTAATATTGCATAATGTCGCGTTAGCTTTCGGAGTGGACAACTTGTTAAATGTTAACATACAGATGCATTGATAGATGCTGTTCTCCTTCTCTCTCGTGTTTTCTCTGGCTCTTTTGAATTGCGTACACTGACACAAACATACACTGACCTTTGAACTTGTAATCGCTGGTTACTGCCAGCGCTGCTCATTTGTAAATTTAAACATGTTTGGATGTCGTTGTGCTGGATAAGATCAGCACCGTAGCCCCAGAAGTGATGGGGTCAAACTCACAAAAACACATTCTGAAGTTCAGCTGAAGCTAATGTAAGGCTTCAATGTAAGGCTTCTCATAAATCATACGTATGAAGAGAGATTATCGTATAAACAAGAAAACAGAACCTATCCTTCAAGAGCCAACCCGACTGAACCAAAGAGGTGCCAAATTAGAGATATGAGAGCCGAAGAAGTTCTATTTTGCTTTATTTCATCCATTATTGACTATTATTGACCAGGCATACGCTGTGTCCTTCCCTTTCCCGTCTGAAAAGTGCACGTCTCATATACAATACATGATAAGAGCAGATGCTTTTCACAGTCAGATAGAGAGAGATGTCTCATTAAATTACATTTACATCACAAATCATCAAAGTGAAACCCAACATTAGCCCAAAGCTTCAATGACCTGTAGCCAACAAACCTGAACCGCAACACCTTTATCAGGGCCTGTTCGGCTTGGATGAGGTTCCAGAACCTCGAGAAGTCTCAGAAAATAACTTGCTGAAGTAGGATGGGACCTGTTGGATGGATGCAGTTTCTGAATTCTGACACTAACCTTTACCCTTTGCTTACTTTCAAGCACTTAGAGGAAGAGCCGGTAAGAACCTCCATTTTGTATCTTCTTCTTCGCATGTTTGGATGTCTAGCGTGATCTGTTTGTGTCTGTCGTACCAAGTGGTGGTCTTCCTGTCCTCTGGCAGCTCTGTGTGACCCTCCTGTGCTCCTGTGATGTCCATCTCCCAGCACCAGGCATGTTTATGTGTGTGATTGTCTGTCTGTGAAAAGCCCTGCTGCAGATCATCTAGTCCATTACTCTTTCTTAAAGGTATAAAGAACTGCTGAGGTGCAACAGTTCCGTTTCTTTCCGGTGCAGTTTTTCATTGGTTGCAAGTTTCCTCTTTTGGCAAATGTTTTAAAAAGGCCGAATCAGTTCAATCGCTGCAGTAAGTAGCCTTAAACCTTACGATTTTTGGCAGATGCTCTCTCAAAAAAAGACTTGCTGAGAGACGTAATGACTTGTTAAGTAGAATCCATTGGAATTAATCCAAAACAAAGAAAACAGTGGTCAGTACTGTTGTCTCATGGCGGGATTATACAAGACAATGTTTTTGCCTTTTGGGACGGTCACTGTGTCAGATTGGCCAATTATCGTGAGTGTTTCCTCACGAGTCGAAACTCTCACAAGGTCAGGACTAACACACAAGACAGAGACAAGGCGGAGTTAAAACCACTAGGCAACGAGTCAGAACCCATGTACTGTATTCTGAGACGTCGAAGTCACCGAGACGTCCCTCTTTGGGTTGTGGACTTTGGTTTTGAGGCCTTGAATTTGATGTTTGGGCCGTCGCCATCTTGGTTTTTTACAAACAGATGTGACACGAGAGGGTGGAGCTAAATGCAACCGGATGCTGAAGAAGACATTTTTGCACTTTAACATGGACGCCGGCTCAAAGATAATCTCCAGCCCAACAAGACTCACACATCTCTGCTCTTGAAATTTACCTTAATTTAAGTCGTCTCTGTTTCATGTGCAGCCTATCTTTTGAAACATATCCTGGCTAATGACTCTGAAAGAAATGTGTGGATGCTTAAAGCGTTGTTGTTTTAATTGAGCTGTTAGTTTCATCACAAGTCTGAAGGCCTATTCGTTGTGAATGTAAATTTTTGAACTCACACTCTCTGCTCAGCTGACATGTTCGTCCACAACGTTTCTGATCAGAGCCACTGGCCTCGTTTCGCCAGGACGGCGTGTTAGCCAGGGTTGTTTTCATTAGCCACTTATGTCGGAGACCCTTTGAATGGAAACAATGAGCGCTGCTGGCATGAACTCTATTTCACGGCTCCAAGGACAAAAGAGAAGCATGGAAAGAGGAAACCGGGCCAGCGCAAAGCCAAACCCAACAAGAGCGAGTCAGAGCAATAGGCTTCCATGTCCCCCTCGCCCCTCCCGGCCCACTCCATACAGGAAAGGCTAGTCTTGTTCCATGAAGGAGAGAACGGAGGAACTCTGTTGGCTTTACAACACACAAACAAGTCCCTGCGCTGTGATCACACCAGGGTAAAAAAAAAAGAGAAAAGAAACTCAAACGAGCCAGACGCCTTTGGTCCTCCATCTCTGCCTAGTCCGAGCTGAAGGCCCGGGCAGGGGTCAAAGGTTAAAGCAGCCTCTCATTAGGATGATAGCGGAATTTCCATTCCAAGTCATTTCCATGGTTCATGCCATGCTGACTGTACAGTTGTTATTACTGGCCCCCGTTTGAGAAGCAAAGCTGGGCGATAATCATCTGTGAGAGCGAAGTAGAAAGGGTTTGTTTGACACACTTCAGGTGATAAGTTGTGATGACGTACGTGTCAGTAATGACATACTGGAAAATGATTCTGTTTAAGTCTCAAAAGAATGTTTCTGCGATGTTTGCTAGTGTAGTAAATAGGAACTCCTGCAACTCAGATCTGAAGTCAATATTCATACTTAGTCATTGACCAAAGCTGCAGACGAAATAATCAATAATCCTGGAAGGTGCTTTCTGCCGCTTTCACAGTCAATTTCCTTAACGTTGTTGTTGTGAAACCGGTTGCATGCGGTTTCCTGTGGCTCTCCAGGCGCTTTGTTCACTCTGAGAAGTGACATGAACCAGGTATTTAGCTTTGAGTTTGGAGACTAGAAACACATTTATTAAACAGTTTCTGAAAGATGGAGAGAGGGTCTAATGAGAGATGCTAGTGAGGTGCATTATGGGAAGCGTAGGATTCAGTGTTTTGGGGTGTTTTGACCATTCTTTTCTGCAGTGATTAAAGGGTCCTGAGCCCCTGCAAGGTGCTTGATTCCCTGCATGTACACGTGGAGTTATAATAACTATTATCAGCTCAATACCTCTGCATATAAAAGCATATACATATAACATACATATAACATATAACATATGTGTGTGTGTGTGTGTGTGTGTGTGTGTGTGTGTGTGTGTGTGTGTGTGTGTGTGTGTATATATATATATATATATATATATATATATATATATATATATATATATAATGTTAAAAATATAATGTTAAAAATATGTTACTATAACCATGCAGTGTGTGCTAACCATCTTGTCTTTCCACCACAGTTTGACTTTGGGGACGTAGCTGTCCACCAGGCCATCCACACCATAGAGTACTGTCTGGGATGCATCTCCAACACGGCCTCCTACCTGCGTCTCTGGGCCCTCAGCCTGGCTCATGCACGTGAGTAAAAGCCTGCATACACAACCACAAGCATGCTCAGTTTTCTGATGCAAATTCTGTCATATATTATTTTTAAAAAGGTTGCGGATAAAGACCATTTTATATTTGCCTATATACAATAGACCCAGCAATTAGTCAGCATTATTGCACAACCTCAAAGTCAATAAACCTTTTTTTACTTCCGCGTTTGTCTACAAAAATACCTCATCCCTGCAACACTCTATAGATACATCGATTCAATAACGGTAAACTTGTAGATACTTGACATGTGAGAACTTTGCTGTTGCCATAACTGTGTGTGTGTGTGTGTGTGTGTGTGTGTGTGTGTGTGTGTGTGTGTGTGTGTGTGTGTGTGTGTGTGTGTGCGCGCAGAGCTGTCAGAGGTGCTCTGGTCCATGGTGATGCACCTTGGTCTGTCCTCCCGGAGCGGCGGCGGGTTCTTTGGCCTGACTATCATCTTCGCGGCCTTCGCCACGCTCACTGTTGCCATCCTGCTCATCATGGAGGGGCTGTCAGCCTTTCTGCACGCCCTGCGGCTGCACTGGTTAGACACACTCATGATATGTACAGTGTATATATATATACACACACACACACACACACGCCCACTCACATACAGCCAACATGCATGCTATTAAATGTATAATATATGTGCGTATTTGCAAGGTGTGCACATGGACACACTCATTTGCACCGAACGCATGCAGAAGGTCTCTCACATGCCTCCTAAATTAATACCATATTAATAGAAAACATCACACAGCAAACTGTCTGTCTGTCATTGCTCACCTCTTGAACCAAGTGTCTCTGCTAAAGCTGCTCTTATTCATTTCTACATACACACACGAGAAATGCTATCAAAAGGAAACATTCCAGACCCAGAGTGGTTTACCAAACTGAGCACACAGGCCTCCAGATAACCTCCCACCCTGCAGCTCCATCGCCTCCTGGCACCACCTCCACCCTGCTGATCCAGTCTGCACCAGCGTAAACTACACTGACACGCAGGCATTGTTAGAGCCATGCAGTAATTATACTTCATCTATATATATATATATATATATATATATATATATATATATATGTGTATGTATATGTGTGTGTATTTATTAACGGCTGTAAGGAGTCATTTGAAGCAGCTGTAATTGTGAATCCTATTAAATAGCACATTCTTTTCTCAGTAACAACGTTTTGAGATATGGACAGTTGTTGTGAGAGTGATGGATGATTAATGTTCAGTATCTCAAGAGGGAAACATCCATTTAAGTACGGAGCACATTATTGTATGAATCCAGTGATTAACAAGCACAGGGGTCAGATACTTTTATGTATCGGGTTAAAAAAAGTAGCTGCAAACTGTGAGGAAGAGGGACTCGAAAGGCTTGGCCCATCCAAATAGTAAAAATAATTACATTTTTATTTCTCACTACACTACAATAATTTAAAAGAAAAATAAATAATTACACATGTATGCAGCTAGTGTGTTGTGGAGAAGAGACTGCAAATTAATAAATACACAAGCTATAAAAAATGTCAGAATTAGCCAAAGAGCTATTTTTCATCTGTAGTCCCAGGCCACGTTGTTACAAACGGCTTCCAAGACACGTGAATGTATTAATCATCCATTGTTTTAATTGGTCACTGATTGATATATATATATATATATATATATATATATATATATATATATATATATATATATATATATATATATATATATATATATATTGCCTAATTTAAACTTCTGCTGAAAAGCAGTTTAAAGTTGTTCAGACCCACAGTCTCCTCTCTGCGTCATCTCACACAGACCTAAGCCACGCCCCTAGCTGCCAGCTGGCAGCTCCTCACGGGACACTGATTGGTCCGTGCTCTGGCGTACTGGACACAAACTCATTACTTGAAGACATAAGTCTCTCATCTATTATAACAATGTGGCTGTGGCTCAATGGGTCATCCTCAAACCACAAGGTTGCCGGTTTGAGCCCTGGGATCCCATGTGGACCCAGGGCTCCTAATGTTGAGGATGGGTTTTCTTTTCTTTTAGGCAGTGATGGAGGTGCTTTGATTTAGTGTCTAATGCACGCGACCCCGACGACACAAAATGCTTCTGATATTCCATTTTACTTACTTCAAGCAGTGTTTGGTGCCGCTTTACACTGCACAAAAAAATGTAAATGTTGTATATTAGAGTTGAATTAAAGAGGCCTAGTCTGTTGCCTGGCATTGAAACATCTCTGTCTGTTCTCAGAGACCATGCATCTATCATCGGCTCATTTGTGGCTGAATCCAGATCTGGTACACCTTGCTGCCATTCTGTTCGACAGACCGGATCAGTGAAGGCCTAGCGGGTGTTTTCTTTAATGCTTCGGGTCTCTGGTTGTGCTGGCAGCACAGAGCCTCACGTCATGATTATGAGACGGATAAACAAAGACAGGGAGAGAATATACAGCGTGTTTTGGTTGGACAGAGGTATGGTGTTGATATCTAACTGCTGCTCTCCGGCCTGATTGTTATAAGGAGGTTTAAGTAGGACCCGTCTGTGCGTCGTTCCTGTAAACCTGTGAAAAGCGATCTGACCACCTTGCACATTCTGAGCCCAGCTGTCTCTTATCCAGACAGCGTTGTTCTTCCAAGAAACCTACAGTGTGTGTTGTGTAACTCCACCTATCTGCCTCACACATGGGCCGGCTGCGCGCTCCAGGCTGGAGGTGTTGTTGCACAGAGCTGTTGTGGAAGCAGCTGAGTTGAACCACAGACAACATTAATACAGTCAGTCGATGGAAAAGCTAAAGATACACACCCATATCTACAAATGAGACAGACAGCGTGGAGAAATCAGGAAGTATTGAGAGACGGAGTAACGGTTACAAAATAAATTACAAAGAATCGCCAGGCTCATCCTTTAAATGCTCAAATAGGATTTTTTTTATCAGAATCAATTAAAACAATTCTGTATTGGTCGAGGACAGGGAACAAATCAGCTGCAAATTTAAATTAGAAAGTTCAAGTGAAACGAACAGAATGGAGCCCGAACGCAGTGTTTCTATCTCCCCTCACATTCGTGAATGAATAAGCTTCCAGTGGGCCCACAGAAACAGGCAGTGGTTGTACTGGGCGGCTCTCCGGCTCCAACGTGCTTGGTAATAAAGCAGCAGTGTGTCGGCACAACAGCTCTCCGCTAAGGTTCAAGAAGAGTAGTGGAGTATTTTTCACAGAGGCGAGCGAATGGAAATATTCATGTTCAAAGTGAACAGCAGTCAGAGTGGACGCTCCGCACTCTGTCCACTTTCACACGCACATACTGATGAGTTATCCACACACACACACACACACACACACACACACACACACACACACACACACACACACACACACACACACACACACACACACACACACAACACAACACAACACAACACACACCAACACCAGAGTTAGTGGCATTTGGTGTGTGTAAGGTACAGCTCAGTACAGATGAGAGAATCTCTCATTTCTTTCCTCTTTTCAAGTGTTGCCCTCTGGCAGGCCAAATATTTGCCACAACTGGGAGACATTCCTGGGCACTCCCCTCGGCCGCAGAGGCCAGGAACTAGCGGGGAACTGAACATCCACTCTTAGTTTCTTCCTCTCAAGTGAAGACATCGGAAGTTGTCAGGATTTGGGAATTACAATGTCCCAACTGTGGATTTTAAGTTTCCATGTTTTCAAGAAAAAGAAGTAAAGTATGGCACTCGGTGCTCACTTTACTGCAGATGAGTCAGAAGATGAAGAGCAGTAGAAACACATTGAGGTGTGTCTTTTATCTGGAGGATGACTGAATCATATTGATCGTGAGCTTTATTAATTATTTTAGAGAAAGTTTTTTGACAAAAACAGTGGATACGCTCTCATAAAAGATTGCTAGTATCACAAAGAATGCTGTGTTTTAAGACTTTAAGCCCCTCCATTTAAAAACCTCACAATCACATTTGGGGTAAATGGGCAGACATGAACAGAAACTGTGTTTTAATAAGTGTTGTTGGCGTGTGTTGCTCAGAAGCGCCGGGCCCCTCAGAATATGGATTTTAGTTTTTCTAAAAATGACCTTTGTCACATGTTCACTGTTCCTGACTGAAGTAGGAAGTGAGTCTGGCTCTCAGCAGCCATATTTGGTCACCCAGCAATGTTGAGCGCGTTGCAGATCGTACTACTTCAAAATCTGTAATATATACTCAGGGTTCCTCTCTACTCACGATTCCTCTCTAGTCACGGTTCTTCTGTACTCAGGGTTCCTCTCTACTCACGGTGCCTCTGTACGGTTCCTCTCTACTCAGAGTTCCTCTGTACGGTTCCTCTCTACTCACGGTGCCTCTGTACGGTTCCTCTCTACTTACGGTTCCTCTCTACTCACGGTGCCTCTGTACGGTTCCTCTCTACTTACGGTTCCTCTCTACTCACGGTGCCTCTGTACGGTTCCTCTCTACTCAGAGTTCCTCTGTACGGTTCCTCTACTCACGGTTCCTCTGTACGGTTCCTCTACTCACGGTTGACATCCGTCAATGGCGTTGGCAAAGTTTTAGTACATCATTTATGATTCATTAACCATCAAAAAAGTAATTAGTTACAACTACAGAGTGGCACTTTAACTTGTGCGGTACAGTACGAGTCTCCAAATATGTTCCAACTTCAGCAGCATAACAAGCGCTCAGAGCCTCAGACCCCCGGAACACATGGAAACAATACTTCTGCTGTAGAGAACCAGAACTCTGTGGTTCCTCCTGTACAGTGTGAGTTGTTTATGTCGATACAGAAGCTTTGGGTAGAGTTACAGTGTGAGAGACAAACAAGGCTGATAATGGATCTCCTATCAGCCAGTCACCGTCAAGAGACTATTGTTCTTATTACTATCTTTCATTTTCATACATTAGCAGCCATTTTGAGAGAATAATTCCACTGCTCTGTGGGAGGATTCCACTTTGACTTACTTCATGGAATGTGCCCTGCCTTAAAGACATCCTGGAACAGCCACATTCATTTCTATCATCATCCAGATTAAAATCATTCAAGGTGAACGTCAGTCTTGAGGTCAGACGCTGCCAACCCTCCTGGTTTCTAGAGAACCGCCTGCTCGTGTTCCTAACTTCTTCTCTGAATAAAAATAATCATTGGCACATGAGTGGTGTGTTAGTTAGTATGACGGAGAAGTGAAGTTAGGATGTCACAGAAAGGTACTGAGGGTCTGAACAAGAAGGCTGTCGGTATCCAAGATCTACCAAGAAAAATGCTTTATTTTTTGTTGTCTAGATATACTGTTTTGTCCTCTTGTAGTCATGGTTACTGGCATCATCCATCATACAGCATTGTTTTGGGGAGAGCACTTGCTGGTCAGTTGGTTGGTCTAATAATTCTGTTCAGAATGAAATATCTAATCGGAGGGTTACCCTCAAATGTCGCTCACTCATTCATGTTCCCCTCGGTTAGCATTCGAATAGCTTTAGTGATGCTCCGGCTTTTCGTCCAGTGCCTCCATCAGGGGAAATTTTCCTTTGTACATTAGTTGCCATATGGCAACCTCTGGTTGTGAAAAGTGAAACCAATGCAGATGTGTCTCAAACCTGCATTCACTCAACTGTCCATTAGGGGTTGACTCCTCTGGTTGTAATGAAGTCTATATAAATTACTCTACTGCTCTCTTGATTTATTCCCTCAGTAAACATTGTAAACATGAGTTTATGTCTCAATCTCTAGTTTCAAGTCTTCTTCAATACAGCTTGATGTTCATTTAGTAAATTATGGTAATTTTGAGTCAAACAGACCATAAAGCAGGGTATGCTTTTAGGGCGGGGCTACAAGTAAATAAATAGAAATCAAAATAATAAAAATGAAGTCCAGGTGTTAAGCTCAACTCGAACCAAAGGCAAACAAGAAGAGTTTCTAAAAGGCAGTTCTTTGTAAATAACAAAAGTAATAATAATGGAATGTTGTAAGACCATTATTCAATGTTTAGAAATATTTGTGGGTCCAATGTGTTGGCCAAAGAGGGAAAAATATCAGACTAATACAGGAAAACTTCACCCTGATAACTTTCAACAAGAAACACTGCCATCCATTTTCATTGTGTGTTGATATTCTGAACCATGCCTATTAAGCCCCAGTTCTCACCACCACTTTCCTCCTGCTTGTTGTCCTCTCTCAGGGTGGAGTTCCAGAACAAGTTCTACTTGGGCCAGGGCTTCAAGTTCTTCCCCTTCTCATTTGAGAGCATCCTGGAGGGACGATTTGACGAGTGACCGGCCCCTCCAGCATGAGACAGTGGAGTCCCCTTCCCTTCTCTCCTCTATGTATGTGTTTGTGTGTGTGCATGAGCCCAAGTGCAGCCCTCTGTCGCCCTCTAGTGATCATTTGTGAAACTCTTATTGTGTTTGAGCTATAATGTGGTGCTTGTAGAGGCTTTTTCCAGTGCACACGTGCCAAGGTGTACCCATACTGGAGCTCCTATGCTGTGGCACAGTACCGTCACTGTACTCAGCACTCGCTTCACCTCTGCTGTAATAACATCTCCTCTGCCAGCTTTCCTTCAAAGATACCCATTACCAAATACATTGGGCGAGGTCTGTCTCATGGTAGACCAATCTGGTTTGAAGGCAGAAGTAGACAAACAGCTTTTACTACGGTGGCACCTCACTTGTTAACCCAGTTGTCAGAATAACGTGACAGCCAGCGTAACGTGACAGTGTTAAGTGGCAGCGTAACGTGAGTGTTAAGTGGCAGCGTAACGTGACAATGTTAAGTGACAGCGAGACTTGACAGCGCATCGTGACAGTGTTAAGTGGCAGCATAAATTGACAGCGTAACTTGACAGCGTAACTTGACAGCGTAACTTGACAGCGTAACGTGACAGTGTTAAGTGGCAGCGTAACGTGGCATTGAACGTGGCAGCGTAGGTTACACAGACGTGAGCTGGTGCATATGTACAGCTTGGAACAGTTAGGCAGTGGAAAAACCTTTGAAGATTCATCCTGCTCATGAAAATGGCTGTAAGACCAGCTGCCGTCTTGCTCCTGGGTCATCGGAGGGTCTTCACACAGCTGTGGCAGAAGTGTTTACTCAACTGCACCTCTGGAGTCACTAAAATGAAGACCAGAGCCGTAATAAACTGGAATCATCCTCTAATTTGCTGCCCATGCAGCGTGTTGAGTGCAGTTTCCCATGACATTAAATAATGTGGAGTTGTCAGGCCGTGATTCAACATTGTGCAATATTTGTATCGTGATTACAGAGCAAAGTCATTCCTCCCAGTATTTGATCCGTGTATGCAAAAATCACTTTTTTTTTCTTCTTCATTTTACTATAAAATCCAGTTTATTGAATCAGAGTATATGGATCAAATGTATGTATTGGCTCAGTGTTATATTAGGAGCTCAGAGGTGTCCTTGGTGAGCTGTCTGTTGATCTGTAACTTCCCTGTGCTCACTCTGTGTGAATCGATGTTGTAAACTAGAACTGAAATGATGTTTTAAGCCTAAAATAACTGGAAGTGAATTGTTTGGAATCACTAGTTGCTTCAGAAGTGAGGAAATAATATCACTGGGGAAGTAATTGTGTCACAACTCTGTCCATCCTCAGTACTTTCTCAACATATCTTAGCTTTGATTTTAATAATCACAATGTGCAACATTTTCAACAAATGTCGCCACACCCAGGAAGGGTTAAACAAGGCTCTCCTGTTCAAACAGAGGCACAGATAAGATTCACAGAAGCAATCATGGGAGTCTGATTATCAAAGTCATTTGATTTTTGACATGTTTACAATTTACATGAAGCTTTTCGAAACAACACACGCTACGAATGTTGGTCAGTTACTGGTAATGTGTTTGTGATCAATAATAAACGGAGACATGGGGACTCATTTTGTGTCCTGTTTTCTCTCTCTCTCTCTCTCTCTCTCTCTCTCTCTCACTCACTCACTCACTCACTCACTCACTCAACAGGTCAATCCCTGTGTGGTTAGTAGTTTGCATTAAACTGATTGATAACAGTAACACGCAGCACCAGGACCGGAGCAGGAGTTTTATAAAACACTGAGGTCAAACGTCCTAATAACCCCCCCAATCCCTACTGACACCTGAAAAAACATTGCGTTTCTTTTCCAGGTTTAATTAAGTCAGCTGTTTCATTTGAACTTTATTGGTGGTGTTTTTATGTCCCACAGTTTCAGAACAGGATGGTGTGAAAAGCTCTCTCCTCACTGAATCGCATGTCTGTACTTCATGGCTGGCAGATGTCTGGAGTTTGTGCAGAGCTGCCCTCACGCTTTATGCCTCCTGCTTGGAGCTCCGTCAGGCTGGCAGCTGTGAGTGGTTATCCCCGTCTTTTTTTGTTCTTTAACCACGATCAAAATCTTTTGCAACCCTTAAATGTTGGGTCATTTCTGTCACCTTTTATTTCTAAATATAGAGGAACTTCTTAGTTGATAGCCGTGTACTGACATTTTTCAATGTAACGATTTTAAAGAAAATACCCCAAAAAAATGGAACACTGTCAAGCCAACCACATTAGGAATCATTAAATTAGCTGTTGGCAGCACTGGCTGGTGATGATGATGATCAGTCCAGTGTGTTTATATGCAAGTTACATCTTCATCGTTCTTGTTATTGCATATGAAAGGATGCCTATTTATATTAATCAGTGGAAAAAGGATTTGAAGTAGAGGTGTCCAGTAGAAGCCTTAAGTATACATATACAGAGTATATAAGAGACTTGGGTGTTAGTCAGTTTCGAAGGGCGCTGGTGAAGCACTGCATCATGACGACCAGCAGAGGGCGCTGAGCTTTGACTGAAGGACTTCCGAAACGAACGACAATCACAGAATGGTGCCGCGACTGAGAGCTGCATCAAGTTGACGGTCTGTGTTTGTTTGTAGCAGCAGCAAGCAAGTTACAGAGTAAACATACAAATGTTAGGTATGAAAATACTCAATATATAAAAAACAATAAAATAGCAGGGCAGAACATATTACATTTCAGAAAATGTAATAATAAAGCAAATGCAAAAAAGTGTATATATAAAGTGTATACAGTGACTAACTAAACGACAAAAGCGGTGCTAGGGTTATTGATGGAGGATCTGCCCAGAGGGGATTTATTATAAAGTCTTATTGCAGTTGGCAGGAATGCATCACATTTCAGCAACATCAAAAAGTTGATCATGCAAACCGTGATCCCTCCAAGTTGTCTGACGTGTAAATGCAGTGGCGGGCCGTGCGTTTTCAAGCTAGGCCTTCAGCCTTTCAGTGCCATATAGTCCACATCAGGGGCGGACTGGGGGGAAAAAGTTTCCTGGGAGTTACTGTCACAGACCGACCCACTCAATACACGGTGCGTTCATACAGACCACCATGTGTGGACAGCAGACACCCACTCCGCCACACGGTACCACCACGAGCATGGAGGGAGGTCACACGGGGCGTGGGGACCGACCTGCGGAGCGCCACCACTTTGAGAGAGAAAAAAAGAGACAGCCGACGCTCCCGTTCAGCAATGCGCTTTTACGCAGCGCCATTCTGGGCTCGGGGAGAGCTCACACGGGACGCGTGGACCGACCCACGAAGCCACTTCAACCACCAGCGGACACCCCCGCCGAGCAACGCACAGTAACGCAGCGCCTCTCGGTCGGACGCCTCCAACCTCGCCTCGGCGATGTTGTGCGTCCTGACTGACCCACCTGACCAGCCCAACCCCGTAAAAACAGCACCATAGACACATCAACACAACGCCACCGCAGATGAAAAAACACAAAAAGCAGGAAACTTACCAGATGCTGTTCATTAAAGACAAAGTCCAACCACTCTCCTTAAAAAAAGAGTTCAGCGACGCGGTTGTACAGTTTATCGGTACGCTTCAGTTCCACAGTGTGTACCAATCACAGCGCACGTTAATGGTCACGCGGGTAAAACAGATGCTAGAAGGCCTTCTCATATAGTTTAATTAGCTTTCGAGTCCATAGAGAAACAGAAGTGAAATGTGATTAGATGAGCTCTGTTAACCAGATCATTAAACAGCGGCCGCGCCATGCTGCAGGCTGAAGGCAAGGCAACAGAGGAACACAGGAGCTGTTCAATGAGAAAATAAGCTAATAGGGAAAAAATATTATAATACATGTCGTGCATTTGTGAAAAACAATTAAATTATAAAATAGCTATAACTTTTAATTATATATAAATATATATATATAATACAAAAATTCAATTTCAACTTTGTGATTCTGTTTAGGCCAGCAGAGAAGGCTTAGCAGGCCCTGGCGGCCCGCCACTGTAAATGATTACCAAACGTTATTAGGTTTTCATAGGCCTACATGGCTGTTAATGGCTTGTAGAATAAGGAAAATATCATAATTCAATAAGTGGGCAATGAGACTGGTTGGAATGTAACTCATTGTAGTAAATTGATATTGTTGCTTTTATCAATCATAATAATTGAGACAAGAATACATTATGAATGAATCAGTGTAATTAAATCATTTAAGCATTTTCATTTATTTTTTTTAACCTAAATATGAAAATCACACAAATGTCCACCAGCTCTTCTTTCTTTACCTACCTACCCCATGCTGACGATACATTGCTACCAGTCATCTTTTATTTTGAAATATCTTACCGGAATAGCAAGTGTATCATGGCGGACAGCTTTCCGAGGTGGTTTCAGTGGTTTGTGGAATGTTTGGTTACCTAGAAGTGGTCGGGCTGTGTTCTCTGTAGCTCGTGCTGGAGCCTCCAGGTCCTGCAGAACCCTAAACAACAACAGAAGAGCGGGGGTCTGCTCCGGGAGGGCAGAAGAGCATCCAGAGAAACTAGTGCGTCCAACCTAAAGTCACGTCGGAGCAAGAAGGAGGAGGCGAGTCGCGTTCCGCCAGGTCCGACAACCCCGTCGAGGCGGGCTGCCCGTCAGCGAGCGGCGGCTGCGTTCCTGTGAAAGCTACGTGCGTCTTCCCTCGCCATACTGGGAGAAAAGGCGTGAAATGTGTCCTCTCGCGTGCCACGGTGAGTGCTGCCCTTCTTCCCCGAGCAGTTCCTCCGCGCCGGGCTCCACCAGAACCTCTCCGGTCAGAGGCTCGGTACAGACGGCTCTGCGCCCATGGAGCTCAGACCAGAAGCTCCACATATTAAAAATAAATGCCGAATTGAACAGCGTGTCTCTGTCTTCATCACCGTCTGTGCCAGAACTAAACGGGATGTTAACATTGCGTACGAAGAAGTCCATCTAGTGTTTATATTTAAACGGAAGTCGCATCATGTTAGCTGTTTTAGAATTAAACAATGAAAAACAACAGGAAGTAAAGTAGCTGTGTGTGTGTGTGTGTGTGTGTGTGTGTGTGTGTGTGTGTGTGTGTTAAAGAGACTTGTCTATATGATGGGATTATGGCCCAGCTCACCTTTTTATGTGGACCAGTTATTCTAAACATGCGTTAGAGCTGTGGTCACGTGTTGTATTATAATAAGTTATTGCTCTCTATGCTTTGAAAATATTACTATCTATAGTTTTAATTAACAGGGTGTGACGCAGTGTAAAACTTCTGAAACGAATAACATCAAGTAAGGTGAATACTTTATGGGTCTGTAATATACCAATCATTTCTAATTTATTGTTGGTCCATCAGGCTTGTGTCTAAACTCTGCTTGTAGTGAACAGCATGAGCAGGCCACATACACTGTTGACTCCTCTCCTTTCTCCGTGTAGGACCCCATATGATGGTGTGATGGTGTGAGGATGGAACAGGGTGGTGTCGGAAGTGACCGCAGCCCTGGAGGCTGATGAAACGGCTCTGTCGGCCAGTCAGGATGCACATAGCTCCGGTGGGTGTCAGCAAGTTCTGCTTCCTGTTTTCCCTCGCGTTCTGCGGCCTCCTGCTCCTGCTCATCCCTGCCCTCCAGCCCCCGGCACGCCAGGTGGACCTGCCCCAGCCCCGACCCCAAGTCAGACCGCACCGTGTCAGGGTACCAGGAGTGTCTGTCCATGGAGGGGAAACGGACTCTGCCGCAGAGAGTGCTGAAGGTACCAGGGATGATGTCCATAGTCCCAAGAGGGAGATGGACCCCGAAAGAGGAGCTGCCCCTGGAGGAAAAGGTGGCAGACATTCAGGGTATAAATCACGGGACCCATTAGACTTTAAGGACATTTTTATTGCAGTGAAGACTACCAGGAAGTACCACAAGTCCAGACTGGAGCTGCTGATTCAAACCTGGGTTTCCCAAGCTAAAGAGCAGGTGAGGAGAGCTTGACTAGTTAGTTTTTTTGAATGGGGCTTTAGAGTTAAGGGAGGTAGTTATTTGAGAGACGCTTCTGTTTACATTATGAAAAGTCTCATTTTACTCGTCATTTAATTCGGGCCGAACGCTGCTATCTACCTGCACACCCGCCTGTCTACCTTTGTGTCCTCTGCCCATGCACTCACTGCGTGTCACTGGAGTTTTCCACAGGCTATTAGCTTGACAACTTTGAGGGATTAATTATGATTATGATTGACGTTCATAATGCAAATTGTGGCTTTGGCCGGAGGCCTGACAGGACGAGCTGTCAGTGTTGACGACTTAGCCTCTAGTGTACTGAGATAAGTACTGTTTGTTGTGGGGGATGCAGTATATGAGCTAAAAGCCCTCCTAAAACAAATCAGAGTTGTGCTCATTGATGATATCAGCCGCACACTGACAGCAGGTTGCGTGCACATCTTTGAATAAATAAGCAACTCTCTCACACACACACACACACACACACACACACACATTCCTGTGGCTCCAGTAGAGACGGAGCGAGGCGAGAACCTGGCAGTGTGGAGTCCACCGGTTTACGTGTGGATTTCTGCTTCCACAGTGAAAATTCATTGGTGCTAATGGTTTGGCCCTTGCCAGTCGTTCGGGTGTTTTTTAGGGTGTTGCCGTATCACCATCAGAGATTGCTCTGGGATGTCAGTTTGTGCTTGTTGACACTTAGTGAAACCGCAGGACGTTTATCAGACGGTAAATCTTGACTCCGACCCTCCTCTGCTTAGTGAATCCTGGGAGTTATTTATAGGTTGTTTTTGTTATTAGAATTTTGAATGATTTTACACTTTAAACCAGGGGTGTCAAACTCATTTTAGTGAAGGGGCCACATGCTGCCCATTTTGATCTCAAGTGGGCTTTACCAGTAAAATCATAGCATAATAACGCATGCATAATGACAATATTTCTCTATGTTTAAATCATTGGTGAAGCTTTTTGGACGATAAACCCTATTTTAAGGTCTTTCTACTAAACTGGAAACTTAAAGACCAAAAATTCAGACATCAGCCCACTGTTTACCAATCAATCAATTGTGACTGTGGCTCAATGATTATTATGCCCGTCTTACAATCAGAGGATCAGTGGTTCGAGTCCCAACTTGGATAGTTTTTTTTTCTTTTTTTTTCCTTTCTGCAATTTTAACAATTAGCACGCGGGCCGGACTGGACGCCCTGGCGGGCCGGATCTGGCGGGCCGAATGTTTGACACCCCTGCTTTAAACAGACGTTTGTTCCTCTTTGCTCTGGAGAAGACCCTGATACTGACGACTCCTGATTCTGAAGACCCCAGATACTGGACCACATACTGTGCATGTCCTGGCCAGGGCCTCTGGAGGGGAACCACAGCAACCTGAAACTGGAGGGCACCAGCTAAAAGGAGTCTCTGCCCCACCAACCACTACCATATCCACACACCCTCCATCACTCGCTACACCGCAGCTCTGGCTCTCCCAGTATGACGGAAGAGTTCATACTAAAGCTCGACATTTCATTTGCAATCCTGGAAACTTGTCGTCAAACTTCATTTTTAAGCCAGCGTCAACAAGAAGCCTCCTGAACATCTGGAGTCCGAAGCTCCAGACCAAGAGAAGTAGTGGAGAGTTTTCTTTAGACCGGATGGTTGAAGTTGGGTGGAACTTTTTAGTATCAATGTTGTCCATGTGAATTGTGTAGATTGGAGAAGTCTTAAAAAGGTGCTATGAGAACATCCTTACCGCCGACTGAGGCGTGCACCAACATCATTGTATTGTCCAATCAAAGGCATGGTTTTACGTTTCTGTGGCATTTCTCAAGGTTGCTTTAAGGTCTTTAACACACTAAGTCAAATGTGAATGAAGAGAGGCTTTTGGTTGTCAAGTAGTCCCAAGGATCTTACAGGAAGCCCTGTGACCAGCTGTGTACTGAGAGCTGTTAAAAGCCACCGGTAGGGTCCCACTGCTGGACAAAGAGCGCCAGTGTGGAGAGGAGGCGCTCTCACTGCAGAGGCCCTCTGCTCCCACTTCACCCAGAAATGTCCCCGTCAGAGAGGATGGAGGAGTTCCAGTCAGCTCGCTCAGGGTCCAGGTCTGTTGTGAAAGGGCACCCCTGTGAGTCTGTGCTGTGTGTCAGCTGTAAGCATTACTGAGACACCAGCAGACTTTACAGGCCTGTTGCTGTTTTATTTTACTGCTCTTAGGTCGGTAAAGTCAGTTTACTGCTGCTTTAAACATGTTGATGTAGCTCTGCCCTTTAGCAGTCGTGTGGAGAAGGTGTGTTCACATTAAGGGGCAGCCGATGGATTTTTAAAGGAAAGCCAAGTTAAACCGTGAAGTGAAGTTAAGAGGCTCTGAACAGGCTCCCCCACACTCTGTGTGCTGTACTCTGACTTCACATCCCCAACTGTCCACATGGAGGTCTGTAGAAAACGCTGCCTGTACCAGTGTAGCAGCTGTCCTATGTGTGTTTTGTCTGGGAACATCTCTGTCAGTCAGGTTTGTAGATCCCTAGTGATTTTATCGGTTAAACAAAGAATACGTCGGTTTCGGTGTCCAATGTGCGCAGAGTGCACGCATGTGTGTGTCGTGCACATTTATGCCTGATTCTCGTCAACATACCGAGTAAACCTCTTCAGACCTCTTCTGTCTCTCCGGCGCTTGATGTGCATCTGTGTGTCTTTTGCCTTTCTCATCTTTGCTCTTTCCTCCTGCAGCTGCACATGGCTCCTCCTACGAGAGACGACCATGGAAGCACTTCACTGTGTGCCAGGAGGAGAGTGTGACCGTACGCTGGCACCTTCTAACAGTTGCACCTTTGTCTGTTTCAGACATACATATTCACCGACGGCGAGGACAAGGAGCTGCAGACGAGAACGGGTAGGAAGCTGGACGGTTGCGGGGGAAAGTGAGGGGGGAAATTCCATAATAAAAATGAATGTTAACGCGTGAATCAGCCGCTACCAAGGTGTATGCACATGGAGTTGAACTGTGCGGTCCTCTGTTGTCTCTCCACCAGGAGCGAACCTTATCAACACTAACTGCTCAGCAGCTCACACCCGCCAGGCTCTGTGCTGCAAGATGTCGGTGGAGTACGATAAATTCATTGAGTCTCAGAAGAAGTGAGTGAAAAGTGGTCTGAACCGACTAGTTGAGGGAATATGTTTCACCCTTGGCATGACTATTTGTCTGTCAACTCCTCGTCCGGTGTTGCCCTGATTTCTTGCAGAGAACTTTTCCTCCACGGGGGAAGTATTCGCTCAAAGTAAGGTACAATGCTGACTGTGTGTTGTAGGTGGTTCTGCCACGTGGATGATGATAACTACGTCATCCTGCCCAGCCTGCTGGGGCTGCTCTCCTCCTACCACCACAGCAAGGATGTCTACCTGGGCCGACCCAGTCTGGATCATCCTATCGAGGCTGCAGAGAGGGTCAAGAGTGATGGATCGGTCAGTCTGCTTTCACCCTTTTATTAGGAGATTCTGGCTCCACTGACTGACAAACACAAATCCAGGCTGCTTTGTTCTTATAGAAAACCGTGAAGCAAAAAAGGCTATTCCACTCCTAATATCTGGCGGTCTCATTTCAGGTGTCTGTCAAGTTCTGGTTTGCCACAGGTGGAGCAGGTTTCTGTATCAGCAGAGGCCTGGCGCTGAAAATGAGCCCATGGGCCAGGTATGTCATGGACTCACCTGTCGCACCTCCTGAAGCCAGGGTACTCACTCTGTAGGTCCAGCTAGAGCCACTCTGTCTTTAAGCTGCCAACGTGTAGAAGAACAAAGTCTTCAGATAAGCCTCCTGTCAATCACCGTAAGCCCGCCCTAAAGCAAACTCTGCTTTATAGTTTGTTTGACTCTAAATGGACCATCATTTACTAAATGAACATCATGCTGTATTGAAGAAGACTTGAAATTAGAGATTGAGATAAAAACTCATGTTTACTGAGGGAATACATTTAAGAGAGAAGTAGAGTCATTTTCTCATGGACTTCTATACAACCAGACTTCTTTTTGCAACTGGAGGAGTCGCCGCCTGATGGCCAGTAGAGATAATGCAGGTTTGAAGATACTTCAGCGTTGGCTTCACTCTGCAGAACCGGAGGTTGCCGCCTGGTTCCTTATCATCTATTCTTAAATGTTGACACACTGTTGAATCTACAGTTCAGATAGACACATAGTGCTTTAAAATAATGAACAAAGAAAATGTTTACTAAATATGTCATTATTTCCCACTTAATTTGAAAAATGAAGTGGGAAATAAAGGCTGCAGTTAATGTGGAAACACGCTTTGTCGGCTGAAACTCTGTCCTCTGTTTCAGTTTGGGGAATTTCATCAGCACGGCAGAGAAGATCCGACTACCGGACGACTGCACCATCGGCTACATCATCGAAGCGCTGCTGGAGGTGACCCTAACGCACACGCACCTCTTCCACTCTCACCTGGAGAACCTTCAGAAGCTGGCCACGGACACTGTGCTGGAGCAGGTGTGTGTGTGTATTTGGTTTGTGTTCAGTATGGCCTTACGTTTGAGAGACCTTGAGAAACGGGGGACGGTGAATGGTCAAGCTGTAGAGCTTCAGGCCACTCGACGTGCCGTCTGAACTCGTGTTCGCCAGAGAGGATCACCAGGATGCGCTAGCATGTGTTCATTAGTTTGAATAAGCTACATGACCTCCACCAATAACAGACACCACGGTAGACAATACATGCGAACAGCATCAGCACAGCTTGTCATAGGCCCTTTTCAAAGTAGCTCTTTTGATATGTAAACACAGGTGCGATTTAAAAAAATATATTTTGGCCCGGTTCCATTTTGGTGTGTAGGGACTCTGGTATTGTGCATGCTGCCTCACTGTAATGTCTGACACCAAATAGAATGGGACCTTTATCCGTTTCATCTATTACACCTGTGTTTACCCTGCAATTACATGAAAAAAAAGGCCTATTGTATTACATAATGCAGCATAGATGTGACACAGTGTATTCAATATATGCTCAGTGGGCTACTTTTATATATCAACAATAAGCACGATAAAACCATATAGTGCAATATCATATAGCAGAATGTAAACATTATTTATTGATCAGGTCCTACACATGATTTTTGCAATGAAAGCAACTGTAATGTTAGTCTGTCATCCTTTCCATTAAAATATATAAATGTAACAAATTAATTGCTACTAACGTGATCATGTGAAAAGTATAATTTTTGGATCCTTATTGTTTGTGTTTCTCTGCACGGAGGTTGATTCCTGTATGTTCTCTGTTGGCTTTGTAACAGGTTACTCTGAGCTTTGGAGGCTTTGAGAACAGAAGAAATGTGGTCAGCATTGTTGGAGGCTTTTCATTGGCCGACGACCCCACAAGGTAATGAATGAGAACCAGCCCTGATGGGAGTGATGTGGCTCTTCTGCTCCTCCTACACTGCACTGCCCTCTGGGAAACACTTTGCTCTTGTGAGAGAAGTCAACATGTACCTGATGCTCCTCCCTTCCTCTCCTACAGGTTTAAGACGGTGCACTGCCTTCTTTACCCAGACACCAACTGGTGTCCAAAGCTTGAACACAGCCTGAACTGAAAGCCACTGTGTTTTTAATCTGCAGCCCGGATAGCTGCTAATCGTTCAGCCCACGGCTGAATCATGCTACGTTTGGCTGGGAAAATGCCACGCCACACACCTCATGCTTTATGAATGCAATCTAAATCTAAACAGCTGGATCCAAATAATGATTATTTTCTGCCTACTAAGGCATGGTGGTTGGTCAAGCCAGGAGTGTCCAGAGCCACATCTCTCCCAACCCCCACCCCACCTACTGTTACTCCAAGGCAGGCAATTAGAGTTTAATAATTGGATAGTTTCCTGTTCGGCTGCATTTTTTTTTTTGTTAATGATTCAACCAGGAGAATTTCCCACCCATCCACGTTGACTGGATGCGTGTGGGTTTACGCAGTGAGCTAAAAGCCTAGTGCGTTTCTTCCAGGCGCTGAGGAATGCGTCGGTATACAGTTCAGGTGCCACATTTCGAGGTACTTCTTCGCTTTCTACTTCCTACCTTGGTCATGGGTTTAATGAAGGAACTATTATATTATATGGCTCTGTGCACTGTGGTTTGACTCCACCTGTAGAGTAGCAGAATGGGCCCGGTTACAGTATGTGAAGGACCCCACAGTATTATTGCTGTGAGTCCCCTACTCTGTTTGTGAGGGCATGGATGTTTGAGTGTTTAAACACTTAAACTTTTTCTTTTTGTTGGCGTGTCACCCCAAAGTCTATATGAAATACAGATAGTTTCTTTAGAATGAGAGATTGTTGAGCTACTTTATTTAATTTTTTTGAAGAGTCTGATTATGTATTGGGTTGATCAGAATTCTTTGGTCTCAAACATTAAGCGGACGTTTTTATTTCTGACTCTTCCATGCCTTTTCCTTGTATTAGGCCATTTCTAACAGGCCCATCTTTATGGTTTTGCACTACTTTGATCTTGACACTTTCTGTATGTTGCCGTAGTTACATGTTACAGTGTTGGCGTGAATATGAGTGAACTGTCTTTTGTATTCTGTCTTTGCATCAGTTGTAGTCTTCGCTCTGCACGTGCTTCTTTAAGGAGGAGATGATTCGTTTTGTTGGAGTTATTGGAGCCTCAACCACCTTGTTATGAAACTATGTGTGGACTTCCATGGTCCCCAAAGAGGGATGCCAATGATGTGAGTGACCGCTTACCTTTCGTTTGGTACTGCCACCAGGTCAAGTTTCCTGTTGACCGCACAATGGACCATGATTCTTCAACGTTTGTTTCTGGCAGCTGGTGTTAGCTAGCATAGCTAGCTTTAGCAACATGGCTAGCGTTAGCAGCCAGACACAGCCCTTTCTGGCCTCCTGCCAAAGCCACTCCCCTAAAAATTATCATTATGAATAAACAACAAACATGGCTGTTGTTAGCACTCATAGCTGTGAAGCTGGCAGCGTGCGGAAGACTCTCGGGAGGAGCAATGACTGCTAGCTGAGTAGCTATGCTGGTCTGCTGACCTCAAGCTGGTTCATTGGCTCCAAGGACTCCGGCACCAGCCAGACACGGTATCCAAGGCTGCAGTTCACTTACCACTGGTTCCCTCAACAAAAAGCAAATGGCGATTAAAATGTTTGTACTATTGCAGAAAATAAGCTTTGTGGCAAATTCACTTTTATAATGCTTACATGTTCTACTCGGTAAGATAATTTTTTTCTTTTTTAGATAAAACCACCGTTTTTTTTTAAGTCGCGGAAAAGCTTCTCTATTCATGGGAGAAACATTTACCAATGTCTTTAACGACCAAGATGAGGAAACCTGCAAGACATGCTGACTCATTCGTGGGTTTTAGGACTCACTCCTGTGGCGCTCCTTTTCTGCCTGGAATTTTTGTTGTGTGAAACACCTTTTTGCACACAAAACTATGATCCAAAACCCGGAGCACATGTTCCACTGCAGGTCAGTGGGTGAGACTGAGTGAGAGTGTTTTTGCAAACCCTTTACCACAGATGTATTTTTATGTTTTAATAACAATAAAACTGTTATAGCTGTTTTCTATTTGTAGAATTTTTACCAGGAATATGAAAGAAGGGATGAGTTAATCATGATAAAATGTTGTATTTGTTCTGAATCAGAACTGGGAGCTTATTTGGATTTATGATACACAAACTCAAACCTATTTTTGGGAATATTAAAAGACAAATTCTCCAAAACCTTCTTTTTGTATTCAACAAAAGAATCTGTAGTTATGAAATGTCTAAACACAAGCAACAATAACCTGTTTAAGTAAAACCAGGAACAATCGGATCAATAAGTATCTAAATATCTTCAGATGCATCATTATTATGAATACAAAATGATAGATATTATATTACCGGATCATAATTATTGATGCATTAATCACCGCTGGTGAAGCTCATTTTAATAACTTTGTATACAGCTGGATAGTTTCACCTTTAAAGATACATTAAATGTGTTATGTTTTTTATTCACAATCTCAATCAAGAGCTCAAACTAAAATTAATGTAGTTCGTGTGTGTGTGTATGTATATATATATATATATATATATATATATATATATATATATATATATATATATATATATATATATATATATAACTATTATCAGCTCAATACCTCCGCATATAATACCTCAATACCTCTGCATATACATATAACATATGTGTGTGTATGTATATATATATACTTACTTGTATTTCCCTCTGAACAGAGGCAAGAATGTAGAGTAGAATAATAAAGTACAAGTACCTGGTGATTGTACCTCAAGTAGTACAGAACTTTAGGTGTGTGCGTGTACAGTGATTGTGCAGGACTGAGTTGAAGACCATTCATTCTTTAACTTATTTCCGCGGAGGGACACAGACACGTCGCTTCCTGCTCCCTGCACCGCGGATCGACCGCTGCGTCCGCCGCCCAGCGGATCCTCGCAGTTTTACAGCCGCAAAACACCACGTATGATCGGCTTGGATGCAGAGAACACGTGGCGGATATAGGAGAAAGATCAGGAAGTTGCAGCGCAGTTTAGCTCGACTGTGCAGAAGAAGTGCCCTGTCCTGCCACGTGACTGGTCGCCTCTCGTCAGTGTGTTTTTAACTGTGCGTCAGTCTGCAGCTGATCTCCGAGGACTTGACCGACCATGGACGTCTCATTTGCGGGCAAACGCGCTCTGGTCACCGGAGCGGGAAAAGGTAAAATTTCCGCGAAACATCAGCACTCTCACGAGACGTGTATTCTGAGCCTGCAGCGACACCAGCAGGCTGCTGTAACAACTAGATCCTCTGCAGCCAAAGTTGGCCCATCTTAAAACCTCTTAGCGTTCCTGTACAATTTGCCTAAAACGCCTATCCAGTACTACCCAAAGTAAACTGCAAGCTGTACTTGAACTATTTGGAGTAAATGCATGGTCTTAGTCTCTTTTGAAAGGTAACACTCTGAAGCTTTCCCCCCTCAATAGTCAGAATCACTTCAAGTGCTGCGGACACTGAGTTATATAAGTTTGAACATACTAACGTTTAAGGTTTTTATTTCCGCCGTAAAAAGCCAATAACAATCCCACAGAAAATGAATATTTTACACATGTTTTTCTGATGTATATACTATATACCTATTAAAAAGGCTTATAGTCTTGCAAACTTATAGAGGTACAATTCATATTTTTACCAGTATTGCTGACAGAGTAAATTAAGTATAAATGCATTGTTGTGCTTATTCAATGACAAACAGCTGAATCTGTCTGCAGCTGTCTGTTCTCATGAAGCCTGTTCTGCATATCCCCACCCCCTCAAGTTTGTATTCGTTTTTTTTGCGCAATTTCATTGGCTATACGAAACGTCTGTCATCCGAGCCGTATGACGTGACAGGCTTGACCCATATGTGGAAGAAGAGGCAGACCCTGTACTTCAACGTGGACTCTCGTTGGCTAGTGTAGCCTGTAATTCAGGACATGAAGCGCCTATTGGTTCAAGTGGGGATTCATTTGAAAGGTTAGAATTCAGCCTCCATTTTGAATACACTCGGTGCTCAGATGGTTAGAATCCCAAGAATCGTAGCTTTCTAACGCTTTGCCGCACTCGTAGTATCGAAGGCGATTGTCTCAAGTGTGCACTGTACAGTGCACGTGCAGTGTACGTGCACGTAACCGCGGACAGGACAGTGGTTCGCTAAGAGGTTCGATTTGGCCAACCAGATGTTTTTAGTGAGAAAAAACAGGAATTTAAATATGTAGAATAGGACCACTGTTTTATTTTTGTGAGATTTTTGTCAAAATGCTCTATGCGTAGGATCCCTAATTCATTATGTTTCATAATCCAATCATGGCAGTTCAAGTTTGCTCTGGATGTCAATTTGGCGAGAGTGAGGTTACTTAACTCAGGATCCTCGTACTATTTTGCGTTAAACAACACAACAGGTGTGTTCTTTTGGCCCGTGGCCCACCAGTAATGTTTTGCCCTCTAGGGGAAAGGTTTAGGACCCCTGCCCATAAAGAGAAGTTCGTCCTGCAGTCAGACAAACAGACGAGGACATCTAAATCACATTGTGCTCCAGACACAGTTTGGTCTGAATAAGAAGCAGCTAAATGTTTTTATTAGTTTTCACAATTTCATGCAAAATGTATCATGACTTGCTCATGGTGAGTTTCACACATGGTGCTCCCTTATTTACCTTGTTATGAGCAGTAAACATGAAATACATGCTTTATAACACTATAATATAGTTGTGAGCAGAAGTGTTTATTAATGTATGTGTTCATAAATATAACTCCTTCTGTAGACACCCAGTATGACGTGTAAAGAGAAGGAATGACAATAACGTGAAACACTTGTAATGACTTCAAATATGTCTTCATATAAGTTCTAATTGTGGACAATTGAAGCGCTAACCATCCTTACATCTGCTTACAACAACATTATAGTGAGTTATAAATCATTTATTAAATGCTAAATGACTTAAAGGTGAACATGACCGTTACAAAAAAAATTGATAAAAGCGGGGCTGATAAAAACGAATGTGAAGTGAAACTGTTACAGTCTGTGATGCATCTCAGTTCCCCTCAAAGAGTCTCGTCAGCTCCAACACAGAAAAGAACGAAGTGCTTTGTTCCTGGAGCGCAGTGTGGCGGAGCCTGGACATGTGTGGAATGTGTGTCACAGCGGCAGCGCCCTCTGTAATAAGTATTTGTGTTTATGGATGTTTTGTGTCTCAGGCATTGGCAGGGACACAGCTCTGGCTCTGGCACACTGCGGGGCAAAGGTGACGGCGGTCACACGCACGCAGGCCGACCTCGACAGTCTGCTGCAGGAGGTACTGCGCTTACTTTTGACTTTTGACTTTACATGTGATGGGGTGGTAGAGATTCCTGTGTTAAGACCCAAAACCTTCCCGTCATCTGACAAATCAAGACAGTTCTATTTCTACAAAGTTGGTTGTTTGAGGGATAAAATATTTCATCTGGGTTTCATTACCTGAAACAGACTTTGGCTGATATGAGCCTTCATATTGTTTAGTTTCCAGATAGCAATCTGATGCATCAGAGATGTCAATAGGAGAGTCCCCAGTAACAACTTGGATGAAGTTGGAAACAATTTAATCTATAAATAGTCAAAATTAATCAAACTAAAAAAGAATGTGTCATCGACTATAAGCTAACGGTGCTAACAGTGCCGACAACGACAACAGTACAGACCGAGCTTACAGCGCTTCCCTGAGGGAGAACCGAAGGATCGGCACTGGGCTTCAGCGTGTCCGCGAGGGTCCCCGTGTGATGTACATTTCATCATCGGAGGGACGCGGACGTCCGCTTACTGCCAATTTGTAGCATAGCATAGCGGTCTACTGCACATGTGTGGAAGGCTTCCTCCAAGCAGACAGTAAAAACACTCTGCGACCATTTTGGGAGTAAAACCGAGGTCACACTAAATTGGTGGTATGCAGACATCCTCACAGAACCTATGTGTACACCCTCATACGACCTTTGCTCACTCCAGTTACGTAACAAACGTGGTTATTTTATGTAAGATATATACATATTGTATCTCAAACCACAACTTTCCCTAAACCTTTCAAGTAGATTTGTTGTGTTAGTCAACCTTTGTATACAGCTTTGTGAGTCAGTATAGACAAAATAAATATAAAAAAAACAAGACATGTAGGGTTTAGACAATATGTTGTGTTCTTGTCCTTTTTAATCTAATGAAATCACATTAAAACGTTACAGTTTTTCCTCCTCTTCTCCTTCATGTCCCCCCTCTATTATCTGCACCGACATGTCTGGCGTTGACTTCCTGTCACAGTGTGCGTCCATCACCCCGGTGTGTGTAGACCTGGCAGACTGGGGGGCCACGGAAGCAGCTCTGCAGGACGTCGGCCCCATCGATCTGCTGGTGAATAATGCTGCCTGCGCCAGTCTGCAGTCGTTTCTGGAGGTCACGCCCGACCAGTTTGACCAGTAAGACCAAATACGGGATTCTTTGATGATTTTGAACTAGGAAGCTGCAGCAGGAAAATAGTCATTGAATACTTTGTTGTCACGTGGCAACCTGTTATGTTTATGTTCTATGGTGTCTTTCATCTCCAGGTCATTCAATGTGAATGTGAAAGCCGTATTGCATGTCTCCCAGGTATAAAAATGGCTTACATCCACATCACTGCACCTGCATGTCCTACATTTTTGATTTTCAGTTCGTTCTTTGGTGTCTTTTCTTTTTTTTTGTGAGTAGATGTTTTGCTGAGCTAAACATTAACGGTTAACTCAGGGACAGTACAATATGTTCAACAAGACTTAAAATACATCTCCTGTAATGGACGAGCGGCGTATCAATGGTTTTATGATTGAATGATTGAATGAATGAATGAATGATTAAATGTCTGCTTAGTCAAACTGCTCCTGTTGAATCCAATGGAGCTCTGTCTCTGTGGTAAGATAGTGGCCCGTGGGATGAAGGCCAGAGGGTCAGGAGGCTCTATCGTCAACGTGTCCAGCCAGGCCTCGCAGTGCGCCCTCAGAGACCATGCCGTCTACTGTGAGTAACAGAGGAGCCGCCGTGCAGCATTCACCTGCAGCCTTTCCTAATGGAAGTAGCTGTTGGAGGGGTTCGGTACATTTCAACAGCTTGGGTCCATGCATAGAAATAGACTGAGTAGAATGGACATTCCCATTCAAATCACCATTTAAGGATGGTCAGAGCGGCGGCACTTTTTATGTGCAATGTTGCATTGTGAGCGTTGTAGCTATAACCTACTTGCCCTCTGGGGTACTCATTCACCCCTCAGGCAGCCTGAGTCCACAATGGTTACAAAGTACAGAGAGCCAGAGTAAATGTTTAACAACTTGTAAGTTTAACAACTTGTGGAGCTCCTCAGTGGTATGCATTTGTCCCAGTGGATAAGCCTGCTAACCAGCGCTTTGTACTGGCATGAGTCTGGTGATATGATACGTGTCATAATAGAGGGGTCACGCTCAGCATGTGAGGGATAATACACAGCAAGCCGCTCATTGTTGCAAAATGAGTAGGACTTGAATCACCCTGCAGGGGTTCATTTCCCATAATGCCCCACTCACTGTACATTATTATTACTGAAGAGATCAATAAATTGACAATATAAAGAAATATATATTGAGAAATGTTTTTATTGCATCTGCTCAAAGAAATAGTCCTCTTGCTGTGTAAGAAGGTCAGCACTGTGCCTATAGCAGCGGTCTGTTATCCATAGCAGAGGTATCTGCTGCTGAATCAAGCATTCAACAGAGCTGTGTAATAGATTGCAATATATTGCGCAATTGTAAGCAAGGCGATATATTTAAAAAAAATTTACATCCATTGTCATAGTATAAAAAACACTCTGCCATATGCATAGAATCTGAGTCAAGGATCTGCTTTTCATTAATCACAGGCCCTCTAAAATCCAACCTTTTCATGTAAACTACTCATTAAAAATCAATAGGGTTTTGATAATCATAATAGTACCACAATTGGGAAAACATAATATCTGGATACTCAAGTTTATCAATATTTCCTGAGACCCTTACAGCTTTCCACGACAGAGCCAGGTGTTCTTTGTGTTCCTGTCCTGGTTCAGGTGCCACTAAAGGAGCCCTGGACATACTGACTAAAGTGATGGCTCTGGAGCTGGGACCCCACCAGGTACCCTCTAGCTTCACAGCATGGCACCTTCTTTGATTATTTGGTCATTATAATAATTGACAGTCAGGTCCATAAATATTTGGACACATTTGTCATTATTTTGGCTCTGTACACCACAACAATGGAGTTGAAATGTAAAGATGTGCTTTAAGTGCAGACTTCCAGCTTTAATTTGAGGGTATTTACATCCAAATCTAGTGAACGGTGTAGGAACTACAACAAATTCAAATGTGGCCACCCTCTTTTTAAGGGACCAAAAGTAATTGGACAATTGGCTGCTCAGCTGTTCCAAGGTCAGGTGTGTGTAATTCCCTCGTTTTTTCATTTACAAGGAATAGATCTAGGTCTAAGGAGTAGGTTTAGAGTTCATTTCAGGTGTGGTATTTGTGTTTGGAATCTGTTGTGGTCAACTATCAATATGAAGTCCAAAGAGCTGTCCCTATCAGTGAAGCAAGCCATCATTAGGATGAAAAATCGAAACAAAACCATCAGAGAGATAGCAAACACATTTGGTGTGGCCAAATCAACTGTTTGGTACATTCTTAAGAAGAAAGAACGGACTGGTGAGCTAAGCAACACCAAAAGACCCGGAAGACACGGGAGACAACTGTGTTGGATGACAGAAGAATCATTTCCCTGGTGAAGAAAAACCCCTTCACAACAGTTGGCCATATAAGAACACTCTCCAGGAAGTAGGTGTATCTGTGTCAAACTCGACAATCAAGAGAAGACTTCACCAAAGTAAATACAGAAGGTTCACCACAATATATAAACCATTGGTGAGCCTCAAAAACAGGAAGACGAGATTAGAGTTTGCCAAAAAACATCTAAAAGAGCCTGTACAGTTCTGGAAGAACATCCTATGGACAGATGAGACAAAGATACACTTGTACCAGAATGGGAAGAGAAGAGTATGGAGAAGGAAAGGAACTGCTCATGATCCAAAGCATACCACCTCATCAGTGAAGCATGGTGGAGGTAGTGTTATGGCGTGGGCATGTATGGCTGCCAATGGAACTGGTTCCCTTGTATTTATTGATGATGTGACTGCTGACAAAAGCAGCAGGATGAATTTGGTAAAGTGTTTCGGCAATATTATCTGCTCATATTCAGCCAAATGCTTCAGAACTCATTGGACGGCGCTTCACAGTGCAGATGGACAATGACCCGAAGCATACTGCGAAAGTAACCAAGGAGGTTTTTAAGGCAAAGAAGTGAAATGTTCTGCAATGGCCAAGTCAACCACCTGACCTGAATCCAATTGAGCATGCATTTCACTTGCTGGAGACAAAACTGAAGGGACAATGCCCCAAGAACCAGCAGGAACTGAAGACGGTTGAAGTAGAGCCCTGGCAGAGCATCACCAGGGACGAAACCCAGCGTCTGTTGATGTCTATAGAATCCAGACTCCATTGACTACAAAGGATTTTCAACAAAGTATTAAAAGTAACAATTAAATTTATGACCGTTATATTAATTTGTCCAATTACTTTTGGTCCCTTAAAAAGAGGGTGGCCACATTTTAATGTGTTGTAGTTCCTACACCGTTCACCTGATTTGGATGTAAATACCCTCAAAAGGGGAAAAAGCAACTGCCGGAAATTACGTTCTGAGCGGACCAATAGGTAGGTACGGCGTAGGTACGGCGTAGGTACGGCGTAGGTACGGCGTAGGTACGGCGTAGGTACGGCGTAGGTACGGCGTAGGTACGGCGTAGGTACGGTGTAGGTACGGCGTAGGTACGGCGTAGGTACGGCGTAGGTACGGCGTAGGTACGGCGTAGGTACGGCGTAGCTACGCCGTCGACCTGACGGAGAACCATAGATTAGGCTTGAAGCTCTACAGAGGGTGGTGAAAACCGCCCAACGCATCACCGGTACTCCACTCCCTGCCATTGAGACCATCCACCTCAAGTGCTGCCTGCGGAGGGCGCACAGCATTGCCAGGGACAGCACTCACCCCAGCCATAGACTGTTTGCCCTCCTCCCCTCTGGGAGGCGCTATAGAAACCTCCGTTCCAGGACCAGCAGGCTCGGGAACAGTTTCTTCCACTCAGCTGTCAACACCCTTAACTCCACCACCAACCGTTTAAACCATAGTTTAGCATCATTTAAAAATTGTCACAAGTAGCCACAGTGATTACTGCTCTGCATATGTTACATAATGTCTCTTTTATGATGACAGAACAGTGAAATGGTATTTAAAACAGAATATTAAATATGATCACAATTTAATCTTTCTATCTGGGCCCTGTTTCTCGTACCTGTCTTACTCAGTTAGCGGGCTAATTGTCAGGATAAAATGACGTAGGTCAAGCTTTTCGGTTTCTCGAAGCAAGGTTAGATAAATCACCATAGCAACACAGCCAAAAAGGGGGTGCACTTAAGGGGGTGATGAACAAACGCCGCGAGAAAATAGAGTAGCAGCAGATGATCTGCCGTCAAGGAATCATTTATTTAAATGAGCTCCTCGAGCCGCGGACATTGATCAGCACAGACGCAGCCGATCGGCCGTCTCACAGACAGAGACTATCAGCTGCGTTTTAGTGCTTTAGAAACTTATGGATGTGTTGAAAGCACTTATAATTATATGTCAGTGTTATTAATACACCATACATCTAATTATTGTAGAACATGATTAAGGTGATCGTGATGAGAATACAGAGAATCACACACAATTTATTTTCACTGCTTCAATTGATTGAATTTCTGATTATGAATAATACATACGTACTGATCCGCCCATACACATATTCAAACTCCTAGTTATATGGTAATCTACACATACATGTATATACACATACACGATTCATATGTGCATCCATCCATCCATCCATTATCAGCCGCTTATCCGGGGTCGGGTCGCGGTGGCAGCAGGTTCAGCAGGCCGACCCAGGCTTCCCTCTCACCCGCAACACTTTCCAGCTCATTCTGGGGGATCCCGAGGCGTTCCAAGGCCAGCCGGGAGATATAATCCCTCCAGCGTGTCCTTGGTCTTCCCCGTGACCCCCACCAGTTGGACGTGCCTGGAAAACCTCTAATGGGAGGCGTCCAGGAGGCATCCTGACTAGATGCCCGAACCACCTCAGCTGACTCCTTTCGACACGAAGGAGCAGCGACTCGACTCCAAGCTCCCTCCTGATGTCCGAGCTCCTTACCCTATCTCTAAGGCTGAGCCCGGCCACCCTGCGGAGGAAGCTCATTTCGGCCGCTTGTATTCGAGATCTCGTTCTTTCGGTCACGACCCAGAGTTCGTGACCATAGGTGAGGGTTGGAACATAGACCGACCAGTAAATGGAGAGCTTCGCCTTCCGCCTTCATACGTGCATACAGTACATATATCCTCATAAGTATATACTTATTCGTAAATATAATCTGATTGATTTGGGTGATGAAACACTTCAAATTAGCCGATACATTTTCCCAACACTGACGCATTTAACTTGTCTGATATATTTGCGACGCTTATGTCTCGCAGCGGGGGCGATGTTAAAGTTGCGTTCACGGCAACAATGTTGCAAAAACGTTGGAATATTTGCAATGCGTTTGCTGTGAATGACTACGGTATTTACTTCCTCATATGCCTTCATGATCATCTCCTGCTTCTCATTAGAGAAATAAAAAGAGGTTCCTCTGAGTTTATTTGCCATTGTACTGTTAGAACATCGTGGTGTCAGTGCTCCATTATTATCCCTTCTGAAGAGGAGCGGGCGCGCGCATTTATCCAGATGACTGACGTCTGGCTAGAATTAACGAGACCGTTTCAGCGCGGATCAGCCGTGAAGAAACCCAGATAGCCTGATGTCAATCATCTCGCTAATTTAAGTTGGAGATTAGGACATTTGCTTGACTTTGTTTAGCCAGGTACGAGAAACAGGGCCCTGGTCTCTGCCGTTAAATAATGTGATGTTTAATGTTGTTATTGACGAGTTTTACAGATTATCTCTCTCATGTACTACTGTCAGGATATAGTGACAGTATGAGCCAACATAACAAGGTATTTTAGTTTGTTATCAAAGTCCCATAGTGGCTTGAACTGAAGTACCAGTGTTGTTCTGATCAGATCTGCGTGAACAGTGTGAACCCCACAGTGGTGATGACTGACATGGGTCGTCTGGGCTGGAGCGACCCCGAAAAAGCCAAGACCGTGCTGTGCCGCATCCCCCTGGGCCGCTTCGCAGGTCAGACACCGACTGTGTGCCCGGTCCACACGGCTGACACACAGCCTCTTTTAATTCTTCCACTCACTGTTTAACGATGCATATCCCCATCCATTGTTTATGTATTTATTATCTGCTGGACCTATCCCAGCATGCGTTGAGTGAAAGGCAGGGGTGCACAGTAATAATTGGGGGATGGGGCCCTCTCCTCCCCACACACACACGCGCCGAGCCACAGCTAGTTAGCCTGAGCTACCTAGCTGCTACGTTAGCACCCTGCTAGATGTTTGGCTACAAAGACACAGTATTAGCCATGATATCATGATAAATACACTTCTCACCAAATCAATGCATGTTCCACTGCACAGATACCGTTATGGATACAGTAGATGGTTTTAGGCATAACATAACTTAACCCCCCCTCCTGAATCTTGAACTGCCCTCTTAAGTTGAGCTTCTCCTCTTCTTTACAAAGACACATGGAGGGGGGCTCCCACTGCTCAGTCTCTTGGAGGGTTCGTACCAGGGGGCTGAAAAGGAGGCTGATGTTGAATTCACATTCAGGAATGTGGATTCAGGAATGTGGGTTCCCCTCCATTGTGTGTTTGTGGACTTGGATGGGGTTTTAAACGCACACAATTGTGCAGTGCATACACTTCACCAGTGTGTTGACCCGCGTGCTAACTGAGCTCCCTGTGTGTCCGTGCAGAGGTGGAGGACGTGGTGAACGCCATCTTATTCCTGCTGAGTGACAAGAGCAACATGATCAATGGAGTCACCCTGCCGGTGGACGGAGGGTTCCTGGCCTGCTGAGCCGACACACACCACACACACACACACTGCATTATACAGATTCCCTGATTAAACTCACCCTCTTATCCTCTCTTTTGTCTGTTATTTGTGCTTATTTATTGTGCATGGGAGACTGTTTCTTTGTTATTTACTGTATGTGGATGAGTATTATTGGATGTCAGGGTTTATTTAAGATTACATGCGCTACTTTACACAGATGATACGATCATAATGGCCGAGGCATCAGCAGCATTCTGTATCATTGAAAATGTGGTGTTTCACTATTATAAGCCAGAAGTAGAACAGAACAGGACAACACTCCAAATATGTTACCAATTATAGGGTTTATCCTCTTACTTCTCTCCAATAATTTAGTTTTGTGAAATACCGTTTTAGTTTGAATGGAAAACAAGCCGATAGGTTGGGAACCAGTGAGAATCAGTTGGAGTTGTAAAAGTCCATCCATTATCTGCATCTTCTTATCCTCAGAGGGAGCAGATCTCAGCTGACAGTTGGGAAAATGTGCATAATACAAAAGGTGGGCTTCAATTCAGAATACATTGAATCTCAGTTAAAGATGTGAATATTCAGAACCAGCTGGCGGCCGCTAATAATACTAACTTTCTGGATTAATCAATTAAATTCAATAAATTGATATTGTAAAGCCTCCAGTCTTCAAATAGCTCATTTTATTTCAGGAACAGTCACACAAGCAAAATAAAAGTAACGAATCCTCCCATTGGATAAGATGAAAGCAGAAAACGTTTTTATTTATTAAATGAGTGATTATCAAAATAGGTATCAGTTAATTTCCTGACTTATCGATTGTTTGACTGAGGATCAAGATGAAGAGCACAGAGAGAGAGAGAGATATATATATATATATATATATATATATATATATATATATATATATATATATATATATATATATATATATATATATATATATATATATATATATATAACAGATTTATTCACTCTTTACACAGCAAGTAGTTGTTTTCTGCTATATTATTGCCCTGAATTTAACATTTAGCACCTTTTTAAGCAATAATATCACATTACCCAAAGCACTGCTAAATTTGACAAATGTTGCTTTAGTAAAAACAGACTTCTTGTCCATGGAGCTTTTTTCCCGTGAGCCCAGCATCTTGTTTTGCAGTTGTTCCTAAAGCTCTGCACCCAGCGTCTAACGACACTTGTTTGATCATATTTACCAGATTGCTCGTTGGCGTTCACTTTTCCTTTTCTCATTCATCGTGTTAGTATTTTAATCGAGTCCGCTGACTTTACTCATTTCTTTCATCTTCTTACATGTATCGTAAAAGAGAAACAAAAAACAAATCATGACAGAACGCAGAGTGCCTTACATATACATTTGTATTTAGTATACAAAAAATTGAAATATTTCACCACACAGACATGTGAAGTAATAAAAAATAAGACAAACAGTTGGAACAAGTATACAAGTCATCTTACATTACATACGTACATGGCCAATGCATTTCATTATACAACCTCTCCTAAGAATTACAGTGGGTCAAATTACCAGAAAACTTCCATGCAATAGTAGATTAGAGTGTCTCGCTGCGTTATTTTTCTCCTCTACAGTTCAACACCTCACTAGGCGGGACCACACGACATGATTCAACCACACAGTTTGCTATGCCAACCAAAGACAGCGTGAAGGAGTGGACCGCAGTGCTGCGTCTCGCCACGAGAGGGAGACAGACACACTGCCGGCCTGTGACCACAGAAATGCATTTCATAAAAGGCGCAACCTGCACCGCTTGCTGCAACGACAAACTCCACAAAGATCGGCCCCTTTATTATTATTATTGTACACTGTTAGCAACACTTCTAACTTCAACACAAGCGACTATAATCCCTTTAGTTTGAATTGTTTTAGTTTTAAGAGCTAAATATTCAGGTACATGTAGATATTCATAACTCATTCCTTTTCTAAGGATTATTCTGTACATCACTAGATGTCATTAATATCCTTTTTTCTTTTTTTTTTTCCTTTTCTTTCTTTATGTCCACAGATTGTTGAAAAGTCTTGTGTATTACTACAATACAATATGAAATAGTACCAAAAAACTGGACACTAAAAAACTTGGCTCAAAACAATACTGTCTTTTATGCACTGCCCCCAACCCGTGAAACAAAGATGTCTCACTGATACGACACATGCTCGTCCACACGCTGGCGCGCACTCACCCACGCACGCACGCACATCCACACACACACACACACACACACATACACAGAGGAACAGAGACAAGATCAAAAATAATGGGATAAATTAAGACAGAATATTTTAAAGACCCATGCAAGCTCCTCCAGCCCCAGAGGCAGAACTCAGGCAGCAAGGGTGTACAGCCCCCATGTTTGGCATGCTTGTCTGTCACGTGTTCACAGTTAAGATGAAGTTACCCAAAGACACTGGAATAAGATCAGATGTTTGTCCACAGTAAGAACGCCACTGTGGTCATTCTGTCCACCGTGATAGGAGAGCACAGATCGAGTGAGGAAGCGAAAAAATTTTTTTCTTCATTTGATAAAATTATCTTCACTAAAGGGTTCACTCCACGGCTTTTTATTTTTATTTAATTTTTTTCGCTCCCCTTCCCCCCCCCCCCTCAATGTCATGCTCAGTTTTCTTTCGTACAGTCCTTTCAAAAGGAAACACGCTCGTAGTTCTGTCCATCATTCCTATCAGTAGCAGTTCCTCTGTGCTCGTTTCACATAAGTGCTGAGATTTCGGAGAGGGGTAACTTGGGTATTTTTCCTCCCTAATCTCCCATGTATGTGTGACTATTGAACACCATTTGCCATAAATGCCATTGAGTTCAAAGACCTTGTCCACGGCATCCACATCCTCTAAGTATTCAGCCGTGACATTTTAAGTAATACACTGAGCTACGCTTTCTTAGCAAACTCGTCCCAGGACACACCTCTCTCCAACCCTCACTGTCTCCAGGCAACAAGCCACCTCCGCGTTATCAAAATGTTCTCCTTACATCACAAATCATGTCTCAGACAGAAATAATCGCTCATAGATAGTTTTCCAGAACGGGACTGCCCCTATCTTCCCTCTCCACTAAAAGTAAATTATGTCTCTTTTTAGGCTCCGATTGTCTTTTAGAAGGTTCTTTCCAGCATCATGGAAAGAACCTTCTAAAAAGAGACACAAATTACTTTTAGTGGCCGTGTATTGTGACGGTGAGTTGCCCTCGCAGCTCGGTGGCTGAACTGTTTAGTTAGCCCCATTAGTCACTTACACACGAAAACATTGGAAAATAGGGGCCAGGCTGAAAAATCCAAAAGTTCCCCTTTAAACTACATGTAGACCTCGGGGGCCCTCGAAGGAGAACGCGCCAAAGCGCTTTCTTGTGTTTCTTGACTCATCAGGTTCCTGAAATCTCAGCATTTACATAATTACTGGTTGGAATGAGGGGCTAAAACTATAAAAAAAATATATCTGCATTTCCCTTTAACTTATCCCTCTCACTTCTTGTGAAACCCCCCATTACTTAACATTTAAGACGTCATGCTCTTGTCATGAGGTTTAGTGAACGCAGGCAGTAGTATACTTCTTTCAATGTCGGTAGCAACAGATTGGTGTGTGCATGCCAGCAGTACGCATTGCATGCTGATCTTAGATCAGGAGCTGAGGGTAACTTCAGACCTGAAGGCGTATTCATAGTTCCCTTTCCATTTCGTCAACAGTGCATTAATTCAAGCAAGCATGGCTGAAAAAGAGGAGATGTCGCAGAATGCAGTAAATAGAGACCTTTGTCAGCCCTCATGGCAACTTGAAGTGGTTCTATGAGTACAAAGTAGGTGGACAGTCAATGTCTTTCACAGAGAAACTATGAGCCTATTCAGTTATGGTAAAAAAACTGGATTAAGTATACCAATGTCGCTTTGAAAAAACATCAATATAAAGAAAGCAATCTCAGCAGTGCACACTCACTCTCGCTAGTTTTCTCTCTCATCCTCTCAGAGAAGTAGTGGTTGTTGTACATGGTGATGCAGTGTAGTGTTGGGGGTGGCGGGGTTTCCTCCTTAGAACATGGTGCACCTCTTCCCTCTCTTCTTCACAGGCGGAGGGCAGAGCACGGCTCGGATGGCCTCGTCGAATACCGTCTTCAGGCCTCGCTGGGTCAGCGCGGAGCACTCCAGGTACTTCACGGCCCCTAAAGGAAGGAAGAGGGCACGGTGGGAAAAAACTAGGGCGTCAGTATGAGTCTAAGTGTTTGTTGGATCCTGAAACAGCGTCTGAAACCTCCGACCCATAAACCTTTCCAACATTGGAATTGGGAGGTTGTGACCAACGGTAACTTCACGGAGCGATAAGGCCCGATGTGCAGAGGATGCTGAATGTGCTCAGGAAGAGACGGGTGCCTTTATAGGACCTACATATGTAAACGAGACAATCAGAGAGAAGACTCTATTTTTATTTAGATATTCTTAATGCTCGTCACCATAGGTCAGATTCTGGTGAAATCAGATGACATCATGCAGGTTCACCAGAAGCTCCGTCAGCTCAGACTTCACCTGAAAAGTGAAACCTGCATTCTCTCATGGCCAGCAGGAGGCAACACCTCTGGTTGTATAGAAGTCTATGAGAAAATGACTCTGCTTCTCTCTTGATTTATTACCTCAGTAAAACATTGTAAACATGAGTTTATGGTATCAATCTCTTCTTCTTCAATAAATTATGGTCCCAGGACAGAATCAGGCTAGCCGCTTACCCCTGCTTGTAGTCTTTATGCTAAGCTAGGCTGACCCAGTCCTGACTCCGGGACTTCATTTCTTTCGGTAGTTGATTAGGATGCTCTTCAGTTCATCCTTTATACCTAAATAGCAACTGAAACAGCCCTGATGTTTAAAATGCAGCACACGTACTGTGTGATAAATGTACAAACGTGTGATCACTATGTGATAATTTGCTGCGAAAACAAAAAAGGTAGCTAATGTCTGATTCGTCATTCAAAGCGTATATGGCCGTGCCCGCAGCACACGCAGCCTCACCAATCTCTCTGGCCATGGCCAGGCCCTGCGGGTAGGTGATGGGGGAAAGCTTCTTGTCTCGCAGCCTCTCAATGGTGTCCTTGTCATCTCGCAGATCCAGCTTGGTGCCCACGAGGATGATGGGCGTGTTGGGGCAGTGGTGTCTCACCTCAGGGTACCACTGGGGCACCGCACGCAAAAACACACGTGCACATTTGTATATACAAAGGACAATGTGAGTGAGAGAGAAGAAAGACAACAGTTAGCAGACAGAAGCAGAGCAAAGAGTGCCTTTTCCACTGCGACATTCAAAACGCCGACTGAGAGTTGTAGAGCTCGGAGCAGTTTCTATTTATTTTTTATTAATAGATTTGAATGGAAGCATAGTTGTATGAACACAAAGCTTGGTCAGGCAAGGCAGCTTCCATCACATCCCGTGGTGAGAGAATCTACAAAGGGAGGTTGGACCTTTAGGGAAAGTGTGGTTTGAGATGAGAGCGTCCCATGACGCTCAGCAGACCAAACCACGGCCGGCCGCCACACTCCCTCTGTAGAGTGGTTGGAGTCGTTCAGGCCTCGCCTTACAACAGGTCTCTGTACTACGCCCCCTGGAGGGGGATAGGGGTCAAGTCCAGACCGTTGTAAGCCGAGGTCAGAAGGAGCCGGGGCAGCAGTGTGATAAGCCAGGTGGAGCCATAGATGTGCCTCCTTGTGGTCAGACTCGGCATGGGGGGGGTCAGCGTACTGACCTTAGCTCGGACGTTCTCAAAGGAGGCCGGACTGACCAGGGAGAAGCATATCAAGAACACATCCTGGGAGAGAACCAGAGACACGGCTAGTTGATTAGGAGATCTGTGTGTGTGTGTGTGTGTGTGTGTGTGTGTGTGTGTGTGTGTGTGTGTGTGTGTGTGTGTGTGTGTGTGTGTGTCTTCATTCTAAATTGACAGTTACAGTCTACTATTTATGAATTATTTAAGTCAAAAACACTCCTTTATTTCCCTATAGTTCTCAAAGAGTCATCTCATCCTAATACCAGACATCTTCATGTCAAAATGACGCACTTTTTTGGCTGTTAATTACATACAAGATTATTCACATTATTATTTCGAACACAGCACTTTATTTTGTTGCGTCACAAAAATGTCATACATATTTCCAAGTTTAACTTTAGATTGTTTGAATTGGGGTGACTGTTAACATGCATAATATAACTACTATATGTCCACCAGGTTGCATTGATGCCTGATCACTCATTCATCTATACAGGACATACACAAGTCAATTTTCAAGCTTTGAGCATCAGTAACAGTTAACCAGCTGTTGTTTCATGCTTAAGCAATGAAACAAGAGAGATCGTCTTCACACTTTAATCGAGAGGAAGATGATGATTGTGCGGGATTACTTTTGTTTGAGTCAATACATTGGAGTTTGTTTTTTAAAGAAAATCTAACTCATTGTGCCTTTAAGTTGTAACAAGGCTGAGTTTGAACCCACAGAAAGCCTTGGTGTTTTACTCTTGAAATTGTTTTTACCTATCCTTTAGTGGCTTCAGATAGAGCTGTGTGTGTGTGTGTGTGTGTGTGTGTGTGTGTGTGTGTGTGTGTGTGTGTGTGTGTGTGTGTGTGTGTGTGTTGGGAGGAAGGGGTTTGGATACCGTCTGAGGGTAAGACAGTGGTCTGAGCCTATCGTAGTCCTCCTGTCCTGCTGTATCCCAAAGGCCCAGATTCACTGGTTTCCCATCCACCATCACATTGGCAGAGTAGTTGTCAAAGCTGCAAGAAGGCAGATACTACACTTAGGGAAATGCATGCGAGAGAGAGAGAACCAGAACATCTGAGTTCTGTTCCAATACCTATTTGTTTGATCCGGGCAGAAGCAGAGGGTCAAGAATTGTATTTACCAAAATATCAAACTGGTCCCTCAAAACAGTCATACGATACAATACAATAAATCTGAGCTTAGTGTGCAGTCAGCCAGTGCAACATCAACATATACACATACATACGTGTGTGTTATGCTGTAGCACATTCACTGGAAAAATCATTGAGAAACGGCCCACTAGCTTTCTCCAGAGCGCTCAGTCGCATCTCGTGGTCTTGATCAGCAGACGTTGACTCAGTTGTCGTCATGTGACATGTGTATTGAACTTTGGTCGCGTGGTAAAGTGTCACAGCGTTCTCCATATTCAGGTCATTGATGACAACTGAGCCATTTGCGTGACAACTTGGCTGAAGACTGGGAAATAGCCCACTGTGGACATTTCTGGAAATAGCTAATAAGTCAACCTTGAGCCAAAACATGTTTTTTCTGTAGTAATGAATTTAAGGTGTAGCTCCATGTTTGTAGGTCAAATAACCAGTCGAAAAGGTCTGCTTTCACCAAACCAAAGTGTCGATGCATACATATCGCTATAAAAGAATCCTCGTCATATCTTTGCAATACTGTCTGCTGTGTTAATACACCCAGAGAGATATAATTGATGGCTACCGTAGTACAAACACCATGGCAAAATCTCAGTCTCACAGTCTGTATCGTCATAGCACTCCGCCCTAAATGATGTTACGTAGGGGTGGGATGAAATATCAATACACATGAGCATATTTTGAGATACTGTATTGACTTTTACTTTACAGTTTACATGAAAACATTGGTGCTGTGATGTTGGATAATGACAGTTTTCTTGAAGATAGATTTTTTTTTTTTTTTTTGCCATATATGGAACGCTAACCCCTGCATCACGACATGTGTATCGTATCTCCAGGCTCTTGCCAACACGACGGCACGAAGCCGCGCCTCAAATCAAGCGAGCGCAGTGTGCGGTTTACTCACACGGTGGGGATGTATTCACCGGGGAAGGCATTGGTGGTGTAGCTAATCAGCAGACAGGTTTTACCCACCGCCCTGAGGAAAGAGGAGGGACAACAGAGGACACATGAGTGCAAAAACCAGTTTGAGGACAGTTCCACACATTCTGTGATGACTTGGAGTACGCATGACCGTGTGTGTGCGCGAAAGAGTCAGAGCAGGCTGCTGCTCCATTCTGTTACTGTGCCACACACACTGGCCTACATTCATGTCGCCTGAGGACACACACACACACACACACACACACACACACACACACACACACACACACACACACACACACACACACACACACACACACACACACACACACACACACACACACAGTATGGAGAGAAGTGCAAGGCGTGGCGTTCCACTTTCAGAGAGTTGACAACGCGGCTGCAGCAGAAACCAAGATATCTCGACCTTCAGTCCTAATGTTGGGTCAAGCGCCAAAAACACAAAATCCTACACTTCCCACAATGCAACTGGATATTGTGTAACATATTTCTGAGTCAAGATTTGGATCATTGCAGAAAATAGGCTCTGTTGGTGATACTTGCACATTTTGTTTGCCAATCTCATGTCCTGGTTTAAGGACTCCCTGCCGCAGCCCTCTATCTCACTTTCCTTTGGAATACCAACCAAGAAACACTGTTTGAGTCTGATAACGTAACAATGCTGTAGATTTATGTCGTGGCTGTCAGTTTGGATTATTTCAGCGTTAGATTTTAGATTTAAAAAAATGTTTTGTCCATCCGTTTCCCACAGGGGTTGGTTGTACTGACTACAATTCCCACGAACCACACTTGTTGTTGCTATGGAGAAGGCACAAATCAAAGCTGTAAGACAATTTTGGAACAAAACACTTCCTCCATTAGCTGCAGAAAACACCCATAAGTGAATTCTCTGAAAAGCGTAGTCTGCCTGTCATTGGCAGGGAACTATAAATACATTTTAAGCTCTGTGATTGGACATTTCTTACTGAAAAGCATCGTGGGAGTCGTGGTTAACTTCTCCGCTTTCGTTTTTATGTCCAAATGCTTGTATCTTTGACTTGTTTTCATCAAAAAACTAGATATGTTCTAACAGTTGTTTGTCTTTTGTATTGATGAATCAATGTCCATCCAGGACTTTCAGTGTGTTGAAGCCGATGCGGAAGTGCATTAAACCTGCATTCTCTCTCCTGACCACCAGGGGCGACTCCTTTGGTTGCATTGACGTTTATATAAATGACTCTACTTCTCTCTTGATTTATTCCCTCAGTAAACATTGTAAACATGAGTTTGTCTCAATCTCTAGTTTCAAGTCTTCTTCAATACAGCATGATGTTCATTTAGTAAATTATGGTCATTTACAGTCAAACAGACCATAAAGCAGAGGATGCTTTAGAGCGGGGCCACGTGTTTTCGTTCATGAAAGTTAATTATAACATTTTAAATGCTTATTAATGTCGTATTTAGTGTTCGTGTCATTTCTGGTTGCCAAAAAGCCAAGATGGTTGACGGAGAAAAAACAAGATGCCGACGGACAAAATGCCAAATTCAAGGATTCAAAACAAGGGTCCACAAACCAATGGGGGACGCCATGAGACTTTGGCTCCTTCCTAGTCCCTGTACTGTGCACAGGCCTTTTTAACAGCAAAACACAGGTGCAACAAAAACATTAACATGGCTCATTAAACCATACAACCTACATAAACCTACAACAGTGAGCCAACAGGAGAAATAGCAGGAGTCTTCAACTGAAGTAGCTAAATGGGATTCAGCCATCCTTAATTTTATTACCTCCACATGGGTTTTTCCTACAAGTGTAGTCTGTTAAAAAAAAAAAAAAAAAAAAATATATATATATATATATATATATATATATATATATATATATATATATATATATATATATAGAGGCCTTTTGGGGATAATAAAAATAAACTGCACTAGGCTAGTGGTCAAATTTGCACCGTGTACCTTCTGAACACACCTTCACCAAACACAGAGCAGGCACGCTCCACACACGCACAGATACAAAAACACACATTTGTGAAAATAATGCAAAGTAAAAACACCTATAGACCCCGCCCCCCTGGTTAACACCCATTTCTCTAGTTTGTAATGCAGGGGTGAAAGCTGAGGGTGAACTGAGCTTGAATGGGGCAGATGCTGCTTTAAGTGATTTGTGACGTCTTCGAATTCCAACAACAACCTCTTTCTGCACAGATCATCTGTGATTACCGTCAAAACCAGAAGTCTGAGAAAAGTCACAATCCTGAAAACCGCAGCAGCCGAAACACGTAATTCAAAGTCAACAGTATTTAGTGACAGCATTCCGACTTTAAGCATACAAAATATATATAACTCGGGCCTATCGTTAATTTGTCAAAAAAAGGACATTAATGGCAAATTTCCCCCCAGCTTAATCTCTCCCCGGTAATAGCATCACGGTTTGAAAGGAAAAATTAAGACGAGCTCGCTACAAACGTCGGTCCACGTGAAGCCAATGTGATCTGGGTGCAGTAAGAAAGGCACGCTGTGTGCAGAATGAAAGCATCGGGGCCTGTTTGCCACTGACAGGGCCACAAATTCCTTAGCGTGCATCAGCACTTCAGCCTGCCTCCAATGGCCTACGAGGCGTGTAGGTGTTCCCGCATCCGCTCCCCGCGTCACAATGGACCGGAGGCCACGATGGGATCGACCCCACTGCACCCCACGGAGCAGATATCACTGCGGGTCCCCCTCCACCATTGTGGAGCCGACCACAGAAGACCGGGGCGACCGACGAATCGGCGAGCCCCAGCCCCTTATACCTCCATAGCATCCTCCCATCACCCATCCATCCGTGGACGCGTCGCCGAATCACACACGAGAAAATGTTACGGGCGGTGTGTTCGTGTAAGCGTGCTCTTACCCGTCGCCCACCACCACACATTTGATAGCCTGCATTTTGACTGGAGCTGGAGGCTTTCAGGGAGCCGGCGTTGGTGGTTAATAGATCCGGCAGTCTGCACTGAGGTCTCGGATGAGAGCAGCGGGCCAGTCCGCTCGGCGATGGAGCCGCAGTGAAAGAGGTCGATGACGAGCAGTGCCGAGCAACTCCGGAAAGCACCGAGTGCTTTTAAAGGGACAGAGCACGGAATGGCGTAATCCTAGCAGAAGAAGAGAAGATTCACGTTTTCTACTTCCGTCTCCGCCGAAACTCTTTAGCTGAGCACACTACTACTACTCTACAATATTGATACTACTACTACTACTAACCTACAATACTACTACGACTAGCCTACAATACTACTAGCCTACAATACTACGACGACTCGTCTACAATACTACTAGGCCTACTACTAGCTAACGTGACGTTACTCCTACCACCACCACCGCTACTAACGTTACAAGCCTACAATACAACTATTAGTCTACAATACTACTACTACTAGCCTACAATAATTCTAGGTATTACTTACGTGACGTTTCTACTGCTACCACCACTACTGCTGCTGCTGCTGCTGCTGCTGCTACTACTAACGCCACACATTGAACAGGTCTTCGCACTGAATGGCTAATGGATAATATGAGTATGATCAAAGTTATGCTGCTAATAATAATGATTATAATACATAAATTCAGTACCTAAACGATGTTAGGAATCACACAAATGTGCCTAAATACGCATTGGTAGGTCGGAATTATGACTTTTGGAAACAAAACTAACAACGAGTCAAGATGTTTATGCCATCTTATAATCAGATTCAGTGTCTCATCATATTTACACAGTCAACATTTTGGAATTGATATTTCTTTATCTTTGATTTACCATGAGTATTTTTTATTGAAGCCTATATTTGAAGAATATAAACTCCCAAGGTCCCTTAGATCTTCAATTTAAGCCACTTTAGTCATAGTTTCATTCCCCTGTGCCTTTGATTAATTTTCACTGCTCTGCTTTTGTCCTTTATTAAATGAAGGGCCATTTATCGCTGCATTAACTGTAGTGAAACTGCACTCCTATTTATCTTGTTAAATTCTATTCAACGTTGATCAATATTATTTTCCTCTTAATGTTTTAAATGTGTTGCCATGCCTGTCTGAGGCAGCCTCCAGTGCAATTGTTCACATCTGGAACAGGTGTGGTCTTTGCAGTCAGTATTTAGAAACCTGCACTTACAGGTAACATTCTAATAACCTCATGGAAGTCAGGGAAACATATGTGGCTGATCACAGATGGTCTCATTTTAGATCAGACCAATACTGTCGGAATGACAGTGAGGTTTCCTCCACAGTGACGGTCATAGGGTTCACATATATGGAAACCATCTCGACAGTTAAGGCTCTTTGGCTGTAATTTCAAGACCCAGTGACCTCACACATCCCCACCCCACCAACACACTGAATACTGTCATTGTATCTCTTAAGTAGAATAATAGACTAATCCAAATCAACTGTCAAATCATCTACACAAGAAAAAAATCACAATATTTATTTAAGAAATGAGCACATTTAACTGATATATTAAAAAGAACACACATGTAATCAAAATCAGGAAAAATGTTAAAAACACACCTGAAAATATAAAACACAAATATCTATCAGATATCTGATACAATATCAATATATAAAACAGCAATTTACATTATAAAAGACTGCCTCCAGAGTTTAAGTCGGACATTCTTCATAAAATGATTGATAAAAACAGAAGACATTTTGTGGATCAAAAAAATCGATAGCGTTCATTTAAAGCACAGGGCATCTCAGTTAATGGAGAGCTAAAGACACAAGAGAGGGAAGCCTTTGGCAATGCTGATGTAAAGAGTTCAGACAGAGCTGTGGTCGAGGCACATGCAATGTCCTTTCAACAGCAGTTTATCTCAAATCAAAGATCTTGCACTTGTTGACATTGTGAGCATGGTAGAGCTAAGTTCCCTGATTGTTGTTTAGAGCACTGTGTTGCTCTATCATTTAAGAGAGGAGGATTTTGAAAGAATACAGGTTTTGGACCATCTTGTTATTACATTAACTAAAAACTGACGTGTGACCAATAGAAGAGATACAGAAAAAGAAGCATGTTTTAAAACCGGTAATAATCTTATCCATGAGGCAAATGTTTTGTTAAAACACAAACAACCAGCCAAAAAAGGGTAAAGAAAAAAAAAAGTCTACTGGACTGGAAGCAGCCACTAAAGGCTGAAGTGTTCATTATTCCACTGGTAGGAGGGGTGGGGGGTGTACATAGGGGCGTCTGTCCCAGCAAGAGCATTAACATGCAACATGTATCTGAAGACCTAAAAAAGCATCAAAGTATATCTCTCAGGTAATATTCGTCCTCTGGGGACAATGAATGGCTTTTTCAACCCGTCATTTCTTGACTGATCTGCACATTGAGTTTGGTATCTTCCGTCACACTCCAGACAATCATGATTTTATTTTTTTACTTGTATTCTTCAGACAGTCCTGAGCGAGTGAGGGCTCGGAGGAACGGAGCTGTTATTTCTTGGGGCTGCTGTAGTGCCCCAGGGGTGAGCCCTGCACGTAGGTGAGGATGGCGCTCTGCAGGTAGCTGGCTCGGTGGGCTTCGTCCTCCCTCATCCGCTGGATCTCCGCCTCTTTCAGCCTCAGCTTCTCCAGCATGGACGACATCTCACTCTCTTTGTCGAGCAGCACCTCTCTGTGGTTACTGCTGAGCGCTGCAGGAGAGCGGGCCACAGGGGCAGAATGGAATGAAAGACAGGACGACAGAAAATAGTTCATATTTCAAACAAAAAGCCTTCCGACCTGGTTACAAAACAAAATATTATTATATTGTATTCTTGTATTGAGGTACATCACGATACTGGTATGAATACAGTACTTTGTTTTGCAAAAGGAAAACATAAAAAGACTAAAGTGGTGAGAAAACAGTGGGGAGCACCTTTAATCTCTCTCTCCAGAGCACTGATCTTCTCCTTGAGTCCCCCGTGTGCTGTTCTCTCGGCCTGTAAATGTCCAATCTGCTCCTGCAGTTCCACCCTCACCCGGCTTACCTCAGCCATCTTCTCCTGGTCCTTCCCCGACAGCTCCTGCAACAACATCTCAATCAGTTTCAGTCTGCAAATAAAAGTCCCATTCCTTTTCCCAAAGACATTACATTTCATTTAGCTGACGCTTTTATCCAAAGCGACTTACAATAAGTGCAATGCAACCACAAGTACAAACTCAGAACAACAATCAAGAAAGTACAATTTCTTCAATAAAGTCAAACCACAAATTGCTATCAGCAAGTGCCATTTAAGTTCTACTAAAGTGCTACTACGGCGCTACCCCTCACATAGACAACGTGAGGGGACTGACAGTTCCCTCTTGGAACTCTCTCGGATGAATCATCATTACAAAAGATAAACAGCTGTGTTCGAGAATATCTGGTTAATAGTTATGGAACTGCTCACAACTAGTCTGTATTATATAAAGTAACCGTGTTAGGATTTCTAGAGTTTGTCGAGTGGATTTTTTTTGGTGGGCAGACGTCTTCTACGGCTGATAGCTGTAAAACAAGGAAACTCGCACCAAAACAAATTAGACTGATAATTAGCATGGCAGGTAAGAGATAAATATATAATCAAGATTTTAGGGTGAGCCTTTTCAAATTCCATTCTGTGGGCCAATAACAATAAGCAGAGGCTCAAACTGCAGTTGAATTCCATTCATCTTTAAATTCTGAATCAATGTTTGATGAAATGTACGCCCAGTGTTTTGTTGTTCTGAGTGTGCGACAGCTCCGACCACCAAAGTCCATCAGTTGCAGCTGAATTGCATTCCAGTGCCCACATTCCTCACACGCACACACTAAGCTCGGCTGGCTGAGAGCCACATTTAATCCCATGTTCCCACAGGCCCACATTCATGTCAACAAATATCTGCAGAGAATCACATATCTGACGATGTGACTGAATGCACACATCAGACAGTGTTTTGCACACCATTCATAATACAATTTCCGTGTGGAATATAATGAGGCCTCCACACAGTGAATCTAAAAGAGGCCGTCTGCTGGGTCCTGACCTGCTGGAGCTCCTCCGTCCTGCGCCGCAGTCCGTTTATCTCCATGCTCTGCTGGCTGTTCTTGGCCTGCAGTTCAGAGATGCTCTGCTTCTGCTGGGAGCAGTGGAGCTGGACCTCCTGCTGGAGGGACCGCACGGAGCGAAGCTTCTCCTCCACGGACGACACATGCTCCTGCTGCTCAGAAGAAATAAAAGGCAGAGTAAGGATGATGGGCAAACAGAGAGCAGCTGACTTTATGTCACCTGCATGATCCACTCGGTAGCAATACGGCTTTCCAGGGAGTCCCAGAGAGAGAAAAGCGTGTTGTATGGCAATGTCTGAAATACCTACAAATTCCCTTTCAGAAGTCATAATTACATATAATAATCTTTCATAATAAACAGGATGTCTTAGTAGGATTCCTATCTAGTCAGAACACGGACTGGGTCTCAAAACTCAATGCTGTTTTGATGCCATCCATTTGGACCAAATTCATGTAAATGTGAAAATAATAAACATTTATTTTAACAATAATTTATTGCCGAATGAAAACGTGTTTGTATTGCTTGAAGTAAGGGGGGGGGGAAGTATAAAGTATACTAAACCTCAGTGATAGTCTTACTGGCACTGAAACATTTCAAATCATAAACAGTTCTAGTCGTACAGGTGATCACAGACAGGTGATCATAGACAGGTGATCACAGACAGGTGATCACAGACAGGTGATCACAGACAGGTGATCATAGACAGGTGATCACAGACATTTCCAATGTAATAATGCCAGCAGCTGTGTTGCTGAGGCCACCGTCTGAGAGGACAACGGCTCAACGTTTTTGCAACCGGCCACTGCAGCTTCTCAAGACGCTACGGCGATGAAAAAACTTGCAGGAGCATCCGAGTTGCCGGAATTGTAAAGTTCTTCACAGTTGTAGATAAGCGCGGGAGGAACCTGGTTGTAGTCACAGATTATCTGTCTCGTGTACTACTGTCAGGAAATAGTGACAGCTTGAGCAAATACAACAGAAAACCTTTTCACCCTTTTCAACCTTTTATCTCTCCTCACTCTTTTTTTTAAATCAGCAAAGATTAATGGAAAACATACAGGCCGGGCTTCTCCTTGTAACGAGACTGTCGCTGATTACAATCACAACTGGGAGATCTGATCACCTGAGGGTAATTACCACTAAATCACGAATAAACGAGAGTAAAATGAAACCAATTGATGTGCTGTATTCACATACGGATTCTCAATGAGAGAAGAGACCTGTGGCTGTGTGCCCTTGGAGCTCAACAGGGACCAACGGAGTGGCGAGTTAGGTTAAACTTAGTTACTCGTTGGTTTTGAGGGGTAAAGATTAAATTGGGGATTTAGTACTGGAGTCGACTTGTGGCACTATTGTGGCTTCATAAAAAGCCTTCATAACTGCATTGTAACGATCAAGGGTGCGGATTTGTGAAACCCACCTCCTCCAAACGCACTTGAGCTCGCACCCTTCCCAGCTCCTCCTCGGCCTGGGCCCTCTCCGTCACACACGCTGCTTTAGCTTTACTCAGCTCCTGCAACAGATGGACAGTGAACAGATCGTGTTAAGAGCACAGGTAGACTGGAGCAGAGCTTCTCCCACTGTCCTGGGCCATGGTACGGGGCCATGATATTGGATCACAGCCCAGTGCGTGGATGCTCATTTCACCAGGACCCCCAACCGTAACTCTCCACCTGCAGCGTAGTTTGTTTTTGTTACTACACCCTTCGGCACCGAGGTGTTCCCATGTTCTACATTCCACTACAGCTTGGCCTGAGAAGTGGGAAATTTCCAGCTTGGAAAGGTGCCAACGTGTGGATTTGAATAACTGCACTGCCTGGAAAGATACAGTTAGGGAAATGAACAACATGCCCCTTAAATAAACACAGCCTCCCCTCGGTCCTTGCCTCATTCGCTTCTAGCGAATTATGCAAAGCTTGAATGCGCTTAGGTCTGAGTGTACTGGTATCTCCGTGGTGGTGCCCCTGGCATTGGATTAATTCAGTATTATAATAATAATAATATTCCATTGTATTCTTTCATTCACTGGGCAGATCGGTTTTCATGGTGAGCATGTCTGTCTTTGTCAGATGTGTCTGACATGAAAAGAAGCAGATTGATGAAATAAGATAATCCTTAATTAGTCACGCAGTGGGGAAATTGCAGGATTATAGCAGCAAGAGATAGGAGTAAAATGCGGTCTATCAACGATCTCCAACGGCATCAGAAACAAGTGGCATCTCTGTAGTCCCGACGTGCAGTCACTTTTTTGAGGAAACAAACGTGTGCGACAGCAGCTGTGTGCTTTCATGTGTGCAGTCTCAGGATCTCAGCACAAAGGTGTCAAAGTCCCTGATGGAGGTTGGCATCATGCTGTTCTCCATCGGGGACAGCTTCACAAGCCTGGCTGAAGTGACAACCTTGACCGCTTAATGTAAGAAAAAACTAATCTAAATGTGTTTTGGCTCATAAATAACTGCAATCTTACTAGCAGTTATTTGGTGTTTTTGTCTTTTAAAACATGGAGACTCTGGACTCTGACCTCTTCCAGTTGTATCCGCTGGCCCTCCAGTTTGAAGATGCGTTCCTGCAGAGCCCTCTCGCTCTCTTCTAGATGTCGATTCACCTGCTCCACCTGGAAAGAAACCTTAACTTTTAGCAACCAATCTTCTTCTGTCTAGTCGACATTTATAAAAAAATTTAGTTTTAGTAATTCCTACAAAATATAAATAAACAATAAACATGAATACATATAGTATATGTATAAAAGGTCTTGAGAGCACCTCCTTCTGGCGGAGACTGTCCATGTCTTGCAGAGCTTGCTTGGACCTTCGCTTCTCTATCTCTAGGCGGTCTGTTAGAGGGTGACATACAGGACGTCCGCTGGGTTTCATGGAGAAAAAGAAATTTTCTTTGTGTGTTCTGTGAGTGTGTGTGTGTGTGTGTGTGTGTTACCTTCTGCCTGCGCTAGTTGCAGCTTGAGCTCTGCCGTGCTGTTGGTCAGCTCCTGCTTCAGCTCAAAGATCTGCTGCTGCTGAGACTTACACCTGCGCTCCATCTCCTCCACCTGAGACACACACAGCAGTGAGGCTCACATACAACAGTGCTCACCATGCAACGTGAGTTTGTGTGCGCGTGTGTGTGTGTGTGTCCTCAGCATCGGTTCCAACAATTATTAGTGCAAAACTTACTTTATTCATGAGTTGGGCATTGGTTTCTGTCAGGTTTTGGATCTCTCTGAGGAGTTTTCCTTCTTTGAGTGCACCGTCCTACAGGATGGACACATGACACGTGAGTGACATCCTGGATGATACGTCCATATGCGAATTTAATAACTAACAAATTTAATGAATTACAGATGTTGAATTCATGAATTTGTTCACGAATTTGTTAAATTCATGAATTTAACATCTGTAATTCATTAATTGGGATGGAGAAATAAAATGCACATGTTACCTCCATACAGTTGCTGGCTAACTAGCTAGTTGTCTGAAGTCCTATCAGTTACCAAAGGTGTGCAGCAGGGATCCTATCCCGTAAGAGACTAGTCTCTTCTGTTCTGTCCATGTGTGAACTGCTACAGCTGTCCTGTGCACCATACACTTATCAATCTTAGATCTGAAACAGAATCCATGCTAATCTCCAAATCTATACATTTTCTCGACTCAACGCTGAGAGGAGAGGAACCAGACCAGACATGTAAGTCACATCACGTGCTACATCACATGACAGATTATTCCCTGTGCTGTAACATTTGAATATATTGGGGAAACCATGAAGGAGAAATATGTTCAGTAAATAACAGCTGGAGTTATGATATAAAGGCAATATTGGCTATTTTAAAATACCCATCATCATGAGATCAACGAGCGTGTCCCTATATGTCTCTATGGAGATTGAGCCTCTCTCCTCTTCATGACAATGTGACCGTACCTCTTGCTCTTTCCTCCTCTCCCTGCTCTGTCGTTCCCTCTGTTCTTCTTTCTCAAGCTTCACTCGTGTCAGCAGCTCTCCCATGTTGTGGTTTTTCTGCTCGGAGAGCGCGAGAGCCGCCTCTGTCATCTGTAGTCTTGCACAACATCACATCATGTGAGCAGCACGTTGATTATTTGGAGAGGAGAAGATAACATGGACCTCTGCATGCAAGCAGGCCCCTACAGTAGGCCGGACATGTGTGCCGCATTATTGTATCTTCACTGGACTAGAACCTTGCCAACAAGAGGGTCATTATTCATTTATAACCTGCATCGGAAATGTGACATTGTGTCCTTTTTTGTCCAAGTGCTTGAACATGACATTGAAATGGCATCAGATTGCCGTTAGACTTCGCGCTGATAACAGACGTCCCAGAATCCAGTCTGTTTCTGGAGATTTTATCAACAAGGGAAACAAGAGCAAAAGTGCAGCAATCAAGGGATGTGCTTAAAGTCTAATTCTCTTGTCAACCGGTAGATGTGTTTAAATCGGTATTTAAAAGAATTTACATTTAATGTGAAGTCATTAATATGAAAATGATTGTATCGGGTCTGCTCGGGTTAACAGCATTTTGGATTGGCTGTGAGTCAAATTGAGTCTTATTTTTTATTAGCGTACATCGGATCCATTCAAAAATGACAAGTATTATTAAGAACGACAGCACTCAATAACTCATCCTCTATAATTTATTTGTGGGGTATTTAAACTGTACTGACCTTTGCCACAGCAGAAGGAGCTCATTATATCACAATGTGTCGAGGTGAATGAAGATAAGCTTCATCTGTTTAGCCGAGAACCTCCAGTCACTAATTATAGCTGCCTGATTAAATACTTGGTTTCAGGAGGGTTGAGTCACTGGAGAAGTACATCCTGTAGCTTACTAGAGGCCTTCATACAACCATAAACTTCTCTGAAAACTATGTAACTAAATGAAGCAACTTCTATTACACACAACAGACGTCATACTGGGAATATTGAACAAAGGAAAATTAAATGCTTACTTGGCAGTGAGCGAGTTGACAGCTGACTTCCTCTCATTCAGAGCTTCCTGGAGTTGGCCTATCTGACAGGAGGTGGACCTAATCAGACGGAGAAGAGGCAACGAGGCCATGGCGACAAAATGGTAATATTTGAGGGAGATGAAGAGATTGTTATGTGCATTAACAAAGGCCAATGGCTGATCACAGTCACACCTCCACTCACCCGTTCGAGCGTCCCATCTCCTCCCTCTGCCTGTCTATGGTTTCCATCAGGCTGAGGAACTAAAAGAGAGGAGGAACAACCACAGCCTCTATCACACACTTTATCCGAAATCGGTCACACTGAAAGCAGCTGCAAAAAAGGTGTTTGATAGAGGAAAGGTCATGTAGGGTTTATCATCCGGTGACCATGAACGTGTGAAGGATATTTGATAACTGAAAACATCCTAGATCCTCAAAGTAGTTTGGATTCATCTTCTTGGGACCATGAACATCTGTACCAAATCTATAGCAATCCCTGCTCTTTATTGTCGAGATATTTAAAATCTGAAATGTCATCCACATGGTGGTGCAAGAGGAATTGGCAGGGGATCGTCAAAGTCAGATGAATTCATCCTGTGAGGACCATGACTCTTTGAACATATGTTGGTCATCCATCTAATTGTTGTTTAAGATATTTTCATCTGGACAAAAGAGGTGGACGGACCACCAGGCCTAAAAACCTCTGTATGTATCGGATTCTCACAGGGGTAAGGGATCTTTCTGTGATTCATTTAAAGTCTTCAAACAGCCTACCAGTGTTCTCGTTCTGCCTCAGAATTGTGTCATTCCTCAGTGTGAGGGTTACCTGCCGACTCTTCTCCTCCTTCAGTGTCTGAATCTCCTTGCTGAGGACCTGGGTCCTGCTGCGGCTGTCCCTCAGAGTGGACTGTCTGTTTGAGTTGTGCCCCGTGGTCTGCTCTGAAAGGGTGGGGGGAAAAGAGCAGAGGTCGGTAGGCATGATAACAGATTATCACAGGTAGCAACTGTACCACATTCAAGTCAGTCCCCATCAGAATAGTGTAAATAATTTTAAATTGAAGCCATAGTGTTACATTAACAAACACAGATGGTACGTATTGAGGTATTATTTATAATGAAGAATAGAAAACAAATAGAGTAACCTAGTAGACTTAACCACGTACTTAGTCACACACACACACACACACACGCACACGCACACGCACACGCACACGCACACACACACCCCTTACCAAGAGCTTTGAGTGTGTCACTGGGTATGTTGTTCCCTGCCATCTCCAGCTGCATTATGCTATTGTTCTTCTGCAGAGCCTCCAGCAAAGTCCTGCCGCCCAACAGACCGATGTTGTTCCACCTCAGATCTGTAAATACAGTCACAGAGGAAGGTGACAGCGGGCCACCAGTCAGACAGCACATGTACACCGCAATACAGCAAGGATCCATTCCCTACCACCCCAAGTTGTGGATTAGATTGATCATTCTGCATGTTTTTAGTTGTTTTGGATCAGTAGAGACTACAAGCACGGTTTCTTAGCCAAGCCCCCTCTCAATCCCCGTGGGAGTAACAAATTACAAAATTACTCCACTCTAAAGTATTTTGTTACACATTACGTTGGATTTTTTTTTCGGCCCTATCAAATACAAATGACAAAATACTCAAAAGTAATTGAAATATGTATTTCAAATACAAGTAATAGAAATACTGCCCATCTCTGAATACACGCAACTAATTACTTGTTTGATCGCGTGCAGAAACAATCTTTGATTATTCAATTCAACATCACCTCACATCGGATCAGGAAAAACTCCCCCAAATAAATATAGTAAAAACCATTTCACATTATGCTCGGTACTATCATATCTATAAACTAGTATTATTTGACAGTAAAACACAAGTGATCTCCCAGCATCAGTCTGTCTACCCACTGAGACCTCAGCTGAAAAGATGTTCAGACAAAAAAAACTTCAAGCAGGTCTGTCGTCCCGCGGGCGTCCTTTACTGTACATTCTATTGTACACTGTCCATCTATTAATAGTTTGGTACGAGTGCCATATGAAACCTACGATTCTTGTGATTCCAGCTGTGCAATCCGTTTCAAGATCAGACCACCACAGCAGCTACAATCAAGACTTTTGTCAGACAACAACAAACAAACAAACGATAGCAAAAGCGAGGCAACTCACCGATAACGCCTCATATTGATCCATAAATCCATAACATTCCAACAACAACGGCGTTGTTACATTTTAACGGTCCAATAAAAACAAATCCCATAAAAAATTTAGTCCAAAACACGTGATTACATCCATAAATATTCACAAACTGGCGTTGCATCATTTCATATCAGCTGGAAGATATGAAAGAATATCTTCTTGTTTTTAGAAGAAAGCAAGTTTGCATGAGAGCACAGTGGAAAACAGCGCATAAAAATGGCCGCCGAAATCTCCCGTTTCTAATGGAACGTCACTTGAACCAATAGGAGCTTCATGTCCTGACTGACAGTATGTCCTGACTGCTACATTACCCAACTAGAAGCTACGTTGAAGAACAAGATCAGCCTCTCTCTCCTTACGTGGATCAAGTCTGTCACATCATACGGCTCGGATGACAGGCGTTTCGTACAGCCAATGAAATTGCCTAAAAAAACGGGTCTAAACAAGGGAGGGTGGAGATAATCACAACAGCCTTCAGTTTGATGAGAAGAGACTGATGCTTACACAGCCTCAGTTTGTCATTGAATTAGTATGAAAATGCATTTACAGTATACTTCATTTTCTGGTAGTAAATATGAATAGTACCTCTATAAGTTTGCAATACTATAAGCCTTTTGAATAGGTATATATATATATATATATATATATATATATATATATATATCATGAATATTTTCAGTCTCAAAATGAAAAAACGCCTAGACATTTCATTAGAAAAACATGTGTAAAATATTAATTTTCTGTGATATTGTTATCTGCTTTTTACTTAGACTAGATAAGGCTTCAGGCTATTGTCCCATTGTGTTTTCCAGTTCATAAGTCCCATTTATAGTCATCTGCAAGCATCTATTTGTAAAGACATGTTCAGGCGGAAATAAAAACCTTATACTTTAGTGTGTTCAAACTTATATAACTCAGTGTCAGCAGCACTTAAAGTGATTCTGACTATTAAGGGAAAAAAGCTTCAGATTGCTACCTTTCAAAAGAGACCCAAGACCATGCATTTACTCCAAATAGTTCAAGTACAGCTTGCAATTTACTTTGGGTATACCTGGATAGGCGTTTTTCGGCAAATTTTACAGGAACGCTAAGAGGTTAATGTTCAATAGATCCGTACAAACGTAAACAGTTAGCTCCACAGTGAAGAAGTCATGTTTCTCACCCAGCGCTTGGACAGCCGCGTTGCGTTTAAGTGCCAGAGCGAGCTCTGCTGCGCCGTGGTGGTTGATCTGATTGTTGCGCAGGTCCAGCTGTGTCAGCGCGTCGTTGGAGGCCAAACCCTCACAGAAGAGCGAGAAGGCTTCGTCCCACACGCCCAACGCATTCCACTCCAACACCAGCCTGCAGACACGGTGAAAGCAGTGTGTGCTATGTGTGTTCGAAAAGCCTTTCGAGGAAAAGATTTTTGTTAATTCTGATAATATGTAGTAGTGTCCAATTTTGATTAAAGGACATAAAAAGCATGTATTACATGCATTACAACTGCGGTTGGCCATGTAATGTGGATAACTCCACCTAAAGATTATTTTATCCGAAATCCTATTATTTGATACACAATTCCATTGCACGCTGAAATAAGCCCATACAGCAGCCTTCAGCTGATATTATTTACACATTGTGACACTGTATAATGCATGTCTGGTGCCTCAAATGAAGAGCGTTGTTCTCACCTACGTAGAGTCTTGTTACGTGCCAACAGCTTTCCCAACACCTCAGCCCCTGTCGATCGCAGGTTATTCCCCTGGAAACAATACTTTTGCATCAACCGCCTATTCTCTGAGACAATGGACTGTCGAGTTTTGCAGGTGTTACCTTCAGATCCAGGACTTTCACGGTCGTGTTGCCAAACAGCCCACTCAGCAGTATTTTGGAACCTGAGAGTCACACAGGCATCAAAGCAACAGTGAATATTCCTGTCGGTTACAGAGCTCCATTCTCCCATGACGAGTTGATTTTTACTCAATCCAACACGCACCTACAGTAGAGCACCAAGTGTGGATAAATCCGCCGCAGAAAATAGTCCCCAACCAAAAGAATTCTTGACTCCTGTTTGAGTAGTGTTTGTTCAAAAACCGGACTCTTTAGTTATTGTCCTTGGGGACTTTAACAAAGTTAACCTCAGCCATGAACTCCCTAAATACAGACAGTTAATTAAATGCCCTACTAGAGAGAAGAGCATTCTGGACCACTGCTACACCACAATCAGTGGGGCTTATCACGCCATTCCTCGTGCTGCTCTGGGAAATTCTGACCATGCCATGGTTCACCTGATTCCCTCATACAGGCAGAAACTAAAGCTCTGCAAACCTGTGGTGAGGAAATTCAAGAAGTGGATCAGTGAGGCTCTGGAGGATCTCCGGGCGTGCCTGGACTGTACAGACTGGGATGTATTCAGGACTGCTAATAACAGTTTGGATGAGTTCACAGAGGCTGTAACTTCCTACATCAGTTTCTGTGAGGACAGCTGTGTTCCAACCAGCTCCAGGGTGAGTTATAACAACGACAAACCCTGGTTCACAGCGGAACTCAGGAAGCTACGGCTGCAAAAGGACCAGGCATTCAGGAGTGGGGACAAGGATTTGTATACAGAGTCAAAATACAGTTTTAGCAAGGCGGTGAGAGATGCTAAACGACTTTACTCTGAGAAACTGCAACAACAGCTATCAGCAAGTGACTGCTTCTGTCTGGAGAGGGCTCAGGCAGATTACCAGCTACAAGCCAAAAACAGAACCCCTGCAAAGCAGCGGACCCGGACTCTCCTCCTCCACCCTGAAGCACTGTGCTGATCAGCTGTCTCCGGTGTTCACTGAGATCTTCAACACCTCCCTGGAGACATGCCACGTACCAGCCTGCTTCAAGGCCTCCACCATCATCCCCGTCCCCAAGAAACCCAGGATCACAGGACTTAATGACTACAGGCCTGTCGCCCTGACCTCTGTGGTCATGAATTCTTTTTTTTCTTCTTTTTTTGCCTGGTCCTGTCCCACCTCAAAACCCTGGCTGACCCACTCCTGGACCCTCTGCAGTTCGCCTTTAAGGCCAACAGGTCTGTAGACGATGCTGTCAACATGGCACTCCACTACATCCTCCAGCATCTGGACTCCCTAGGAACCTATGCCAGGATCCTGTTTGTGGACTTCAGCTCTGCCTTCAACACTATCATCCCGCCTCTGCTGCAGGACAAGCTCTCCCAGCTGCAAGTGCCCAACTCCACCTGCAGGTGGATCACAGACTTCCTGACTGACAGGAAGCAGCACGTGAAGCTGGGGAAACACGTCTCAGGCTCTCGGACCATCAGCACCGGTTCCCCCAAAGGCTGCGTTCTTTCCCCGCTGCTCTTCTTCCTGTACACCAACAGCTGCACCTCCAGTCACCAGTCCGTCAAGCTCCTGAAGTTCACGGATGACACTACCCTCATTGGACTCATCTCTGGTGGGGACGAGTCCGCCTACAGGTGGGAGACTGACCACCACATCCCTGAAGACAGTGGAGATGGTTGTGGACTTCAGAAAGAATGCAGCCCCACCCACCCCTCTCATCCTGTGTGACTCCCCCGTCGACGCTGTGGAGTCCTTACGCTTCCTGGGCTCTATCATTTCCCAGGACCTCAAGTGGGAGCTGAACATCAGCTCCATCACAAAGAAGGCCCAGCAGAGGATGTTCTTCCTGAGACAGCTGAAGAAATTCAACCTGCCAAAGAAAATGATGGTGCAATTCTACACTGCCATTGTTGAGTACATCCTCTGCTTCTCCATCTCCGTCTGGCATGCTGCAGCTACTGCCAAGGACAAGGCCAGGCTGCAGCGCATCATCCGCTCTGCTGAGAGGGTGATTGGCTGCAATTTGCCGTCCCTCCAGGACTTGTTTGCTTCCAGGACTCTGAAGCGAGCTAGGAAGATCGTAGCTGACCCCTCTCAACCTGGTCACAACCTGTTTGAGTCCGTTCCTTCTGGCAGGAGGTTGAGGTCCATCAGGACCAAGACCTTACGCCACACCAACAGTTTTTTCCCGTCGGCAGTCGGGCTCATCAACAGAGCCCGGGTCCCGACTGACTGATTCTGCCACCCCCAGGACTATTTTTCGGACTATTTTTTCTTTCCTCTTCTTTTCTTTCTTCTTACCGGCCACTCCCCTGCACACTTCATATTTAAACACTAATGCCACTTAACATACACTTTAACTTAAACACACATGTCACTTTAACATACACTTACATAAACGTTATCTGTTTGTCTGAGCACTTTATCTTATACTTGATTTAAAATCATTGCATTGTTGTCGTTGATTGTTGTTTGTCTCGTCTCACGTCTCATGTCTAATGTATGCACCTTCCGCCTTGAAAAATTCCTCGTCTGTGTAAACATTCCTGGCAAATAAACGGTTTCTGATTCTGATTCATATGGAACATCTAAAGATGCATAAAGCATATATTTCCATGCTAATTGAGACCTACTAATCATCTTACAATACACTACACTAGGTTATATGTAGGCTGTTTGTGGATCTCAAGGCTTACTACACACCTTCCTCGCTGAGCATGCAGTCACTGAGCAACACCTCTGTGAAGACGGTATCCTTTTGGAAGGCCCTGGCCAGCACCGAGCAGGTATCAGCAGACAGGCTCTGTCCGCTCAGGTCCAGTCTGGAGCCCGGAGCACCCCTGCTCTCCTGGAGCTGAGCCACAACGCTCTCCTGAGGCTCCACGCCGCCCTCCTTACACAGACGCAGGTACGTTCGCCTGAAGTCTTCCATCCTGAGTCAACAGCCTCGCCTTGTCATCCGAGACGCAGAGCGCCGTCTTTCTTTCCTCTGACAGGAGAAGAAAAGAGTTAATTTGCAGATAAAAACGATTGGAGGATTTATAAATGGATTGAAAATGTGCTATTCTGATTATATTTATTAATCTTTTCAGTCATGCACAGAAAGCCAAACATTCCCTTGTAGCTTTAGAATTCTGAAGATCTGTATCATGTATTCATGTAGTCATAAACTATATATCTTTGGGTTCGGACTGTTGGTTGTAGTAACAAGACATTTGATGACATCACCCAGGCCAAAGGTCATACATGAATTTGAAAAATCAACAGATTACTTAATAATAAGAAATGAATTGTTATTTGTAGCCGTATTATTAACACAGTGTTTAATATAATTGTGGTTATAGAACTGCAAATGCACTGACTGTTAGGCACTGACTGTATCCCGAGCCACGTTGATGGGTTAGGGTTATGACTTAGAGATGCCCAACCCCCATCCACTAGCATCAGTTGGCTACAAGCACCAATTCACATATCTGGCAAATCCCAAAAATATAAACTTGCTGCTGCAAATGAATGAGCTGATCTTGTAAGTTCTCCACTATGACAACCTGCAGCAGTGTCGAGTGCGTGAGGAGTTTGACAAAAACACAGACGCCGTAACATACAAATGTAAATCTACCCAACACCACTAGAACCTCTTCTTCAATTCGGCAACATCGAAACTAAAAACAAGAGCATATAATGAGAAATTAGAACTTTAGCTTAGCTTAGTTATGTTAGCTACTTAGCGCGGAAGAAAGCCGTATGACAAAATGCAACGAAATACAATTAAATAAATGCTGCTTGGTGGAATCATATGTGAGCCGAATACAAATAACGGCTTCTATTAGATTATACATGTGTATGGTTATTATTGTTCATGGAGTGTATCTTGGCACTAAGCTAACTACATTTTAATTTGCCAAATTTTGAATGAGTGTCTCCACGCGAGTGAAAGTCTCATGCAAGGCTACCAAATGGCTAACCAACGTGTAAATTACGGGACTTTTCCTGAAATAAAAACAATGATATCTTCAGACAAAATAAACCTCAAACCTCAGCGACTACAATATCTTCCTTGCAGTTATTGTTGTTGTAGACAGCCCAGCTGACAGGCAAAAGGAAGCCCAGCGACAAAGTAACTAGGAAGTGTATGACAACGCAAAGCATCATGGTCAGCGTAGTTCCGAAAACGTGAGCCATTTTCAGGCATCTACCCTCGAACTAAAACAGTACTTAATCAACTTTAACCAGTCAAAAAAATCAACGGTTTGTATATGATTATATATCATCACGTCTTATAAATTAACAATGTGTTATTTCGCCTTGGAGCTCAAATAGGAAATAGTTATTAACACATTGAACCAGCAGACGGCGAAACGATTCACCCTGCCGCAGTTGGTGACAGACCAAGTAGCAGATGAAGAAGAAGAAGGGCCGTTGAATTTGGCCGAAGAAGAATTAAACAAGCATGGCCGGGAACATACACAATACTGCGGCTCCGATAACTAGTTCTTTATCTAAACTACAGTCGATAAATGGATTGTTTGCGATATATAAAAAACAAGGGCCGACATCCGCAGACGTGTTAAATACACTCAAAGAAGTGTTACTCAAGGGTAATTCGACAGGGGTCGGAATCAGGAAATTAACTAATGTCATCTGTTGAAGCTAACAGTGAAAGGTTCTTGTGTCACTGTTTTCAGAAGCCGGTGTGAAGAACCCAAACCCGCGAAAGAGAAAGAAGCAGAGCCTGAAGATGGGGCACGGAGGGACACTGGACAGCTCTGCCAGTGGGGTGCTGGGTGAGTGTTGGTCCGCGTGCCACTTTTTGCGCGTTCGTGCGTGCGCGCCGCCGCCTGTCTGTCTTTTGAAAGGGGTCTCTGTGCATCAAGTATGGGCTTTCTTTCTATGTTATCTCCCTACTTGAAGGTCTAAATACTGTTATAAATAATTCTCCATCTGCCAGCAATATAACTGGAGGAGAAACATTGTCTAGTGAATCGAGACACTTAAAAAACTACTGACTAAAGAATGTCAGAATCATCCCCCAAATGGAGTGATCTTTAGATCTGCAACCATTAGTCAATCACTCGATTAGTCAATTGGCAATATTGGAAAATATTTGGCAATGAGTTTGATATTAAAAACTGATTCCAACTTCTCAAATGAGAATATGATCTTGTTTTCTTTGGTCTTCCGACAGGGAACTACATATTTTGGGTTTTGGATGGTTGGTCAGATAAAATAAAACATTTAAAGGCCGTGGACGCAGGGCTCAACACTAACTTTTTAAGCGGGTGACCAGGCCGGCTACCCGGCATCAGATTCTGGTTACCGAGACTCACCAGCACACATGTGCAACATTGTCTGGTTCTGGCTGTAACAGAAACAATGTAACAAATATTGAAAATATTCTTATTTCCGGTTGCACGTTTGGCAACCCTTACTGATGGACATTTTTCACTACATGCTGACATGCTTGCTAAATCAAAGATGCATCTGTAGATTAATCAATAATGAAAATAAAAGTGATTAGTTGCAGCTCAGCCCCAGTAATCATCAGTGTGTTGTTAGGTCTGTGTTGGGTGTAATGGACGTTGCCACCTCTAGGGGGTGCTCCCAGGTCTTTGCTAAGGCTGTCTCCATCTCTTTCAGTTGTTGGTGTTGGGAGTGGCACAAAGATGCTCAGCACAATGTTGGCTGGTTCTAAGGTGAGTTTATTTGCACTTATGTAAGCAGTACAAGCCAATTGATGTATGCAACGAAGCTAATAGAGCTTTACAAAACAAAACTGTCAAAGTGTTCTTCTGCAACTGAATTTGTGTGCGATTCTCTTTATTATAATACCAAACAAAAGGATAAGACTTGTGGATCTTAAGATTCATTAGGACCAACTATATCACAGTAGGACCTGGTGAGCAGCTACAACGTAATGTATGCTATGTTACATTATGACATTAAATTGCATTTTTGTGCACAGAAGAAACAACATAATTTTCCAAACTCTAAAACACAATTAGCCCAACACTCTGTTTTTGGATCAGACCATTAACACACTTGATATGACAGGAATATTTTACATGATAAATGAGGATAAACTGGGTTCACCAGTGCCTTTTGGTTTTATTGTTTATTATGTCTGGGTTGTATGTACGTACTTCTGGTCTATTAGCAATATCTCAGGTATGCCTGGAGGGAGTTTTCTTCAGATTTGGCACAAACATCCTCCTGGACCACCTGACTATAACTCAAGAATTCATATTGTTATGACATTAAGATAAAATAATGAAGTGATGACATTTTGGACCGACGTGGGTGTAAACTGGTGTTTGCTCCTGTTATAGTTTTAGTATGGTGGCGGTTTAAAGTGAGCAGTGTGAGGTTTCCACAGTTCCGTATCAGTGGTCATGAATACACGGAGACAGCGATGTGATTGGTGCCGTTTGTTTTCCAGAAATACGTCGCTGTGGGGCAACTGGGGAAAGCAACAGATAACCTGGATGCCACCGGCAGTGTGGTTCTGGAGAAAGACTTCGGTAAACACAGAGGTCACAGCTGGTCTCGTTCAGCGCTCTGCTCTGTCTGCCGCTCTGTCTGCCGCTCTGTCTGCGTCCATTTTACAGGATGATGTCGCTGTGATTTAACAATTAATTTATTGCCTTCAGGACACATAACCAGGTTGGACATCGAGGAGAAACTGAAAGCCTTCACTGGTGACATCATGCAAGTTCCTCCGCTGTAAGTAAAGCCTCTGATCTGAGAAAATGTTGTCGTCAAAGTACCGTGCGTAATATTTATTGTGCTGATGTATGACATGTCTACAGCCATTGATTGCTGACTCCTCTGAACCACTGCAGATGTATTTCCACAGTCGGTATGTGGTGACCCACTGAAGTTAGGCACTAAGCTTAGTACGAGCTGGAAGGACAATTGAGTGAGACTGAACTCATCCTTGTTTTAGAGGAGAGAGGGAGACCCACCTGGCTTTGAGCTCACTTTGTCTCGTTGCTGCTAAAGATATTTAAGATTTCACACAAATAGAATTTTCTCTACACCTCAGCAGTAATTGTTTTTAACAGGAGTAATTTGTGTAGCGAACCCCTGAACAGTGAAGCTTATTGATGTTTCCAAAAGCACTTATTCATAACCAATCTTCAGAAAAAACAGCAAGAGCTACGGAACAGATAAAAATACACAAATAAGCTCTTCCAAGTACAGACATTCAGCGATACTTCATGAGCATTAATCAAAACATTGTCTCGCCTATATCCCTCTCAAAAAAGCCTACGTAAAGACTGAACTCTAGCTTTAGCATCCCATTACAGCAAAGCAATCCAGCCACTTCCTCTAAGACAGTGGTTCTCAAACTTTTTCTGTCACGCCCCACTTTGGAGGAAGAAAATGTTCGGGCCCCAACAAAATTGTAACAAAATGGTCAATCTTTTTGTGACTCCTCCATCCGTGCCTTTTCAAATAATAGAATAAAGAAAATTACAATCCCTTTCAAGTAACCAGATCGCTCTATCAGACAAAACCTAAAAATATGTGCAATCACTTTGTTAGAACAATGCAAATAAAGTTCTATCTCTGCAAAAAATAACTAATGTTGGCAAAAAAAAAATACTTATTGTGGCTCCAAATAACCTGTTTTGCACTGAATATATTTTCAAGATAATAACAATAACATTCAACCTGTGCAAAACAAAATGAGTGCAGATGTGTGAGCATCACTTTGTATCAGTATTGCAGTGAGCTGCTTTCCTCTATAAATATTTTTTAAATGAGATGGTAGATTTGATATGACCTCTCTCAATTTGTGCTCAATGTTGATCTTAGATCAATATTCTGTTTTGAGAGACGCAACAGCAGAAATGACCTCACGGAGGCTTTTAGCAAAACGGCAAGAATCGCCAAGTCACGCAATCGTAACCTGTTAACGTAAACATTTCCACAAAAGTACAGGCATTTCTCCATGTATTTATTAATGACGTTTTATGTCTGTGTACTTTTGTACTATGTAAAGTTATCATGTTCATGGAGAGTGTTCGTCCTGAAACCACAAGGTAGCCGGTTGGATCCCTGGTCTCCCTAGTTTCATGTTGAAGTGTCCTTTAGCAAGACACTGAAGCCCCAGTGCTTCACAGCATAATTTAGAGAATAATTTCTCCACTGTGAGATTAATAAAGGATTACATAAAAAAATATTTATTTTTTCATTTTATATATTTAAAAAAAACAGCATTTCCCCCCCGCCCACCTGTAATACCTCTGCGCCCCACAGTTTGAGAACCACTGCTCTAAGACAACATGAGCATCCTGATGCAACAATAATGCATCCGACTAATCTTTTACAGGTTCAGAAAAAATGTCACTATAGATGGTCATAAAGCACAATAAAACACTCAATATCATGTTCCGTTCCAGCTCGCTGCTTAACCGGGTTCAGCACTTCTGCTTTAGCCAGAAGGGCTTCAAAGTAAAAGGCCTAGAACAGCGGTTCCCAAACTTTTTAGGCCACGCACCCCCTTCTACATCCCGACCGGGTTCACGCACCTCCAATCCCCCACACCTTTAAAAAAAACGCAACAGAGCCTATTCATAGCCACATAAAATCGGACCAATGCGAGAACTGTTTGCTCGCGCGTGGCGTTTGTTACAAGATTTAGTCCGCTGTATAAATTTCAGTTACACAAGGCGTCACTTTTAAAGAGCAATAAGGATGGCGAGGACACACGCACAGGCTCAGAGGCAGATTGCATTTCACATTTATTTACTTAAACACAGTAAGCCACGTAAAGAACAAAGAGTGGCACATGCATAGGCTCAGAAACAGATATAAATAAAAAAAGGAGGAGTCCATATGAGGATTTTCACATGCAGCGCAGGTGGCTCAGCCTGCAGCAAGAGAGAGGGAGAGGGAGAAAGCTCACGTGAATGAGACTGCAATTGTTTTTGGCTGTTTTGTAACTCTTCCAATTTTGATCTAAAAAATGTAAGGGGCTTCTGACTTGCACTGGCATGCTTGGTGTTCAGGTGGCGGCGCAAATAAGAGGCTTCAGACAGCTGTTAGCCAGAACCTCACTGCACAACACGCACTGTGGCTTCGGGCAATCTGCATTGCCAATCCAAGTGAAGCCCAGACCCAGATAATTGTCATCATATTTCCTCTTTTTTTTCCCAGTCTGAAGCTCACTCTCGTCTCCTCTTTTTTCACCTTGACTCCGCGATGGGCCTCTGTGCTCCCGGTTTGTCTGTGATATCCCTTCTTCCTTCTCGGTCTCCTCCGTGTCCTCTTTCTCCGACTCACAGTCAATTTCTTTTCCCGGTCTCTCCCCAACGCACCTCTCCGTTTCTCTCGCCTCCGGTTCCTCCCTCTCTCTCTGTCCTTCTCCTCTTTTATTACTGATAGCTTCAGATGTCCCACCTGACAGCTACCCGATTTCAGCCAGTTTAACATATTTTCATGGATGTTGCTGAATGAATGAATTGACGTTAGGTGCACAAGCTAGGCTAGCTAGTGTGTAGTAAAAGACAGTCTGGCGACCGTAAGTGTTTTTAATTTTATATTTAAATCTTACAAAGGGAATTTTTATCATTAAAAAAATCCTACTTTATTTTTTTAAAATTGTGTTTAATATTAATTATTACACCATTAGACCACTATTACATTTTTCATCTCGCGCACGCCCTAGAGGCAGGGTGCGCGCACCACACTTTGGGAATCCCTGGCCTAGAGTAACCTAAATGTTTGGAACTCTCTCTCATCTCTAAGAACAGACACATCACTAGTATGCTGCTGTTTTTTTTGCTTTGGTGCAGTTAACCTTGCAACTGGACAAAAATATAAATCATGCTTTGTTTGTATTGAAATTGTGTTTTGTTGGAATTATTATGTCATTTATTTATTTTAAACTCTTGAGCACATTCCAGTATAATAACAAGAACACACTTTGTAAATGACCAAGACATTTTTGGGGGAATTGGACTCCCACTAGATGGTGCTCTGAGGCCCAGTGCTTGAGAGTAGCTGCTCCAGACCTGCATGGTTCAACTGTCACTTCCTTTGTGAAGACGCTTTCCTGCCAGTGGCCATTGCACTTCATGTTGGCAGACAGCCTGAGGTTGCCACATTTCACACTGGGGAACGCTTCTGCGTCACAGCGTCCCTCTGTGGTGTCGTGGTGTGATTTATTGAGTCTCTGTCATTTCAGCTACTCTGCGCTGAAAAAAGACGGCCAGCGTATGTCTGTCATGCTGATGAAAGGTCACAAGGTCGAGGCCAAACCCGCCAGACCAGTCATCGTGTACAACCTGACCCTGCAAGAGTTCACGCCTCCTCTCTTCACCCTGGGTGAGCATGCGCTGCATAGCACAGCATTTCTCTCTTCCACTTCTGACTCCATGCCATTTAAAATGCCATGTTTGCACATCACTTCCTGCTGTTTCTATTCCACAGGATAAATATTTTTTATTTCTATGACAGATATCGAGTGTGGCGGTGGGTTTTACGTCCGGAGCTTGGTGGATGACCTGGGAAAAGGTGAGACTTACGCGTTCTTTCACTTGTGTTGATGGAGTGGTCAATGGCGGGAACTGGCCGATCCGAAATCCCCCCTGCCTTGACGCTTTACCGCCCACGTCAGGGTAATGGGTTTGCCTGTGTGCCGCAGCTCTGTCCTCGTGCGCCCACGTGAAGGAACTGATCCGGACCAAGCAGGGCCAGTTCACCCTGGAGGAGCACGTCTTGCACGAGGAGAAGTGGACGCTGGAACACATCCTGCGCTCCCTGCAGCCCTGCCCCGAGCAGGAGCCGGAGCCATTGCCAGAGCCATTGCCGGAGCCATTGCCGAAGTAGGGGGTGCGCCGCGTGGACCCGCCAAAGGCCAACACCTTAGGGCCTCCGAACGGGACCACGGGGTGAAAAGCGTTTCGTGGTTCGCCACGACTCTCCTCGCTGGGCTTCTCCAGCGCCCGTCTGAAGGGGATGTTCTGGAGCTCGATGGAGCAGCGTGGTTACCCGACACCGTGCTGGCAGATAACTTTCAGATCATTCTGTAACGGTCCACAGCCCCACCTGTTCATAGCCCTCCTTGTATTGTAGAACTGTTTTCATAATTTCCAAAATCATCTCTACCATATGTAAAAAAAATATATATATATATATATTTTTTTTTTTTTCTCTCTCCTCCCCACACACACACAGTTGGAGAAGATGCTGGACAATACCCATGTCAGAATAGTTTTTGTCTTGATTGTGGTGAATCTTTGAGATCATCAGAGACATAAACTCAATGTATGCAGTGACATAACAGTATATCTATATAGACCACCACTAGCAGGTCCACTTCCTGCAGCCCTGCTGGATAATACTTTTCCAAAGCAGGTAGAACGTATTCCTCAGTTCTCCTGGTTTTCATACTGTTTGCTCTGAACCGTTCTGTTCTACCAGTACACAGTGGAGAGCTGTTTTTTTTATTTTGTTTTGTTTGAATAAAGATTGGCATACTGCACATCTGAAAGTGTTGGTGCATCATGGTGTGTTTATACAGCATGTCTGTTTTGAATTTGTCCTGCAGTGGAAGATTAAATAAACATTCAAGTGAAACGGCTCCTCTTTATTAAATACTTTCATTTCTAACATCACTCACAACAAACCGAGTGGCTTCTGGTCACGAAGAAACAATGTTTCGTATTGTCCTGCCCGTTGCTACGCCGACAGGTTGGTCGATGCGTTGAGAGATTTTCTAATGATTGTCTCGTTTCATATTTCTCTACAAATTCTGTCTTCCTGTCTTAAGCAGACAAAAATAACTTTCATATGCACTGAAGCAGCGAGAGCAGAATGGTTTAAAGGGCCAGCGTGAAGGGTTGTGGCGGCCTCTAGAGGTGAGGCTGAAGATTTCAACCAACTGAAGCCCCCTGTGTGCCAGATGTGGTGTTATGAGGCCCTACTGTGATACAGCTGTGGTCCATACTGCTCATGTAATGTGATACTTACAAAATGTGGATTTATCTGACGTTATTAGTTCAACATAATGTTCTCAAGTCAACATTACTAGATACAAAGTTATTATCTCTTATTCAGATTTAGTATATTCATAATTCTGACTCACAATTGTCACTTTTCATCACTAGGCTACTTGTTGTGTTTGTCATAAACCAGAGGCCTTCATGAATCAAAGGCAGCAGCTGGTCACCGCTGTACAATCCGTCAAAAAGTTTGTCATATTCGCTTGGTTGTAATATTATATCTCCAAACAGTAAAAGCGACTCCTTGGCTAATGTTTGGCGCTGTGGGGGCCTGTGTGGGGGGTATCTCTGACGGGACCCCTCGTGGCGCCAGAGACCCCCCCCCCCCCCCGCAGCAGCAGCAGCCGAGGAGGGATCATGTTGTCCCGGACAGGAGCCCGACGCCGCGCTAAGCCGCTGCGGATCAATGCGCTGCAATGATTGTCTCAGTCCAAATATTAGCCGATGGCTGCTTCCTTTCATGTCTTCAAGGCTGGCCGCATCCCTGTTTGCACCCCGGACTCCACTGTTATCTAAATTACAGCCGTTAGAAAGTTGGCGTTTAGCGGCGCGCGCTTTGGAGATCGATCCCATCGGATTGGACGCAGCTCGGATTTATCGATCAGGAGCCGCGCGTCTTCCTCCCGACGACACGTGACCGTATCGCTAATGAAATCACCAGGTAATAAAATAATAAAATAATGATAATAAAACTAGAGTAAACACGAGCATAGCACGCACGGGGCAGCCGGAGCCCGCGAGGGGGGTTCTGTCCGTGGTGTAGCCGCGAAACGGTGGAGCTCCCCAGGTTATCGTTTAATAGTCTGTAGGATACGCGCGTGCGTGTGTGTGTGTGTGACTAAGTATGTGAGGGGTGAACGTAGCCCTAGCAGTTAAAGCGATTTGCGTCCGCCTCGTTGCATTGAGTGTATCACCTGATAGCCGCGCTGGATTTCACAGGAACTGTCCGAACATTCAAATTGTGAGTGAATCAGTCGCCGCTTCGCGCGCGGGGCTGGAGCCCATAACGGAGTGATAACACACCGAGCTGGTGTGCATGTCCTCCTGCGGTGTGAGGAGGGCTTCAGGGCCGATTCAGTTCATGAAAGAAAGTCAGCAATGGCATAGAATAAAGGCATGCCGGAAAATAGTGGGGGGGTTATTGGGCAGAAATAAGACCTATGATATAGATATATAGATACCCAGCCATGTTTGATTTGTCTTTATTTAGTAATATTATTATGAGCAAAGTTTTAAATAAACAATTAAGTGAACTGGTTCAGTCTAGAGATCCGATGTTCTGCTCATGTTACTTGTATGTATGTATATGACTGATGGGGCATTCATGTATTCTGACTTCAGACCGCTTCTCTTCTTCATCACAGCCCGATGAAGAGTCGAAGAATAAACAGCAGAGAGGCGCAACAACGAGTTGTAGAAAGGAGGCCCGTCTGCTGCTCTCTCTCTGTGTGTGTGTGTGTGTGTGTGTGTGTGTGTGTGTGTGTGTGTGTGTGTGTGTGTGTGTGTGTGTGTGTGTGTGTGTGTGTGTGTGTGTGTGTGTGTGTGTGTGTGTGTGTGATTTAATAGGTAGCAGAATGACTCATAAAAACCGGATTACATATAATATGGAACTTTTATTCTAATTGATAAAGTAAGCAGAAATAAACATTAAATGAACATCAATATAATTACCTTAGCACACTCTGCATTTAGAATATAGCTAGAATATAGTGGGGATTGTTCTCCTTATCACTCGTGGTGGAACGTTTACATGTTGGGATACTTAGTGGTTTCCTTTTAGTGCCTCTTCTGGTCTATCTGTTGGTTCGTTTGCAGATTAAGATGTGACACGTGATCATTTTATGAACTGTGTATTGTTACAGAATAAACTGTCCGACACCTCCACCTCAACCAGCTGCTGCTCACACAATGCACTGGTAATGCTAATCCAATAATAGATAGCAGTGAAAGTATATCATAAAAGTATATATAGTGAAAGTTATTACAAGTAATTACTTGTAATACGCTTGTACTTTTAGATGTGAGCCGCAGGGGGTCTCGATCAGCAGACACCGGACAGGCTTGGAGACTGAGAAACGTGTCACGAGACATAACATGTATGTAGATCTAAAAATCAATCGGAAACAATAATTTAAAAAAGCCTGCCATGAGCAGCAGGAAATACTTTATGAGGACGATCTGCACATATGCATGTTCAAATATCCTCAGTGGGGAGATCAAATCTCATCCCTGACTTTCCTCTTGATTGCCGATCCCTGACAACATAACTAAATCTATAACTATATCGTGTTTGAATGTGTGTGTTTTTTCCAGTGAATACATGTACTGACATAATTCCAACTTTGCCTAAATATATGATTGTTTATGAGAATTCTTTCTGCAGAGCTCTATAAGAGAGATTAAAGTATTAGGTGGTCTCATAAAAACACTTTTTGGCTTCTTTTTTTTTAAGTGCCCGTAAACTGCAGTTGGTGATCGGCTGCACTGATCAGATTCTCCCGAAGACCTCTATATCTTCCCTCCCGTCATCTGATCACTGTGCGCTCGATCGGAGACACAGTAAACCAATCAGAAGGGAGCTCTGCAGCCACCTGCAGGAAGTTTGCCTCCGCTTATCTCCTCCCTTCTCCGCCTGCAGCCAGATAACAGCCCACAGTTGGACCGAGAGCCGAGCTAGACCACCTGACGGACACACAACAGCCCAACGGACTCTCTTTGTTATTTTATCACCAGCGCGGCAGGTTACATATGTTTGGTAGTGTGTGTGAAGAAGTTATTCTGAGACACTGCGGATAAAAAGGAAGGCTGCGTGGAGACACAGAGGGACGCAGCTCTCCGTTAGGTCAGCTCCAGCGCGCGTGGCGGCTAACGGCACCATGAGCGTCCCGCTTTACGCACCGACCCCCATGCAGCCGGCTCACCCGACCCCCTTCTACATCGAGGACATCCTGGGGAGGACCGCCACCACCTCCCCCCGCTGCTCCGCTCCGATCGCCCCCACGCCGACCCTCCCGTCGCCCAACTCCTCCTTCACGAGCCTCATCTCTCCGTACCGGACGCCCATCTACGAGCCCACGCCGATCCACCCGGCGCTGTCCCACCACGCCGCCGCAGCGCTCACCGCGACATACGCGTCCGCCGGGGCCTTCGCCGGCTCCATCTACCCGTTCCACCACCAGCACCACCGCTCCATGGGAGAGTACGCGCACGCACTGCTGAGGCACGACCCTCTCGGTGAGTGTTTAGAGTCCCATTATATGTCTTCTTTATGGGGTGTCATGTGCTACCACGCATGTTTGTTTTGGGTCTGGTTATGGCACTGTGGGTATCTGTAGTGCTTCTGGAGTCAAGCTGCATGAAAACAACATAATTTAGTTTATATATAGTGTACATGTTTATTGTGCTTCCTCCTGTGAGAAAATGAAATTCGTTTCGTATGGCCCCATGGAGCTTCTTTTTTTATTTATTTTGTATCCTTCTGCAGGCCAACTGTTGTGTCTTTAAGCTTCGTTTCAGTGCCAACGAAACCATTCATTTTTTGCATAAGTATATCACGCTTGGTCGTGCATGCGTGTCGAACAGGCAGTCTGCATAGTTGAGCGGCGCGGCTCTGGACGTGTCCCCATGTCTATCTCAAGTCTAACAACGTGAGTCACGTTGTTATTGTGACAGACGTGTTTGGAGGGGGGCACAATGGCAGCAGGCTTATCATTCTGTCGGGGGGGAGGGGGGGGGGGGGGGGGGGGGGGTCATGGCAACCTTGACTCTTTTTCCTCACTCCCATTGTTCTGACACATCAAGAGCAAATCGGCCGGTGACTGAAACCTCTAAATCACTTGTTATTTCACTCGCTTTGTGAGCGCGTGTCCGTGTGCACGTGAAGGCAATTATTCCAAGCGCATGGCAATATTCGTTTGTTTGTTTGTTTTTTCGTTGATGATTCAAAATACATTGGAAGATGTCATGTCGGGTCAAAGTGCACCTATTGAGTATGTGACCCTTCATACGGGAATCAGGGCTCGTGTAGGCCTGAGATTTGTTTACATGCATGAAATCGTTTTGGAGGTTCTGGTTCTTGAGTCCACATCAGACCGGCTGCTAGACTCTGGTTCCTCGCGGGTCTGACTGAACCAGCGGGCCTCCTGTGTTCCGTCCCTGGCGGAAGCCCGGAGGAGTAAATGTGCTTTCAGAAGCTGTTGAATGTTTCCCGGCTCACCCGGCCAGCCGCTTCCTCGGGAGCTCGCTGCGCGCTGCTGATTATTTTATCGACATCCTCAATACAGACGCATTCAGGAAACACTCGGCCTCTGATAGCCCGGGATCCGTTTTTCGCATATTGTTGCACTTCCTCTGCCGGGCCTCACGAGGATGTGGCCGACTTTCTTTCTGGTTGCGGCGGCGAGAAGGCGAGAAGGGGAGGCCAACGGGGGCCTACCAGGGCCCCTGAGAGGAGTTTTAAATTATAGGAAGATTTATTTTCCATGTTGCATGAAAACCAAATTCTCTTTTGTCCTGCGACAAATACAAGTGCTGGAAAATGCGCAAAATATCTCTTCAAGACTGCATTTCAGTTTGACCCCACACAAATATTAACACAAAGACTACAGTTCATTACATGTGGTGTGTCCTCTTGGGACCATGTGTTCAGAATAAAAATATATGAATTTTCAAGACAACGTGCATTTATTTTAACACAACAGTCTATTTTGTTTGCATTTTCGTCTCACTAAATAGTTTGACTGTCGCCATAAATGTGGCCTTTCATTAGGCAACAGATTGAAATGCAGCAGTTAGCAGGAGGAGAAATTGAACGTGTATCCATTCATACAAAATATGTTCTTTAGCATAAATATCATAAAAAGGACTCATGTTACGAATGTTTCCTTTCGGGACATCAATACACATCTATTGAGACTAGATCTCGTGGGGGCTGGTTAGCTAACTTCCTTAGAGGAAAAAGAGCAGCAGTAAGACGTTTCGACTACAACAGATTTATGTGTCAGTGCGAGAGGACACGAGCTGCTGGATGCAGCTCCTCTATCACCGCGAGCAGGAAGCACATGAAGCGGATATTTGGCCATAGTTTTTACTCTGTCACGACCTTCCTCAAAAAGAAAAGAAAGAGCAGCGTGGCGGCCGCAGCCTGCGCTATTGTTTGTTCCAGACCATTAAGACGAGAGGAAACCAGACGACACACACACACGCGCGCGCGCGCACACACACACACACACACACACACACACACACACACACACACACACACACACACACACACACACACACACACAAAAAGCCCTGATTACACGCAGAGACGTTTCTCTCTCATCAGTCAGATCGATAGGGAGCGATACATAATGACTCTTCATCATTAGATTATCTCAAATGAACAGCTTTATTATTTGTTCTTTTTCTCTTCAAATATTTCAGTTGGGCAGTGTATTTGATCACAATATATAATAATAATGATAGTGATAATAACGTTATTAATGACAACAATCTTACTAATAATCATTATGATCATACGAGTAATTATTAATGCTAACAATCATTATAATTATCATAATTAGTCTCACATAGATTACTTCACAGCTGCTTCAATTAAATAACGTGTAGCTATTTTGAACTGACATTATGTATTTGGGCTATGGATAATGTGATACATAATATGTGCTTGTGCCATTCTGTGTGAATAAACAAACACATATATGATGAGGCTATATGAGTGGACCTTGAATGAATCCCCTCTTCCTCCAAAGGCAAACCTCTGCTGTGGACCCCCTTCATGCAGCGGCCCTTACACAAGAGGAAGGGGGGTCAGGTCCGGTTCTCCAACGACCAGACCATCGAGCTGGAGAAGAAGTTCGAGACCCAGAAGTACCTCTCGCCCCCTGAGAGGAAGCGGCTGGCCAAGATGCTCCAGCTCAGCGAGAGACAGGTGAGACCGGGTCCTGTGATACACAGAATATGTATAACACACACACACACACACACACACACACACACACACACACACACACACACACACACACACACACACACAAACACACACACACACACCCGCACGCAACAACACTACCAAAGGTGCACAGCTCTTTCATTTTTAATACAGATAAATTGTGCATATTTTTGTAGTATTTATTTTCTTCTTTATATTGTATTTTCTTCAATATTTGTTTCTAATACATTTATTTGTTAAAAATTAAAAAATAGTCACATTTTTGCAATACATTTTCATAATTTTTATTGCTTATTTATTTATTTTGTGTAAAAGCTTATAATAAACCCGGATTGTGATTCTGATGACACTTCTTTTAACGTGGTGACCCGCGCTGTACGGCCTCGTGGTTCTGGTCGCAAAGCGTGTGATTCCTCTGTAATACAAATACTTTGTAATAGTATTTAAGAAACATTTAAGAACTAAAACCACTGGAACCTATTTGAACAGCTTCACATAATTTTGGACTAACACGATTCTAACGATTCCGATATGGAGTCTAATATATTTATATGATGAAGCTTAAATAAAACCTTTATTTTCATTTTGTCGTTTAGGTCAAAACCTGGTTCCAAAACCGACGAGCGAAGTGGCGCAGACTCAAGCAGGTGAGCAGCTTTATGTCCCGTTACACGTTCCTTTCATGAGGACAGAGTTCCTTCTGTCCGGAATCAAGCACCAGAGGCCTCTCAACTCATATAACCTTTCCGTTCACTTCAGGAAAACGTCCCGGGAGTCAAGAGGGAGGCGGCGGAGGAGGACGGCGGCGCCGGCAGGAGCAGCAAAGGAGGAGAGACGACCGAGTCCTCCGGGACCCGGAGCCCGGAGCAGAGACATACCCTTCCGGCCTCCGAGCCGGCGCAGACGGGCCGCTGCGTGATGCGCTCCGGGTCCCCGTACCAGCAGCCCCCCCACACGGAGCTGAACTCGGACGTGTCGGACGACACGGACCAGGAGCTGGACATCGAGGAGGACGACGATGATTTCACGCTGCACCCGTAGAGCCACGTGGCTTCACACTGACACTGTCTGCTAGACTTATGGAGCCCGATGATGAAGATCACTTTGACACTCACCTTCACTCCTCTGGAGTCTTTTTTATTTGTTCACGCCAGAACGCCAGACAGGTGGACAGACTAGTTCCTGCTGTAATATTCAGGTGAAATATTCCAGAGCCTCTCACGCGGGACTCACCTCAACTGTACACTTCTAAGAGCACTCTGCTGTATTCTGATGTTCGTTTATGTGTTTGTCGATCACTGTAAAGAAGCTTAGGATAGTTCCTGTAACGTACGTGTGTGTGTGTGTGTGTGTGTGTGTGTGTGTGTGTGTGTGTGTGTGTGTGTGTGTGTGTGTCGTCTGGGATGATGAGTGGTCGTATGTTCATAAATCGTTGCCTAAAATGGGATATTACAATAAATAATCAATGTAGCGCAAATTAATTTTTTGTCGGTTGATGATATCTAATAAACTATTTTGTTGTGGTATGAATAATATCTGTCACTTTCGGATGGAGCTCAGATGGAATTGGCTGTGATTTATTATTTATTATTTCTTAAAATTGCACGGGAAGAAAAAGGAAAACAATTAATGACGTCATGCTGGAACCACAATTCGGCAAAAATAAACGACAGAGTGAAAACAAACCTGAAATTGATGTTGTAATTAAAAAATAATAAATGTAAACCCGAATTGGTAACAATCGCAGTCAAATCCGTTTAAATAATGAAGGATGAAGGAGAAGTTGTAAAGAAGTGACGTATAATACTACATTTAAGCAGGCTTTTAATATGTAACACCATATCATAAACGGTAACACTTATGTCAATAATACATTATAAACATACTTACACTATATATATTATATTATTTATTATATTATAGTTGTAAGCACTCAAATAGTAATACTTCTTGATAAGAATAATCATAACACATTGTAAAGCATTTTATAACAATATACGATAGTTTCATAATACTTAATAATTGCTGGTCACTCACTGATTAGCTATGGTTGTAATACATGATCATCTTTTTATAATTCACTATAATCACTTACAATGTTAATTATGATTATGTGATACATCATCTGCTCATTGTTGGCTTTGAGTAAAGCAGGGGTGGCCAACCAGTCAGAGACTAAGAGCCACATTTTTTACTGTGTTACTGCAAAGAGCCACATCACATCACATAAATCCATTTAATTTAGGGTTAAGAAACCAACATTACTCTATCGAAGATCAAACTTAAAAGAGATGAAAATAACAAAGATTAAACACACGTTATTATATTAACTTTGTTCAAAGCTTTTTTGTCACAGTTGAGAAGGACATAACTCTAAGAACATGCATGTGGTCTGGGGCAGTGGTTCAACTGATCTGGCAACCCTGTCTCCTAAATGTTTCTTAAATGCGTATCCTGTCCCGGGACCTCACATCAGATCAGGAAAAACTCCCCAAATAAAGATAGTAAAAACTATTTCACAGGGAAAACAGGAAGAACCCTTCAGGAGAGCAACAGAGGAGGATCCCTCTCCCCAGATGGACAGAAGCAATAGATGTCATGTGACCAGAATGAACAACGTAACAGAGTTACAACACATTACATCAATATGACTGAAATTGAATAAATTGCACTCTGCCGCATTAAAAAATCCCTTCAAAATAAAAGCACAGGATTTTTTATTTTTTTTTGCCCATGTAAAATGACCGTCCTGACGGACTGAAAACGGGTCGCGATTTCATGGCTTTCAAGCCGTCGCGCCTTGAGTTCGACACCAGTGGTCTAAAGTATTTGCAAAATCAATAAAAAGATTGAAAAAAAACAACAAAAAAAACACAAACTTCGATATGAACGCAAGAGCCGCATGAAACCAGGCAAAGAGGAGCCGCGGGTTGGCCAGGCCTGGAGTAAAGTAAAAATAATTTATACGTTTCGTGTGCTGTTCTAGATTTAAAGATATTCTATTAAAGTAAACAAAATCACTTAAAGTAATTTCTAATCACATTTTAATGCATTTTAACCGAGTTTAATGCATTATAAATCAAGAATATATTATATTACATAATTATTATGATTATTTTAAAAAGAATGACATACATTATAAAGTATTACTTGACCTGATAAGGGATTACAAAATGCTTGATAATGTGTTATAATTATTGTTGGAAAGAATTATGAATTTTTACGAGTCCTTATAACCTTGTAAAAAAGTATGTAAAAATATCAGAAGAAAAGGACTTAATAAAATCAAAAGCTGAGACAGGCCCTTTCAGAGTAAAGAGAAAAAGAAACAGAAAAGAAACATGCACTTTATTAGTCCCCTTGGGGAAATTCTTCTCTGCATTTGACCCATCCGGTTAGGGAGCAGTGGGCAGCCCTTTGAGCTGGGGGTTGGGTGTCTTGCTCAGGGACACTTCGACATGTGAGCTATGGGAGGACTGGGTATCACACCAGGTACCTTGCGGTTTCGGGACGACCACTCACCCCCCTGAGCTACAGTCGCCCCAAAAGTAAAGTATTATTTTATAGTTTATAATGGCTTAATACAACTGACACATTAATGTGTAATCAGCATTTAGACTGATATTCATAGTGAAGTCTAATATGTTTAGGATTAATTTTTAAAGGGAAAGTTATCAGTCCCACTGATATGGAACCTGCCTGCTTTAGATAATCTATAACAGGATAGTATGTCTATTAAATATAGTCTGCCAGACAAATCTATAACCTAAACAGAAGAACTAGAATGGGGGTTCGGACAGGAAGCTCATACTCTGTCCTCTCCTGTTAGCACTTTCAAGAAGGTCAACATTATACTTTGATTTGACCTGACAAAGTGTATCCTGAAGAAAAGTTTTTGAAAACATTCATTCGTTGAATTCATTCGTGTAAGGTTTTTGGTTTAGTGGACGACACCCTCACTGCTCAGGGAACAAGAGCCATAGATCTGTAATAAGAACCACCTCATGTGCTCTGCAAGATGCTTCACAGAACCTTTCCAGTTGCCTTTTGGGAATCGACCAGTTGAACTATGTGAACACATGAGTAAAGGACATGCAGCTCATTGTTTGAGAGTAACGCTGCACACAGACAGGGCCAACAAACCCATGTCGTCGCTTTTCGTTCTGCTGCTTCCCCGAGGAATCAAAGGCAGCCACAGATTAGCAAACAGTTTAGTGCATGTCAATGGTCGTCCCATCAGCACATTCAACTTCAAATAGCTTATCATTGAGTTCTCATGCAAACACTGTGGGAGTTTTTCAGTAAGTAGATTAGGTTAATGATTGAGTGAAGCCTCAGAACAGCAGGGACCGCAGAAAGATACCACGGACTGATTGTTTATACAATATGCTCACAGTACTTCTCAATACAACACGTGATCAGCTGTGGAGGCTGACAGCTAAACACCGAATTGGAGGCTGAATTTGGAAATATTACAAAATAAATAACACTGTGATATTTCTTTTCAGGATTAAAGCTCTTTGTGTTATACGTTTGTTTGTGTTGTTTTACTGAGGTTCAATGGCCGCACACATACAAGACTTTTCCAAAACCAACAGTATGCACATTGATCTCAGCCTCTGTATTGTGTAATGGTTCACAAATTGTGCAGGGTAAAGTCAACATTTGGAGAAATAGCCCACACAGTTGGTGGGTGAAATGTTCAGAAGATAGCTGTTTGATTCCAAAGTACCTGTCTGATCTGGTCAATTAACACACACACACACACACACACACACACACACACACACACACACACACACACACACACGCACACACACACACACACACACACACACACACACACACACACATAAACACACACCATCCCGTCCTCCCCACCCGGCCGGTATTAGCAGTAGTCGATATTTAATTCTTTGTCACTACCTCTGACTTTTGACACAGGATGTGTTTAATTTGTGTATCTGCCTTGACTTTAATTGACTTTCCATTTCCATTGTTTTCATCCTGAGCTACAAACAAAAACAAACAGACACTGAGCTGGAAACATACTGTGAAAGCCTGTGTTAATGTCCTGCGCTTTTCTTTACACTTCCTGGACTGGGAAAAAAATGTGGTTGGTGTCCCCCAAAACAACAAAACCAACTGGTTTGTGATACTCAACCACAATCCCCTTAGTTCATACTTTCTGCTGAAGATCTTTACAAACACCTCACAAAACGGTTTAATAATGTGAAAAAGTTTAACACTGTTGTTTTATTTACATTTATTGGGGACTATTTTTAGCGGTGGATTAATCCATACTGAGTATTTGAGGTAGCTGGACACGGTGTGTGTGCACTGAGTGAAAATAAACTACAGTGTGTGTGTGTGTGTGTGTGTGTGTGTGTGTGTGTGTGTGTGTGTGTGTGTGTGTGTGTGTGTGTGTGTGTGTGTCTGTCGCCCAGTGCAACAGTGTGGCTCATTGATGTATTTGTAATATCTTTTGGAAAAAGATGAAGCTTTATGGCTCTGAGAAATATGAAAATAAAAGTATACCACTTTTTTAATCACTATAATATGTTTTAAAAATGTAGACCACTTCGACTCACCCAGGATGTTATTTTTTATATAAATGAAGTGAAAGTGAACCTAACCAAATCATTGTAACCTAATCAAAGCCATGAAACACTGAGTCAAAACAATTCTTAACTATTAAACACTTTTCAGCTCCCAAACCGATGGCGACATCAGGTGTCATCCGGCGGGACAAAGTACTTCATTTGTCTGTAGCTGTTATCATAAGAGTTATCATCAAAGTTAACCTTTCTGATATTGAGCGGATATTCTGAGCAGGGATCAGAGACTTTGTATCACCTCTTTAATAGGATGAAACCACCATAAACCGGTAGGACAGTATCAACACCGCTCACTAACAATCTATTAGCGCTGTGTGTCCATGTGTGTGTGCGTGTGTGTTCCCTTGTGGTACTGGTGGTAACAAGTTAATGTGTGGTTATATTTGAACGACTGTGGAATGTGTTGACTGTTGACCTTGGCCAAATGGAAGCCATTATCTCCCCACACTGAGACCCCCCCCCCCCCCCCCCTCCGCTGAACTGATAAATTAATGAGAGAAAACACTGTTTACATCGATACTAGTGTCGTCAGCAGCCACAGAGACACGGGGAGCGAGGAAGGCAGAGGGGGGAGGGGGAGAATGGGAGAAGAGGAAACAGAGCCAGACATTGAGAAACACGAATATCAGAATATCAAAATATCAGAATGGCAAAAAATTATGGAAAATATATTGTCCATAATTGTTTGCCATTTTGATCCACACAATCAAAAACATCATCTCCTGGTGGAGATAATGACAAAGCTAGGGGATAGAGAACTTTAAATAATGGTTACTTTTTCAAACAGTATAGAGCGCAGTGATGTCGGAAAGGGCAGCAATGAGAATCCACTTGCTCGGATGCGCTCAGGTAGATTCAATATGCTCATTCATTTTGTTAGGATTTGTTGGTGACAACTGCAACTCACAACGTGTCTGACTCGAATAAAGCTAACATAACTGGTCTTAAGCATACACCAAGTTTTATTGAATGGTTCTTGGGACCATTTTTTTGTCTCCAAAAGCGAAACAAATCCCCATAATGTGACAGATATTTTTTTACAAGGGCACACAAGCACACGTGCGCACAGGACCCAGCTATTAACGCTGCAGTTAAGGAGTTCTTATTGCAGCCTGGGACCATTTAGTCATGTCTACGCCTCTCAGTGCGGAGGAACTAGGAGTTAAATTGGCCATGTACTGATTTGTGTTGAAAGAGAACAAACAGAGCCCATGTGCTCTGTTGGGTGGCACACAAGCCCAAACAGCTTTTGAAGACCTGTAATGATGACAAATATGTTTGTGGTTGTACCATGAGGGAAAGAGTGAGCTTCCTCTCCCATTAACCTGCCATGAGGACAGCGTGCTACTTGTACCAGGGAATTGATCTGTGTCCACCTGTGTTTCATGTTGACTATTTTTTATCAGCGTCACGTTTTGTACATTTTTACACTTCAGTACTGTATTCAGTATACAGATTCACCTGTTATTGTCCAATTGTTCATCTGTCCAATGAGCTCTGATTTGCTTGAACTTTTCATTTTTTATTGATTTGAAGACATGCAATTATGTAACGCTAATCTGCAGTCCTCATTCTTCTGAGGAAAACCATTAAACAATTAATTAGTTGTGATCATCAATAATATTTACATCACTAGTTTGCTTTTTTACATCACTGATGCACTCCTGACACTGACATGTAGCATCACTGCAGTAGGATTCCTTATAACCTTCCAGTACATATTCAGTATGAATATCATCATATCGCAGGATGATACACATTGAGCATGACTCCTCATGGCTGTCTTATTTCAAACATACCTTGTAATGGTTTTCATCTCAACAAGGTCAACTCAAACCTGCAGCATCACTGATGCTCCACCATGCAGCACCCAGTGCTCAAGTAGGTTACTAGCACAAGATTCATAACATAATACAGTCATAAAGTACATGTTTAATATGATTATTTAAATAATACAGTAGCATAATAGTTTCCTTGTTTAGTTTCATTCCGCAGTTAGTCTAGTATGATCCTGCTGGCCTATTTTTTGCACTTATTATTGCACTCTGAATCATCATACATTAATAATACATAATCAGACCTCTATCTGATCTGAACTATAAAGTTGAGTTTGAACACCAAATCAAGCTTCATTTAATGACAATTTTCTTTGGGTTGAAGGCCCCAGTTTTTATTTTTCATATCCACGTCAATGTTGCATTTGTTATGCTATTCATAGGCAAACTACAGTTGTAGTGAACTGAATTCCCTTGTGTTGTTCTGAGTTTATGGTTATTGAACTCAAAGCATAGCTCCTTATTACCCAAGAGCAAGGTGTACATGTACGAGTGAACTGCAACTGCATTCAGTAATATTGAATATTCTTACACTATATTTAAGTGTTTGCATTGTGTGTTTCATTGTGTACTATGATTGGCTTCGACTATTTTTGGCTTTCTTAACCGCTCCCTCCGGACCACATCCTCATTATCTAATTATCTCAACATAACAGCTTTTTCATCATCATCACTTTAAGTTATCTCAACGTGACAAAAGAAGCTCATATTTACTCTTTTAAAGCAAGTTATCCTGAGTCGATTGTTCAATTACAACATTGTCTCAAGAAAACAATCATTGTTTTCTTGAGATTAAATGTCTCATTATGTGTCTTTATCTTAGGATAACAGGCATCTGTACTTCAAGGTGTTTTCAAACTGGTTTCATCATGCAGTCATTCCTCTCTGCTTCGGAAGGAAGGGTTCTAGAAGAGAACACGGGACAAATAATAGAGGCTGAAGATCAAATGACCGTCACCATGTTTTTTTTGTTGCAACAAATAAACAGAAGTTACCACATTTGAAATGCGGAGGAGTGACGTAGAGATGCAAAATACGGGTCTGGTAGCAGCAGCGACCTGTCAATCACAGTAAGCCCGCCCCAAAGCTGCTTTATGGTCTATTTGACTCTAAATGTTTAAGAAGACTTGAAACTAGAGATTAAACTCATGTTCACAAGGTTTACTGAGGGAATAAATCAAGAGAGTAGTAGTAGAGACATTTTCTATAGACTTCTATACAACCAGAGGAGTCGCCCCCTGGTGGCCAGTAGAGAGAATGTAGGTCCACATTTGCTTCAACAGGCAGAACCGGCAGTTGCCGCCTGCTTCCCGTGCCTGCTTTGATTAATAATGTTTTTTCCAACTGTTGAACATCCTTACTGCAACGCTCTGTTCTTTATCAGAAAAAAACACAATGTTGAATGTAAAGATGTCAGCAACAGCATCATGTTGTATGTGTAATTGATTACAGTCAAAAAGTGAGGAACATGTGATGATAATAAAGCTGGTTTTCAAAGTTATATTATAACCATATGGTATTATTAAGTACTCATATTGGTACTCTGTATAGGCAAGTACTCAAATGTAAGTGCTTGTACTTGGTCTGTTTTGCATCCCCACTAACCATGGATCTTTTAGTGAAGTGACTATCACTTCACCCACTTACCCACTCTTTAAGGGCGACCTTTGAAGTGGCACTTGTGTGATTTAGTATTGCACTTCTATTAGTTAGGATTTTAGGCTCAGCCCAAACCAAAGGTTTTGTTTACCCCTTTTACGGCAGCTGTATGAACTATTTTCCAAGCAATTTGAGATCACAGAAGGCCTAAAAGTCTGTCCATCAATTGGGCGCCGAACAGCATCCCGTCATGCGCGTATTTATGTATACGATATCAGACAGCAGGCCTAGGTATAAAATGCACGGCCCGCCACTGGTAAAATATGATAGTTGCCAAGGAAAAATAAATCCTCCTGTACAGCCTACATCCTGAACGGTCTTCATCATTCCACAGCCAACACAACACATGTTGAAGTCACTCCTGAAGTCACTATTTCTAAGTTACATAACATACATACTGTATATACTGTATTATTTACTATGGAATTTAACGTATTACTATACTTTAAAGCTTTTTTTGTTATAATCTGCTGGAGGTAGTTCACAGAATGAATGTTTAGCTGACAAATGTTCTCCACAATAACAAGACAATGTGATCTTCAATGCTCTGAATTTAATATTTCTTTAGTGCATTGCATAGTAACCCTCTATGACAACATTAGAGCAGACATACACAGCAATATTTCCCCATAATAGAACATTTGCTCCATCGCCGGTCTAGTCAGACAGACCGAGGGGAGATGGCACAAAGTTGACGGATATCTGGCAGTAATCTGACGCCCATGTGTAACGATGGAGGAATCCTCCTCAGAGACATGAGTGAGCCTGTGATCTTGACCTCTGTGTAGCAGCCGAGCTGAGTGGACAGACTTTACAGTTAGACGTTGCAGACATGGGCTCAAAACAAAGAAGTGAAACCAGTGTAGAAAACAGTAATGTGCATGTCAGCAGGGCAGCAGTCCATGGCAAAACTCTTGCCATACTCTATACACACTCCAAGGCTGCCCAATACTGCCACAGGGGTCCACCAGCTGCCTCGCAAGACCCGATGTGGATGAAGCGGAGGCACATAGAGGCACTCAGCTGTTTGAATAAGTGTCCACCGCTCATTTTGGATCACTGATTCCTGTTCATGAAGAAGCAATTTCTAGTGAGATCATTCTTATTGTTTTTGCTGCTTGATCAATAAATACATGGATCGCATCACTCCTGTTCTGAGGTCTTTGCAGTGACTTCCTGTCCAACAAAGAATTTACTTTAAAATCCTGCTGCTGGTTTATAAAGCACTGAATGGTTTAGGGCCTAAGTATGTTTGTGATCTGCTGATACCTTATGAACCATCCCGGCCCCTCAGGTCGTCTGGGACGAGTCTACTTTCTGTTCCAAGAGTCAGAACTAAACATGGAGAAGCAGCGTTCAGCTTTTCTGCTCCATAGATCTGGAACAAGGTTCCTGAAAGCTGCAGGTCTGCTGAGACCCTCAGCTCCTTTAAATCCAGATGGAAGACTTTTCTGTTTGCTGTTGACTTTAATTGAACCAGATTCAAGGATATTAATCAAGTTCTGAATCTCACTACTGCATTTTATTTCTTAAGCACTGCAACCTGTATTCTATTTTTTGCTTTTTGACTGTTTTTTTATGTTTTAAAATGAATGTTCTTAATTGTTTTTAAATCTTGTTTTGATGCTTTTAATGGTTTTATGTGAAGCACGTTGAATGCCTTGCCTTGCAGGCTATTCAAAAGAAACGTACATTTACAGAAAATGCTCACGTCAGGACTTCAGTCGAAACCTATTTTGTAAAAATACTGCAAAAGTAAGGTCATACAATGGCCCCAAACTTTAATGTCCATTTAATAAGACAAATTAACGCTTGATTAATAGTCTCATTATTTTATTATTTTGACACTTTCATCATTATCGTTGATGTTTCAGATGAGTTTCGGATGCCCATCCCCTTTTCTTTTTCTTTATCAATTTCTCATTTTGAAAAAATCCTCTTCACATTCACCTTGAGCGTGGAGTGTATCAGCCTGTCTTTGTTCAGAGTCCCATCTGGTGAGTCAACAGAGAGGCCTGGAGTTGTCCCAGAAACCACTTACTGTGTGAGTGAAAAGGAGCCGCATCGAGACATTAATCCCCAAAACAATAATCCAATAGATAATGCGTGAGGGAGGCCATTTGAAGCAATGGAAAACAGGAGCGGGGGCGAGGGGCCCGGCAGAAGAGATTCATTCCTCCGGCAGCTAAGGAGATATCACTCACCGATTCATGGGTGCACTCAAGTGTACTATTTGCTTTTCAATTAGGCCATATCCAAATGGAAGATAGGGAGGTTTTAAAAGTATTAACATGCTAGTTAAAAGAGTTCAGGATTTTCTGCCTCACCATCCAATTTAGATAGAGTCCATCTGAACGATTAGCTGCTCAAACAGGGCGCCCTGGAAGAGCACACACACTGATAATAAATAGTTCTGGGCAAATGTTGCAAACATCCGACTGAATTAAGCTGCTATTAGGGCACAAGTGACATTTTAGGAACAATGTGAAAGGATATCTCCTGAGGGAAGGTGGGCGGCTACTGGAAAATAGTTTAGTTGGATTTTCCGTTGTGATAAGATAATACAAGTCAGGCTTTTTAATTAGTTTAAAGGAACCCCTACATACTGTATGATTTTGCTATTCAGTCTCAACCTTGTCCAAAGTCGCCTGGTTTGACAGGTTTCTACAGAGTTTAATGGCCAGAAAACGTCCCACACAGAGAAATAATAAAATACAGGTAGGATTGAGAAGAATTATTTATCAGTCTACACTGTTTCATTTAGGAAATTCACCTCATTTTCCTTCCTGTGGTTTAGTCATGTTGAGGCTGTGTGTTTCCACAGCACAATCACCAGGAAACAATGTACTGGATGGCGTTAAGCGGGCGTTATTGGAAGTTAAGTGGCATAATAACGAGTATAACAAGCGAGAAAGTCCACTACTGAACATCAACAAACACAGGCCCTTCACCTGGGACACAGCTGTTAGTGTCCAGTGTGAAACAAAATGTAAATGTTGTTATGTTTGTTATCTAAGAAAGTCTGCTGAAGGGTAGTTATTTAGTACGTGGATGTTTTTTCTAACCTCAACCAAGAAGTTTTGTGGCCTTAACAAACCAATCGTTTCACAATGACTACGTGGCCACGTGCGTTTCTGCAATAGTGATACGAGGCTAATAGGAAACATATTCATGAAACATGTTCATGAAACCTATTCATGAGTTGGGAAACTTTGACTCTCAATGTATCCTGTGGTTTCGCAAAAACGTCCAATAACATTTATTGAGCGACTGGGTTGGTTTTCAAATGTTCTCCTTCTGGCTTCATCAGGTCAATGTTAGATTTCAGCACTTATAGTTCTACATAGTGTGCGACATATCCGTTGCCATCATTTTGATAAGCTGTTATTTGCAGAGTAAGTCACAACACAGAAACATCAATGTCTCTCGGCCTCTCTGCACACAGAAAGCCAGTATTGAAACGTCTGAGTGGAGCCATTGAATGTCAGAGGAAATAGATCAAAAGTCTTATCAGCCTGGCCCCCGTCTTTGTTGTACAGTGACACTCTTCTATTACCAGCACTGATTACAGCAGTTACACTTTAAAAAGTGGTATGTTAAATTCACACAGCCCAAATGTAGACCATGCTATATTTTGTAACATGATCAGCAATTAAGGTCTTTGCACTTTTCGTGATATGAATTCATATTATTTAACATGGTATGGAAGGAAATGAAATGATAACAGGGTACATACAATAATATAACCCCAATGCCACCAACGTAAGCTAAATACAGCCATCAATCTGTTATTAGCTCGCTCCATCCGCAGGAGGTTAGCATAGCATAAAATGCTAACTTCCTGTTGTTACGTCCGGTTGACTCGCATAAGTCCACAGAGCTTTGTGGAAACAATGGTGATATCAGGGAACACTGATATTACTGCTCCAGTTCAGATGCAATTCACATCAGTTTGAAGTGCATTGTCGGTTCATATCTGAGTAAGATCTGTATTCACTGTGCATGTATGTGCAGCGGTATGTGTGCTGGTCAGATAAACGCAGCTTGTTTCTGCCAGCTCTTATCGTCCCCTCATAAAGACAAACAGACCTAAATGATCCAGTTATAAGCTTTTATCGATCGGCTGCCGGTCCTTTTACGACATGCTTGTGCTGTTGTTCCCATCCCACACCATTGATTTTTACTGCCTGTGTCAACAGCAGGCCCCCTTGTAAAAGGGCCTCAGTCCACAGCAATGTGTTGGGCAGGCTGTGTGTGTGTGTGTGTGTGTGTGTGTGTGTGTGTGTGTGTGTGTGTGTGTGTGTGTGTGTGTGTGTGTGTGGGTGTGTGTTTGGATTCAATGATATGGTGATAATCCCAGATCAATGGGAGATAATGCTCCAGGGTGCTACTCCTCTTACTGACAAATGGGCCTTGACAAGCAGCGGAATAGTGTTTTACTTGTTCCTTCCTGCTCATGTTAGAGGGCCCTCCTTCTGCTCTCCCATTGGTCAAGAGAACACGTAGTCATTAAAAACTATTAGAAGTGTTTGGGTGATAGACTGAGAGCAAAAAAAATCCCACATGAATATTTTATTAACAATGGCAAGAGCAATGCCTTCATTTGTTACATACATACATACATAGATACATTAATAAAGTTATGCTTCTTATACAGTATGTTACATGTGTACATGTACAACATCTGTGTATTCACTGGTGAGGAGACAGACTTATGTCTTTTCAGTGCAGGCCGTTCACTGCACATTCAGTCGTTGGCCTCAGGGTCTTCCCACCAACCTACGAAATACCCAGTGGCATTCTGGGGGATCCCGTACAACTCGACACACTTGGCTAGATGTCCAAGAAGAGGACAGACAATGTGCTTTAATTCAGGTTCTCATGAAAGGCACTGGACCAAATCGATCCAAAGAGGATCCAATTAGGTCCAGAAACACAAGCAAAGACAACCTGTTGCGTCTCCGACTGGTTGTGTTATTTACAGCAGAAAATAGTCTCTCGCACTCACTTCATATTTGTGAACAGATGTTTTGCACTTGAAATGAATGAAAGCTGCTGGGCATTAGTAGGTTTTAAAAAGACATTTTGGTGCAAACATTGCAAGTGACAAATAATTGGCTGATGTGTTTAGAGACCCCGCACACTGACATTAGCTTTACACAGCATTTGTGCTCCACAGCCCCATGCGCTCTAACCAAACTTCATCACCAGCCTTCCAGTATACCTTCCACCAATGTTCCACCCTGGCAGATTGGCTGTTGTGCTGAGCCTTCTGGCCATAACCAACCATGGCACTTTGTCCCAACACACAAACCTTCTCCTGCTCCACTACTAGCCAGCAGATCCAAGTCCAGTTTAAACTGGACTAGTTAAAACTGGATTTTCGAGTAAATTGCAGGTTAATCAGGGGGTTGGAACCAGGCTAACCAACCTGTTCTTTGGCCTTAATTCATGGTTTGAAGACATTTGTTACTGATTCTATATACTTACACAAAAGCACAAGGTAACTAAATGTATTCCAAGAAAGTGAGATTAGACGCAGGGAATGGAAAGCCAAAGACAGGGTGTGGAATTCAAAGGAAGAAGCAGAGCATTGAGAGCCACACACACACAACACACACACACACACACACACACACACACAAACACACACACACACACACACACACACACACACACACACACACACACACACACACAGGCATCAGCGCTGGCCTTTGCTTATTAATGTGTGGTTCAGGAAACTATTGTTGCGCTGATGTTTCCAGCTATAATGTGACTGGCCAGAACAATGCGGTGTTAATTTGTTTGGTTTCCGGCAAAGGACTGTGAAAACAGTGATGGCCACAGAGACAGGAAAGGACATTAATAGATGAAGGAATGCTGGGGGGCGAGATGGCGGGGTGCTGGGCGATGTCCTCAGTGAAGGAGGATGTTGGACGGAGAAAGAGAAGGTTACAGCGAACATTAGCATATAGCGATTCAATTCAATTCAGTTTATTTTGTAGAGCCCAGAATCACAAATTTGCCTCAGGAGGCTTTACAGTACACATACGACATCCCTGTCCCAGGACCTCACATCAGATTGTGAAAACCCCTTTCACAGGGAAAAAGGGAAGAAACCTCCCCGGTGTTTAGGAATAGGACTGGTTGTGTTTTCAGTATTTTGTGGACTTTTTGTGGGAAGCAGACATTTTGACTTGTCATAGTCGGAAAAAGCACAGTTGTTTTAATAACATTAATAATGGATCTGTTGTACTCAAATGTCCGAGTAAGTCATGACAGTGTACCTGTGAGCCAGCATGACCAATACCAGGACCCTGCAACTCTACAGTTACATGGAACGCAACCATATTTACAGCTGTGTGTTTTCCTCCTGTCACATGTCAATAAACAAAACGTATCTGAGGACAGCTGGTCTCTCTCCTAGGGCGTCAAACACCGACGCTTAGATGTTTGTAATGAGGAGTGTCATAGAGACGCCTTATACTGTCTCTGGTAGTAGCAACGACCTGTCAAACACAGTGAGCCTGAACTCAAACTCTGCTTTATGGTCTGTTTGACTCTAAATGGGCCATAATTTACTAAATAACTTGATCTAATGACTTGCAACTAGATTGAAACTCATGTTTACAATGTTTATTGAGGGAATAAATCAAGAGAGAAGTAGAGTCATTTTCTTTAGACTTCTTTTTGCTACCGGAGTAGTAGCCCCCCTGATGGCCATTAGAGCTAATGCATGTTTTAAGAGTCGTAGCCCTTTAAGTCCTAACCCTAACCCTAAACCCTAACCCTCACCCCTAATCCTATTTATTGTTTGAGTTGTGTTTAGAGGTTGTACATGGGGATTATTTATTATTGTAGCCATGATTTGTATGTTTAATTTGATACCTAACATGTTTTTGTTTTTTGGGGGGGATTTATACAATTTTTTTCTTGATTTGTACCTTGTGACCTGAGAAAAAAACGTAACAGACATACTTATTCGAAGCCAAACCATGATCTTTTTTAAATTTTAACTGAGAAGATTTTTTGCTTAAACCAAATGTGACCGTTTCACAAAGTTTAACGGTATAGCAGCAAACAACTACTATATATATAGTGGAGTCATTTCTACCTGAGCAGAGAATGAAGTCACTCTCCCTCTGTGTGTGTTGTTATAAGAGCCTCTCCTAGCTTTGTGTACATAGTTCTTTGTGCACGTGAGCTGGTTAGCTCTGCACTGCTCTCACACGGTGGTAACCGGTGGTAACCCGGCCCATCCCGACCGATGGCGGCAGCACCCCCTCCCCTCCTCCTGTTGCCATGTTGAGAGCCATGTGGAGGCAATAGATATGCTCAGAATTCTGTATTCTGCACCTTTAAGTGTGATGGGCTCATGATTTCATGACATGGTGAATTATCATGATGCTCACTTCAGTGGCCTTTATGGACAATTAATATGACAGGGGAGTGTCGGGATTTGTTATAATAAAAGTAAAATGTGTAGAGGCTGGCCGCATGGAAACCCCATAAAAAGCCTGTAAACATGTAACATTTCTCATCATATTTTGACGTGTGCTGTGGTTTAACAGTGATGAGTCAGTCTGAGTCACATTGCAGGGATGTCTTTGTTGGTGGAAAAACAAATGCACGTGGAATTTAATGTCGTAATTTACATAGTTTCTGACACTTTTAACACTAACGCTTTCATTAATCATTCACGCCTTATTCCCTGTAAAGGAAACATTGTTTCAAATGATGATTCGCAAGATTCACATTTTTACAAAGTGTCACCAGCGGGTGTCATTTCTTTTCGGTTACTTATTGTTGTTGTTTCTCTTTTAAACATTTGAACTAAAGTTGATCCGTTTACAGTAAGTCTAGTGAGTCAAAAAACAAGCTCTCCATGGACTTGTTGCATTCTTGTTATCCATGAAAAGGGTTATCTGAGACAATGAGGGTAACAGGATGTGCTGTTTTATCACTTCCTCCCAGTCCCACTTTGTCGAGGACTGCATCACAGTGAGCGAAGGAAAAGAGAAGGAGGTGGCGAGAAACCAAAGAACTGAAGTGATGAAGAGGAAGTATGGTGACAAATTTGTCTTTCACCGAAAAGTAGATTTAAAATGGAAAATCCACCCATTTACTGTCTTGTGGGAGATTTGACATGGGCTGAGTAGAGATGGAGTCCAGACTGCTCAGTTCAAAGCTTCGCCACCTGGTACGTAAAAGTACCGGACTCCTGTTCGGTGGTGTACGACACAAGATATGGAGTCACTTTATTGAAAAGGACTTTTTCTCTGGATAGCATGAATCAGTAAAACTAACGAAGTATCTTATAATAAAGTAAGGGATTTGGTGTAAGAGTAGTTTCACTAACAAAGCCCATGCCAGTAACAGAGCATATATTGAAGGTGGAGAACCAAGAGCCAACTTCCATGCGGCATGGTTTCACCTGTCTGTGCAGGTCTGAGATCTCGTGAGACAACGGAGAACTTTGAGGATCTGCTGGTAGAAGCGAGTAACCTGCACAGAAGATCGAAAGCTCATGTCTGTGCAGAAAGCATAACCGAGGCTTAAGAGTACATTTATTTAACTATATATATATATATATATATATATATATATATATATATATATATATATATATATATATATATATACATATATATATTTTCTCAATTCAATTTATTTTGCAGAGCCCAAGATCACAAATCTGCCTCGGAGGGCTTTACAATCTGTACACATATGACATCCTCTGTCCCGGGACCTCACATCGGATCAGGACAAACTCCCCCAAAAAACTTTTAATGGGGAGAAAAGGAAGAAACCTTCAGGAGAGCAACAGAGAAGGATCCCTCTCTCCGGATGGATAGAAGCAATAGATGTCATGTTTACAGAATGAACAATGTAACAGAGGTACAGTACATTCAATGAATATGACATAAATTATTTATATAATGAGTAGTAGGCAGAATAATAGATGGAGAATTACGACTACTAACAATAAGAGCAAAAATATAATAGAATAATAATGATAATAAAAGCAGTAATGGTATCAGAAATATTAATTGAAATGTGACTAATAATAATATGGACCAGGGTCCAAATATAAACCCAATCCATGGAAACCTGAGGAGAGAAAAGTAAAGTTAGCAATGTGCATTGATGGGACATGAATTCATCCAGAAGAAGGAGAGAAGAGGAGAAGAGGAGCTCAGTGTATCCTAAGATGTCCCCCAGCAGTCTAGGCCTATAGTAGCATATCTAGGGGCTGGACCAGGGCAAACCTGAGGCAGCCCTAACTATAAGCCTGAAACAGCCCTAACTATAAGCGCCATCAAAGAGGAAAGTCTTAAGTCTACTCTTAAATGAGGTGTGTCTGCTCCCCAGACTCTTCCACAGAAGAGGAGCTTGATAACTAGCCCCCAACATAATTTTTAAGACTCTGGGAACCACAAGCGCAGCTCTCTAGTGGGGTAATATGGCACTATAAGCTCCTTAAGATATGATGGTGCATCACCAGTTAAGGCTTTGTAGGTAAGGAGAAGGATTTTAAATGTGATTCTTGATCTCACAGGAAGCCAGTGGAGAGCAGCTAGTACAGGAGTAATGCGATCTCTCCTCCTAGTCCCTCTTCTTCCCTCAGGCCGCTGTCTGTGTGTGTGTGTGTGTGTGTGTGTGTGTGCGTGTGTGTGTGTGTGTGTGTGTGTGTGTGTGTGTGTGCGCGTGCATGTGTGTGTCTGTTGAGTTGTGTCTGAAGTCAGTGGTAGTACCCAGAGGATTTGCCTATCAGTAACAGCACATGTTCTCCTGTTAAAAAAACAAACAAGCTATCTAAGAGCACACACACTGTCTGCCGGGGCGTACGCCGCGCTGCTTTACTGAACACCCTGCATGTGTGTGTGTGTGTGTGTGTGTGTGTGTGTTTGTATATCTCTGCCTCTCTTTCACTTCCCCATTCCAAATGAAAGAGAAGACATTTTCCCAACCGTGACACACAGACTTGATTAGCGCGCACATATTTTCACACACACACACACTGATGAGGTTAAGATCAGTTCACATTAGATTGAACTCTAATGTAACAACTTTTCCCTAAATAGATAAAGTTTTGTCTTAATGCTACAACTTTATTGAAGAAACAACATGGCTATTTGTCTTGTCATACAACAATACATAATTTTTTTCTTTGAATTGAATTCTCTAATATTTTATTAGTGTCCCCAAAACCCAGTCTTTGAACAATGTGATGTCACATTTACTCAAATATCATAATAAGTATACATTTTAGGTTATTGAATAGTTTGGTCAACCATTCACAGAAACAATAAAGAATGTGTTTTGCTAATTATACTTACATACTAATACTACGTATTACTGAGTCACGTTTTCAATTCAGGGCTTCTAAATTGTAACATGTATTTGTTATAGTGGGTGGCGTTGCAACTTTTTTTTTTATCTTTGTTTGACTTCCTCTCCTCCGTGCTTGATGAATCTGCGTGGCAGGATGATCTTGACCTCTTCATTCAGAGAAAACAGAGGTGAAGAGTCCACAGCGGTGCAGACAGAGAGACTGCACTGCAAATAATCCTGTGATTCAGACTGCCTCTCCACGGAGAGCTTCAGGATTCGTTTGGTTCTTCTTTTGTATTTTCAAGTGCGTTTGGCATTCATTCACCTCCACACATTAAGCAGCATAGTTAAGTCCCCTCCACGATGGCCACCGAACACTTCCAGCACGAGGAACGTTCACAGTCTGGAAACCCCATCGCTCACCAGACAGACATCTTGAAACCTTGGGATTAACTCAAGGAAAGAAATGACTTCCTTTTGATTAACTAGTGAACTTTTTTTTGCAGCGTGTGAAGGAGAAAAAGAAGCCGAGACCGAGGGATTGATAAAGTATCGGTGTACATTCCACCTGGTGCCTGTCCACTTGATGAAGACACAGAGTCCGTTGACAAGCCTCTGAGAGGTTTACGTCTGCTGAGCAATGATGGCGCGTGAGTGTGACAGTGTAAGTGGTGAACGTGGCTGAGTCAACTCAACACTGTGAGAGACACTCCAAGACCCATCAGAGCCCTTTGTCCTGCTGACAAGAGCTCTCCACTGAGACTGACGTCCACCTAGAACAACTTTTTCAAAGCCAAGCCCACTGTTCCGTCCGACAGGCAAAAATCTGGCAGCTCCTTTCAAAACAAGCTGCATCCATGAAAACACGCTGAGGCTGTTTGTACAGTATCGATTGTTAGAAGGATTTCCACCCACAGATCACCTCTGATCATTAGCCTCCGAAATGGCTCTGAGAAGATCAAATGGGTTCGGCTCCTCTCTCTCTCGCAGTCTCTTTTTTTTCCAATCCTTTTCAACACCACCTGCGGAGTCGCACCGCTCACATGTCACACTTGGCCCAGGCAGCCGATCAAAACTAGCAAAAGGCCACTTACTTCCTATTTTGATGCAGGTAGGTGTGGTGGGAACCGGCCACAGCAAATTACCGTTTATTAATTACGAAGAACTACATACATTTTTCCCCTATACCACCTCATCAAACAGCAGAGCTACAGCAAGAGCTCGACGTCTGCTTGAATAAAACATTTTCCATTATTATAACCTCTCCTCCTCCCAGATGCTCTGGCAGGCTTTATGCTTTGTCTTAGAGCTTGAGTGAAGGCGCTGGTGTCATATAAAGCTAGATAATACTCACCATCATGCCCTGCTAGCTCGTCCAGAAGGGGGGGGGGGGGGGACTAACACGCCCAAGTTAGGCTGCATTTTGGCGAGAGAAAAACAGGCATGGCCACATTCACAATGGTCCCTTGACCTCTGACCCCAAGATATGTGAATGAAAGTGGTTTCCATTGGTACTTTACAGACATGCCCACTTTAGTTTGGGGCAAATTACTTTGTTTGAGTTTTTAAGAGTATCCATGTGATATCTTTGCCTATTCTAAACTTGTCTTATTTGAATATTTCTGCATACTGGGGTCCCTAAACATTCTTGTGGATCCAATTAGCTGAATTGTATTTCTTTATTTTATTTGATCAATGCTCGAGTGGTCAGAAATGGTCAAATTTAGCACCAAATATGTGTAACAAATTTTAAGTAAACAACTTATGATCTATAAGTTGGCATGGGAATGTCTGTCATATACCACCACCATTAGTTCTAAGCCCTTAGACAATTTCAAAATGTATTTTAATTGATGAATGTGAATATGTATGTTATTTTGGATTAGAACAACTTGGCACATACTGCTGAGCTGCATTTTGATTTCCAGTACTACAGTTAGTAAACTTTTTTTTTTCAGTTTGAAATGTAGTATAGTATAACGCTATTACTTTTGCCAGATGTTGTACTGCGCGTGTAATTTAATGCATGTCAGTTGTATAACTGCATGCAACACAACAAGATACAAACAACCAGGCAGCAACAGAGAAACAACCCTGTTGGTAAAAATGAAGGACAAAGAGATTTGAGGAGAGAAGGAGCATCTTGGGTAACGGATTGAATGTATTAGATTAAAATGTGACATTAAATGTATTTTTTTTATATAACCCGTTTCAATTTTAATTCAAATGTGACATTTCAGGGGAAACTAAAACATGTAGTTTGGTGGGACAAATCTGCAAATCACATCCGATGAGGATCATGAGAGAAAAGCTCTCTGTGGCTCCCTCTGCAGGTCAGCATCGGTTAGTGCTGTCCTCTGAGGCTGGTGGAACAATGAGTTCAAAGAATAAACAAAAACACAAACAAATACCACTGACAGGCATTTGCTATGTCTTACCGCTGGACACGATTGAAGCCGTGCACAGGAAAGAGACCTGAGTAGTTGTGGTCCTGTAAAGGCTCAGTACTGCTGATACACCACGACACTGCGCCTGTAAAAGAGTAGCTTTGGTATTTTTCCACAGGGACGATTTGAGTGTTTTTGTGTCTAAATGACACACTAAATGACAAACTAAACCATTTTCCTCATTGGTCACTAAAATGACTGAAAACATTGTTGAAAAATGGAAGATTATCAAGAATTCAGCGAAGGTTAAAGGTTTCGTCACATAGTTGATTAGTTTATTACTTGTTAAAAAAGCTATGAAGGTATAATGCCTGTGATTTAACATGACAGCCCACCAGCATGTGTCATTGCAAACAATCTCTATGGGTGCTTCAGTAAAAACGTGTTGCACCGGTATCAAATCGTTTTATGTAAATGTAGATATTATGGATGAGATAGATACACACAAACATGACAGACATTACTTTTTCAACTGACAGTTTCCACAGTTTAGGCCAGGATGTTTGTATGAGCACAAATCATATCTCACCAACAATATGTAACACTATACCGCTGCTAGACGTTTATGGAGCCGCCAGGTCGGTCCGAAAATGACGCTGAGAGAGCGGTGAGAGTGAACCAGGACAGTAAAGCCACAGACCGTACTGCTGAGCAGCGAGCTGAGGCACTCTGTAAAGCTCTATAAAGCTCTGTAAAGCCATATAAAACCCTGTAAAGTTGTACAAAGGTCTGTAAAGCTCTATAAAGATATTTAAAGCTCTATAACGCCGTGGAAAGCTCTGTAACACTCTGTAAAGCTCTATAAAGTTAGAGCTCTATAAAGCTCTGTAAGGCTATATAAAGCTCTATGAAGCTCTGTAAAGCTCTGTAAAGGCGAGGCAAGCAGCAGATTCCCCTGATCTCTCTCTGTATCATTCTCATATTATCCCTGCTTCCAGTCTTTGCTGCTATAGGGCAAACACACCCAGGAGGCAGTTTTCTATTTGGTTTGTATCGAACTTGTGTTTTCCCCAAAAATGTTGAACTTAGCTTTTAAACATGGTCCAGTGGGCCCCTGGCCTTGCCCGAAAACATCTGGACAACCTCCATGGACCGTTTCCATTCCAGGATGTCCTTCAGTGGTATTTGTGAGGAGGGTAACTTACAATGGAGGTCAGCGCTCGTACAGCAGCCCGTGCTCCGGACAGACACAGGAAGCTGGCAGGAAGCTGGCAGGAAGCTGGCAGGAAGCTGGCGGAGCATTGAGAGGAAGAGCACTCGGACAGAAGAATAGGCGGAGGGACAGTTCACAGCAGACCCTCGGTGCTGTTATCCATGTATCCTCTTTCAAAAGGGACATGTGCACACATGATTATCACGCGGTAGGAATTAAATATCACAGGCGGCATTGTCGCGGAAACATATAGCAACCCCCTCCGGTTCGCCTGCAGAGAAGCGCTGTTAGCTCTATCAGCAGGGTTGCTGTCAGCACTGTTAGCATCGTTGGCACTGTTGTTGTTTACTAATCTTGAGCAGAGTCAGGGAGATGCAACATCAATGCTATTGTCTGGTCATATAGAGGTATAAAGAGAAAGCAGAGAGACAGAGAGAGAGAGAGAGAGTGTGTGTGTGTGTGTGTGTGAGAGAGTCAGAGGTAATTGACGTTTATGTATTTTTTCCATCCATGTATCTGTCATCTTATATGTTTACAGTCCTGCCTCTCTTTCCTCCATTGTATACCATCTGTTCCCGCAACTCTGACACATTTCCTATACTGCTGTGTGCGTGTGTGTGTGTGTGTGTGTGTGTGTGTGTGTGTGTGTGTGTGTGTGTGTGTGTCTGTGTGTGTGCTCCACTTCTTGTTTTTGGTGGAGTAATAAGGAAACTCATAGTCAGGGCTTTTGTAAGGAGCTTATTGTCAACCACACACTCCGAATGGGCCAATCCATTTGGAGAAGAATAGCAGGAAATAGAAAGTGGTTGTGTAAGTTGGTCAAGGCCTGCTGCCTTACTCAAAAATAGTTTCAGACAATGTGGTAACCTTTCTGTGGTTCCATTTATTGTGATCCACCACACCCTCAAGTGGCTCACTGACACATCGACATAGTTATTCATTCAGCTTATAACAATTAAGTAGAGAATATGAGGAAGCCCGTGCTGTTTATAACGAAACATGCACATAATATACACACATTCACAATATAATAATAATAATAATAATGATAATGATAATACAAATAATAACAATAATAAAACACCTGATAGTATTTGACTAGAACTGTCCATATAAGGTTTAGAGTAGCTGGTAACAAACAACGTTAATGCATTATCAGATTTTTACACAAGATTATCGGGGCCTAAAAATTCACGATAATTATTGCGACATCTGGAAAATATGAAAAATAAAATAATAATGATATCCGTCATATTCATCTTTAACTTTGTTTACTGTGCATTTTGTCTTTTTTTTGGCAAATTAATTTGTCAAAATACAAGTGTAGGGAGGTAGAGAGAGTCTACACAATATTAGCATATATGTATTATTATGCTATAATTTTTTTATCAAGGTTATTATTGTAGGTAATCTGTAAAGAAGTACATGTTTAAATGCAGGACTAGTACTTTGACATTGGTTCTTTTACTGAGTTTTTACAACAATAAGAATCTCAGCACACACTGTCCTCACTCTCTTGTGCATGCATTTGTTTATTTACTCATTGCATGGATCTAAAACTTAACATATGGGGGGTATTCTTCGTACCTGGTTCAACAAAGTCGATAAAAAGTCCTATTATCCATCTTAAATTAGCGAGATGATTACTGTTAGAACATCGTGGTGTCAGTGACTGTTTAGCCTTTGACTTTGTTTAGCCAGGAACGAGAAATAGGGCCCTGGGCCCTCCCATATTTCTCGTACCTGGCTAAACAAAGTCAGGCAAATGTCCTAATCTCCAAATTAAATTAGCGAGATGATTGACATCAGGCTATCTGGGTTTCTTCACGGCTGATCCGCGCTGAAACGGTCTCGTTAATTCTAACCAGACGTCAGTCATCTGGATAAATGCGCGCGCCCGCTCCTCTTCAGAAGGGATAATAATGGAGCACTGACACCACGGTGTTCTAACAGTACAATGGCAAATAAACTCAGAGGAACCTCTTTTTATTTCTCTAATGAGAAGCAGGAGATCATCATGAAGGCATATGAGGAAGTCTAACCGTAGTAATTGACAGCAAACGCGTTGCGAATATTCCAACGTTTTTGCAACATTGTTGCCGTGAACGCAACTTTAACTCCGCCCCCGCTGCGAGACATAAGCGTCGCAAATATATCAGACAAGTTAAATGCGTCAGTGTTGGGAAAATGTATCGGCTAATTTGAAGTGTTTCATCACCCAAATCAATCAGATTATATTTACGAATAAATATATACTTATGAGGATATATGTACTGTATGCACGTATGAATCATGTACTATATATGTGTATATGAGTTTAAATATGTGTATGGGCGGATTAGTATGTATGTATTATTCATAATCAGAAATTCAATCAATTGAAGCAGTGAAAATAAATTGTGTGTGATTCTCTGTATTCTCATCACGATCACCTTAATCATGTTCTACAATAATGATATGTATGGTGTACTAATAACACTGTCAAATAATTATGAGTGCTTTCAACACATCCATAAGTTTCATAAGAGCTAAATAAACTTAAGAACAGCGCGGCCTGCAGCGGGTGATAGTCTGTGTCTGAGACGGGCGATCAGCTGCACCTGTGGTGATCAATGTCCGCGGCTCGAGAAGCTCTCGTAAATAAATTATTCCTTGCCGGCAAAATCTATATCGCCGCGTACAGGAAGTCATGATGATGTAAAGGATGGATCCTGGCGATCTGGAAGAACTTTTTGGCTGTGTTGCTATGGTGATTTATCTAAGCTTGCTTCGAGAAACCGAGAAAGCCTGACCTACGTCATCTTATCCTGACAATTAGCCCGCTAACTCAGTAAGCCAGGTACGAGAAATAGGGCCCTGGAGTTTGACTGCTGACTTGGTGCTTTGTATCGGCAGTGGTGAATAGGCTTCGTCGTGGAGTTTCTTCATGTTTTACAGTCCTAGATGAGACAAATGTACACACATGGAGCAGCTGCAATTTCTTTTGTTGGCTTCAAAGTCCGGCGAATCACAAGGTTTCTTTTTCCTGTTGCTCCCTTTTTCTGCTGACCATAGCAGGTGCCTTGAAATGCATGACACACACACACACACGCACACACACACACACACACACACACACACACACACACACACACACACACACACACACACACACACACACACACACACACACGCACACACTTCTTGGTTTCCTTCTCTTTCACACATTCAGAAATTGAGGCATCATACTTGGATCTGCAGACAGAATGGCCGGTGACCAGGTCCATGCTGCATTACCCGACCCTCCCAGTCCAAGTGAAGAGGAGAACAAAGAAGAAGAGAGGGCTTTTGGGAATTTCTTTGCCGAGTTAGAATTGGTGGACTTACCTCTAGGAACCTTAAGGTAAACCTGTGCAATATTCAGGACTTTTTTTAATTTCATCTGCTGGATACCAAAGATGGTACCAGGGAGGTAACCCGAATCATAAATAAATGATTTGAAATGCTGATTGGCCTTTATACTCACATCAAGAGCAAACAACCAAGAAACAAGCATATATATTATATTTGCTTACTGCCAAAGGTCTAATTGAGCTTTTAGTGCATTGAACATCAATCAAAGAAAAGGCAGTAAAACTCGTTTTTATTTATTATTATTTACTAAAGATGAATATAAAAAAAAATATTTAAGTGGGTATCCATTCTCAATCAATTAAACTAAATGTGATTTTATGTAATTTATACAGTGTTTTGTTCTTACGGAAAACACGATAGCCAAATTAATTATAATGTTGCTTGCTAAGCTGCGATACAGTCATATGGACTGTAAGAACCAAAGACATCTTTATATACAGTCTGTATATAACGACATCTTTACAGAGTCTGTATATAAATACATCTTTTTATACAGTCTGCATAACGACATCTTTATATACGGTATGTATATAACGACATCTTTATATACACTTTTTATATACAGTCTGTATATAACGACATCTTTACAGAGTCTGTATATAAATACATCTTTATATACAGTCTGCATAACGACATCTTTATATACGGTATGTATATAACGACATCTTTATATACACTTTTTATATACAGTCTGTATATAACGACATCTTTACAGAGTCTGCATATAAATACATCTTTTTATACAGTATGTATATAAAGACATCTTTACATAGTCTGTATATAAAGACATTTGTATACACAATCTGTACAGTCTCTATATAAAGACGTCTTTATATACAGACTATGTTTAAACCAGACAATCGTGGTGTATGTAGAATAAAGGTTACATCTCCTTTCGACCTTCCTACTCTACATGCAATTTGCATACAAGTTGAAATGCATTTGTATACACTCTACAATTCAACAATGCAGACAGCAACCAATAACCACATGGTTTTCCATGTCGGCCAATGGCCGCAGTGTTTGGGCTAAATGTTTGGGGATGTGCCACTGTGTCCCTGTGACTAACTTTCATGTAACGTAAGGACACTGTGTGGAAACAAAGCTGCTGACGTTGGATTCAGTACAGCTGCAGAGCGCCCCCCACCGGCCAGCCCTCAAACTGAACTGTCGCTGCAGCGATAGCCTGAATACACACATAACAATCATGGCGGAGAATGAAACCCTGGAGTGTATAACGGAGCACGAGCGGATTTTACAGGAAATTGAGAGCACCGACACGGCTTGTGTTGGTCCCACTCTTAGGTAAGCATACGCGGCTTCTTAAACCGTCCTCACTAGTCACAATGTCCGTGCGTGTTGCCGCAGCTCGTGCGTTATAAGACCTTTTGTTCAGGAGCTAGCTTGGCTGCCCGAGCCACCGGCAGGCTAACATTAGCTATTTTAGCCAACAGGCTACACGGTGTTGAAATGAAGCGCGAGCCTCGCTGTCTTGTTAGCCAACAGGCCAACGGTGGCCACTGGCTCAGTCACTTGAACGCAGCTTTAGCAAAACCGCGTTGTGTGCGCGCGTGTTCCAGGTTGTGTGTATTGGTGGACGGCTGGTGACCTGTCAAGACGTAAACACCAGCTGTGGGTGTGGCACCCCACATCTTGTTATCAATATGGAGCTGACGTTAGCTAGCGGTGCTGGTGATTTGGGCCGATTGTTAAGACATTAGAGAAATGTATGATGCTGACATCAATATAACGGTACAGTGGTTGGATGAGTCATCTGGAAAACACGGTGTTGTGACGTGGTCCACAATGAGCCTGGTAGCGGTGACGTGGGGCTCAAACTAACGCCCTGCCGCACGCAGGACGTTATTGATGGTTATGTTAGTTATAGGTTAGCTGCGAGCTAGCTTCAAAGGCCCAAATTACAGGTATTAGTTTGACAAGCTAGCGATTAGCTGAGTGGCTCCACCTCTCCCTCACACACCTGTCTCGTTGTCATGCCCGTAGGCCGTGTTGTCTTGCCGCATACCTGAGTAAACTAGTGAATATGTGCCCTGAAGGGAACATTACATCAACGCCTCGGTTAGTTACCGCTGCCAGTCTTTGTTAACAGATGACCTGAGATGGTCTGGCTTGGTTGGTGAAAAATGGCGCCCGTCTAAGTTGATGCTCCATCACGCCGCTTTTATGATTGATGACTTCCCCTCTCCGCCTCTACCTCAGTGTTAACTTCACATTAGATCTGCTCACATTTCTAATAGTCAATGATGTCTGCATACATTTGACTGCTTGAGTGTCCATTTCCCTTCTCTCCTCCATGCAGGTGACTGTGCTCATACAGTGAGGCAGCTGTGTACAGCTCCTTCCGGGTGCGGACTAATGATTACAAAAGAGATTTACCTGATGCATATACTGTATGTGTCTGGGTTGGAAAGTATGACTGACTGACTTTTGTTAACATGAGGATGGTGATGCTTGCTGCCACTTGTCCTTGATGTATGTTAATCATCCAAAAGCTGTGCCATGTTACTGACATCCCTGCGGCCTGTGTCACAAAGCAAGTTCTACTTCCTCTGGCTTTATATTTGGCCTTGATAATGTTTAAACCATCTATGTGTGAATGGATAAACTAAGAGGGGAATCGTAAAGCGATCTATTTAGTTTAACCAGTGTTGCAAAAGCGGACAATGCTTGCACCCATGGTTTATATATAAAGACGCATGATATATAAAGACGGATGACACTTGCACACATTGCACAAAATTATACAGTTACTGCATTGTTGGAGCTGAAGTCTGTGCAGTAGTGATCGGTTGGTGTAGCCGCGTTATCTCATTGGTTCTTTATTTGTATATTATGATGGAGGGGATGGTCGCTGTGTTTTTGTGAACACTGACAGACCAGGGCCCTATTTCTTGTACCTAGCTAAACAAAGTCAAGCAAATGTCCTAATCTCCATCTTAAATGAGCGAGATGATTGACATCAGGCTATCTGGGTTTCTTCACGGCTGATCCGCGCTGAAACGGTCTCGTTAATTCTAGCCAGACGTCAGTCATCTGGATAAATGCGCGCGTCCGCTCCTCTTGAGAAGGGATAATAATCGAGCACTGACACCACGATGTTCTAACAGTACAATGGCAAATAAACTCAGAGGAACCTCTTTTTATTTTTGATGAGAAGCAGGAGATGAACATGAACGCATATGAGGAAGTCAATACCGTAGTCATTCACAGCAAACACATTGCGAATATTCCAACGTTTTTGCAACATTGTTGCCGTGAACGCAACTTTAACAGCGCCCCCGCTGCGAGACATAAGCGTCGCAAATATATCAGACAAGTTAAATGCGTCAGTGTTGGGAAAATGTATCGGCTAATTTGAAGTGTTTCATCACCCAAATCAATCAGATTATATTTACGAATAAATATATACTTATGAGGATATATGTACTGTATGCACGTATGAATCATGTACTATATATGTGTATATGAGTTTAAATATGTGTATGGGCGGATCAGTATATATGTATTATTCATATTCAGAAATTCAATCAATTGAAGCAGTGAAAATACATTGTGTGTGATTCTCTGTATTCTCATCACGATCACCTTAATCATGTTCTACAATAATGATATGTATGGTGTACTAATAACACTGTCAAATAATTATGAGTGCTTTCAACACATCCATAAGTTTCTGAAGAGCTAAATAAACTTAAGAACAGCGGCATGCAGCGGCTGATAGTCTATGTCTGAGACGGGCGACCGGCTGCGCCTGTGGTGATCAATGTCCGCGGCTCGAGAAGCTCTCGTAAATAAATTATTTCTTGCCGGCAAAATCTATATCGCCGCGTACAGGAAGTCATGATAATGTAAAGGATGGATCCTGGCGATCTCAAAGAACTCTCCCCCTATAAAACTAATATCACTAATATCGCTCCTTCATCAATGAGGAAGGGAGCTGCCTTTTTTGTCCGTGGGAGTGGCCAGCTTATCCAGTGAATTTCAGTAAGCCTGCCCGGGAGCAGGTTTACATTTTTGGCTGTGTTTCTATGGTGATTTATCTAAGCTTGCTTCGAGAAACCGAGAAAGCCTGACCTACGTCATCTGATCCTGACAATTAGCCCGCTAACTCAGTAAGCCAGGTACGAGAAATAGGGCCCAGGTCTTTATTGTAGCACCGGGGAAAAGAAGGCCTCGTTTCTCGGCTTCAAAATGGTAGGCGGCTGCCGCTGAATTGAGACACAGCCCAAGTCAGTGCAGATAAATGAATGAATGAATGAATGAATGAATGAATGAATATATACTTTATTAATCCCCAAAGGGACATTTTTTTGTCGTCATCAGTAGCGCCTTACAATTGAAGATACAAACACACAAGATAAAATATCAAATATATAAAGAAGCAACAGGGATGAAAGATACATACAAATTAAAATAAAGTCATATATATTTAAATATACACAATAGAATAGAATACAACTAACTGGAGAATATATTTATATTTACAGCCGCAGAGTGTATTAATTAAGTAAATTAGATAAACAGTAGATAGTGCAAAGTATGTATGGTACAGTGATAAATTAATCCACAGAGGAACTAGCAAGCGGTAACTTGTTGTAAAGCCGTATTACTGTCGGCAGGAATGTTCTCCTGTAACGGTCCTTCTTGCAGCGGAGCGTGAGGAATCTCTTAGAGAAAGTGCTCCTCTGGCCCTGCAGCAGGTGGTAGAGAGAGTGGTCCAGGTTGTCCAATATGGACAAAAGTTTCTTCAGTGTCCTCCTTTCCACCACCTGCTTTAGAAACTCCTGCTTGATGGAGCCGGCCTTCTTAACTAGGGATGGGTATCGTTTGGGTATTTTCCGATAACGGTGCTAAACCGATACTTTTAAAACGATACCGGTGCCTAAACGGTGCCTGAACCGATACTTTTTTATTGCCAAGGCAATTTTTTTCTTCAAATTGAACAATATTATTAACTGTTTAAAGTATGCTATAGATATACATAAATAAGTACATACAAAACACTTGACTTCAAACTACAGCTTCAAACCTTTTAACTTCAAACTATAAAAATATATATTTAAAAAAAGAACAGACACAAGCATCAGGTGGCCTGATGGGACCGTGTGCAACAGAACTCAGACACTGTTGATCCTAAAACTGCTGCTTTACTGGACTACACGTCATCATTAATATCAACTGGAGAGATTTGTTCCAGAAAGCCGAGGACGGGCGTTCAAAAGCTCGTGCTCGTGTCTCCAGCGATCTCTGTGTGCGCGCTGTGTGTGTGAGCGCTGGAAGCCCCGCCCCCTCCAGTCCCGCTCTGCATGCAGGCGGACAACAGAGAGCGGAGGAGTGTCCTCTGATCCGGGCTATTTTAATAGTATCGATACATCAACATTTTATCGTTCTTAGCGTGCGGGCACCGCGCTACCTTTTTAGTATCTATATATCGTGCAACATTACAGAGTAGTGTAAAAAAACAAGTATTTAAATCGGCTCAGGCACCGGAAGAAAGCACCGAAATCTGCGTTGCTTTTCGGTCCGGTAGGTACTGGCACCGGTTCTCGGTACCCAACCCTACTGACCACCGTCCCAGACAGCACACGGCCCAGTCTGACAAACTGTGGTCTGCCTGTGAGGTAGTCAGTGATCCAGGAGATGGTGGACGAGTCTACCCCCACCACCCGCAGCTTCTCACCCAGTAGCAGTGGTTGGATGGTGTTAAATGCACTGGAGAAGTCAAAGAAAGTGACTCTCACAGAGACACCTGTTCCATCCAGGTGCGACTGAGCTCGTTGCAGCAGGTAGATTATGGTGTCGTCCACACCCACATGAGGCTGGTAAGCAAATTGTAGAGGGTCCAGCGACGATTTCACCTGCGGTCGGAGGTGGGCCAAGACCAGCCTCTCCAGCACCTTCATCACATGGGAGGTGAGGGCTACCGGTACCACTAAGCTAGCTAGCAACATGGTCTGTGACTGTATGAACCATAGACGGTATACAGATGTTTATAAAGATCTTTCTACTCTACATACAATTTGCAAGCCTCCGGCTCTGCCACTACTTCACTCAGCAATCACAGCAGCCAATTAAGGCTGGGCAGTGTGGCCTACAATTTGTATCACAGTATAATTTTGAAGCACGAACGGTAAAGGTATTTGTCACGGTGTATTCGTTTTTCTCACAAAAGTCAATACAGTTGCTTTTGAAAGGTTTGAACTCTGGTATGGCAACTGCATGGCATCATGTCAACCATCCCGAAGTCGATGTAACATGCAGTTGTGAACTTTATGTGTTGTTCATGTGGTGTGTGTGTGTGTGTGTGTGTGTGTGTGTGTGTGGCGTTACTGTCTGTGCTGCTGTGGCACAGTACAATAGCCGTGTGTAAATGTAACTGGCAAACTATCAACAATATGAAGCTTATTGGCTGAAGCTCTGTCTGTTTTGATCGGTGCGTCTCTAACGGAATGCACAGTGTACTTTCTGTACCTTTTTATACCGTCCACCCCTACTGTCAATCATGTAGTCACACTCCCCTTTTTAAAGCATTACATTTGTAAATAAAACAATGAAAATGAACACTTGAACAAGAGAAGCACCGCCAAAAATGTGAAACATTGTTTTACTTGTACTTAGATTTTGATCCATCGTCTCATCCTTGAACGTGGAGGTTCATGAACTCTACTGCAGCCAGTCCCAAGAGGATGATGGAGATGTTATGGCTTCAATTTGGGTGAACTGTCATGTCATCCATTTTTACAGTACATACAGTCTAGGCTTGTTCAGAAGGGCAGTGCCTTGAGCCTAGTTTACAATCGCAGTATTAAACCTGGCATGCACGGCAGAAATCACGTGACTGTCACAAATAGTCTTTTTAAAAAAAAAAAAACTTCGTCAACATACCTATATTCATGTTAATATATTATCTATGGCTGCAGTTGCAGTGCAGCACAGAGCCCTTACAGATAGCTGGGCAACGTATCGATAATAAATTGACCCACTTTGTCATTGGGCAGTAATCTCCTGGCACCTCACGATTCAGATTCAGAGGGCTAATATGCGATTATTAAAACAATTATCGATTCATCTTGATGCATCAACATTTTTATTTACAGCACATGATTTATTTTGTCCTCACTTTTTATTTCAGCAATTTTTATGGAAACACTGCATATTTGTGATGATCCATCATTTTAAAAACAGATTAATTTACTTCCATTACCTTTTATTAATTTAATATTATTTAACCAATAGAAGAGATGTCAACTGAAGGGTTACATTTCCAGGATTGCAAAGAGAACCAACAAGAAAATAAATAAAATAGGCCAACAGCAGCATCCTCGAAGTAAAAACACTGAATTCAAATAATCTGACATGACATAAGGTGCTGTTATTCACAAATAAATAATATAGACTTCTCTTCAGCTGCCCTCACCATCGCTCTGCTAGTATTTAGCCTAGCTTAGAGCATAAACAAAACGCACCTTTATCATGTCAGAATCAGAAACCGTTTATTGCCAGGAATGTTTACACAAACGAGGAATTTTGTTAGGCGGAAGGTGCATACATTAGACGAGACAAACAACAATCAACAGCCAACGACAGCAACAGTGCAATGACATTTAAATCAATTATAAGATAGATAAGATAAGATAACACATAATAAAACAAACGGATAACGTTAATGTAAGTGTATGTTAAAGTGACATGTGTGTTTAGGTTAAAGTTAAATGTATGTTAAGTGGCATGAGTGTTTAAATATGAAGTGTGCAGTGGAGTGACCGGTAAGAAGAGAGAAAAGAAAGAAAAATAGTCTGAAAAAATTGTCCGAAATAGTCCTGTGGTGAGAATCAGTCAGTCAGTCAGTCAGTGGGGAATCCGGGCTCTGTTGATGAGCCCGACTGCCGTCAGGAAGAAACTGTTGGTGTGGCGTGAGGTCTTGGTCCTGATGGACCTCAACCTCCTGCCAGAGGGGAGGGACACGAACAGGTTGTGTCCAGAGTGAGAGGGGTCAGCTACGATCTTTCTTGCTTGCTTCAGAGTCCTGGAAGCGAACAAGTCCTGGAGGGACGGCAAATTGCAGCCAATCACCCTCTCAGCAGAGCAGATGATGCGCTGCAGCCTGGCCTTGTCCTTGGTAGTGGCTGCAGCATGCCAGACGGTGATGGAGGAGCAGAGGATGGACTCAACAATGGCAGTGTAGAACTGCACCATCATTTTCTTTGGCAGGTTGAATTTCCTCAGCTGCCTCAGGAAAAACATCCTCTGCTGGGCCTTCTTTGTGATGGAGCTGATGTTCAGCTCCCACTTGAGGTCCTGGGAAATGATGGACCCCAGGAAGCGGAAGGACTCCACAGCGTCGACGGGGGAGTCACACAGGATGAGAGGGGCGGGTGGGGCTGCATTCCTTCTGAAGTCCACAACCATCTCCACTGTCTTCAGAGCGTTGAGCTCCAGGTTATTTTGGCTGCACCAGGTCTCCAGGTGGTCAGTCTCCCACCTGTAGGCGGACTCGTCCCCACCAGCGATGAGTCCGATGAGGGTGGTGTCATCCACGAACTTCAGGAGCTTGACGGACTGGTGACTGGAGGTGCAGCTGTTGGTGTACAGGAAGAAGAGCAGAGGGGAAAGAACGCAGCCTTGGGGGGAACCGGTGCTGGTGGTCCGAGAGCCTGAGACGTGTTTCCCCAGCTTCATGTGCTGCTTCCTGTCAGTCAGGAAGTCTGTGATCCACCTGCAGGTGGAGTCGGGCACGTGCAGCTGGGAGAGCCTGTCCTGCAGCAGAGACCGGATGATAGTGTTGAAGGCAGAGCTGAAGTCCACGAACAGGATCCTGGCATAGGTTCCTGGGGAGTCCAGATGCTGGAGGATGTAGTGGAGTGCCATGTTAACAGCATCGTCTACAGACCTGTTGGCCCTATAGGCGAACTGCAGAGGGTCCAGGAGTGGGTCAGTCAGGGTTTTGAGGTGGGACAGGACCAGGCGCTCAAAGGACTTCATGACCACAGAGGTCAGGGCGACGGGCCTGTAGTCATTGAGTCCTGTGATCCTGGGTTTCTTGGGGACGGGGATGATGGTGGAGGCCTTGAAGCAGGCTGGTATGTGGCATGTCTCCAGGGAGGTGTTGAAGATCTCAGTGAACACCGGAGACAGCTGATCAGCACAGTGCTTCAGGGTGGAGGAGGAGACTGAGTCCGGGGCCACTGCTTTGCGGGGGTTTTGTTTTTGACTGGTGACGTCCCTCTCCAGAATAGTGAGGGTCGTCCCTGGCGAGGGCGGTGGTAGAGAGGCGTAAGCCCCTGATGGATTGGGGGAGGGTGTGCTGATGCTCTGTGGCTGGCTGATGGGCCTGTGAGGGATGGCATCAAACCGACAGTAGAACTCGTTCAGCTCGTCTGCCAGGCGGAGGTCGTTCATGGCGTGGGGGTTTTTCGGCTTAAGCCTAGTTTATGGTTCTCCGTCACGCCGTCGTTGAGCATTCGAAGTTCTGTGTCGAGGGACCGCGTTGCTCTGCAATTAACCGCCATGCCGCCAGGGCGGTGTTCCTGTGTGTCTGTGTGGTTTCAGGGGTTATAGCCGAATTCCGGTCACAATAAACAATGGCGACCAAGTTGGAGCGGCTGGAGCTCATCAATATTGAAGAGCAAATGCTTATATTGCAAATGTTGAAGCGCAGGCGACAGAAGACGTTTGCGGAGGTGGTCTGTACGACCACTAAACCGGTCGAGGCTGGGAAAAAGCAACTGCCGGAAATTACGTTCTGAGCGGACCAATCACAGCGCTTGCGGTTCGCGTCAATGCGACGCGTAGTTAGGATTTTTTGGAGGTGCGCGTCAGGCTACGGCGTAGGGGTCTACGTCGACGGCGTAGGTACGGCGTAGGTACGGCGTAGATACGGCGTAGGTACGGCGTAGGTAGGGCGTCGACCTGACGGAGAACCATAAACGAGGCTTTACTTGCTGATAGCTGTTGTTGCAGTTTCTCAGAGTACAGTCGTTTAGCATCTCTCACCGCCTTGCTAAACCTGTATTTTGACTGTATACAAATCCTTGTCCCCACTCCTGAATGCCTGGTCTTTTTGCAGCCGTAGCTTCCTGAGTTCCGCTGTGAACCAGGGTTTGTCGTTGTTATAACTCACCCTGGAGCTGGTTGGAACACAGCTGTCCTCACAGAAGCTGATGTAGGAAGTTACAGCCTCTGTGTACTCATCCAGACTGTTAGTGGCAGTCCTGAATACATCCCAGTCTGTACAGTCCAGGCACGCCCGGAGATCCTCCAGAGCCTCACTGATCCATTTCTTGAACTTCCTCACCACAGGTTTGCAGAGCTTTAGTTTCTGCCTGTATGAGGGAAGCAGGTGAACCATGGCGTGGTCAGAGTTTCCCAGAGCAGCACGAGGAACGGCGTGATAAGCCCCACTGATTGTGGTGTAACAGTGGTCCAGAATGCTCTTCTCTCTAGTAGGGCATTTAATTAACTGTCTGTATTTAGGGAGTTCATGGCTGAGTTTACCTTTTGTTTAAGTCCCCAAGGACAATAACTAAAGAGTCCGGGTAGGTCCGCTCCACACACCGTATCTGCTCGTCGAGTGTCTGCTGTGGGGTTGAAGGAGTTTGTGATATTGACTCGTATAAAGAACAATTAGTACCAGGAATACTCAAGGTGAAAACGTTCCATGGGAATTAACAGAATTGTAAGGTGAATTACAGGAATACAACAGAAACAAACATGTTACCATATCATCAAGTAGATAATAAGTTATGCATACAATGTGAATTGTGCCATTTTGTGAGTTAGTTAGCCATGCAGTTAACTGAGGGGGAAAGTTCATTTGAACAGTCAAGCAGACGACGTGGGCTGAGTGTGAGGATTTAAAAGTGAACAAATTCATAGAATAAATCATTTATAAAAATGAACAAATGTATCAATTGAAACTCCTCAGTTAACATGTTAAATCAAGCCACATCCCACGTGGTAACAGCTAGCTAGCAGGATATGCTAACTGTGTACTTACTCTGCTGGTTCCCTCAAATATAAAAATATATTAATACATAATTAATTTGAGCAATATAACCCAAATTTACATGAAAGCGTGAAATCCTTTGGCTCTCTCTCTGTAATCTGCTTTTCACAGGCTCTACCTTAATCCCATTAATCTCATTTACCTTGATCCGATTTACCTTAATCACAATCAAATGACAGGATGATGTGTGTTTTGTTGCGCCTTTAATCTACTCAATCTTCTCAATAGTAGAAATCTGATTTCCTACCTAGCTACCACCTCTGTTTTGTCCTGGTTGAATGAAAAGAAATGTTAATGTCAGCGAAGTTCACAGAAAATAACCACATTCATTTCAATAAACTGTGTATTGTGTATCCTTCATTTGTGAATGTAACAGTTTCACTTCCTCATCACTAGATGGAGCCGTTACTCCAGCTGGTTGTTGTAGTGAGGCTTTGAGCTCTTTCATCACTTTCTCACGGTCCCTATTTTAGAAGCATGTTCAATTAAACAGTTTTCGAAATAGTTCAGGTCTTCGCTGCTTTTGAATCTGGCCATTTAAGTGGCAAGTTACAACACCTAGTGGTTGGATATTATCGAGAAAGTGAAGTTCTCTGTTAATTCCATTTTGGAACATGCCAAAAACCATGAACCGTTCATTTGAGAAAAATGACCTTTATTTTCAAAGTATATCTAAAATATCATAACCACACAACGTGTGTTTGTTTTGGGACCAAGTTTTTGCTTCAGAAAATAGTCCATCTTCACTTTAAAGTTGTTTGATTGGGATAATATCATTTTATGCGAAACCATTTCTGATTGGACTACGTTTTGTGTTGAAACCAAGTATCCCAGTATTTCGAGATGTAATATTTCTTTGGAGCAAAACTGTGATTCTAGGCCAAGGTCCATGCCAATGGTACCCAATTATTACACACTCCAGCTCTCTTCTTCTCTTTCTCACACACACTCAGGTGTGTGTGTGTGTGTGTGTGTGTGTGTGTGTGTGTGTGTGTGTGTGTGCGTGTGCGTGTGTGCGTGCGTGCGATGACCGGCAGTGATTCATAGCAGGGTTCTTTTACAATAATGTGCAAACAACTGGCCACCTCGACTAGCACAGGGATGTTGCTTCTCAGTGGTTTTGTAGTGCTGTTGTTCAGCATGCACACACATAATGAGGCATCGTGGACGGCACACGGCACCACTAAGCAGAATTGTATTGGAAACGATTTGACCTTCGTCGAGGTCTTCTCCATACGTCTGCCCATTGTAGGGTGACAACTCTGCCACAGTGTGTAGATAATTAACTCACAGGCCTCCTGCTCTCTGCTGTCACCTATACTTAGTTTTAATGCAGCCAAGTTAACAATATAGTTGTTCTCATTCACACATTTCTCTGTATGAAATCGTGTTTCATGGGGAAAGAACAACAGTAGGTTTAATCAGGACAGAAGGCTGAAACTAGGGATGGCAAGGAAGCTACAGAAAGTAGCCCTACGGTATAAATTTTTAATATATACCTGGCAGAGCCGGGAGATGCACCGATCAATCTGCTGCCATCTGCCGCTCAAACGTTTAACAGCTGTAAGAGAAGACCACACAGGAGACCGTTCCTCAAATGCAAGTCAAAATAAGCTGTGGAGGAACACCTCATTTAACCAGACAGTTATTATAGTTAAATTCATTTATGTCATCATAGAATATATGGCTGCAACCAGTGTTCCCTCTAAGCTGTGTGCGTGCGCGGCCGCGCAGGCCAGTCGAAGTGGCCGCGCAATAGATTTTTCAGACCGCACAAACGATTTTTTTTCAGGGGTTGAAAATCTTTTTTGCGCCAGTGTTTCTGAGATAGGAGTGAGCCATCTCCACAATAATAAGATCTTTGATGTGTCGAGTCTTCTTGGCCAATCAGCGTCCCGTTTCTCGACATGCGCTCTCTGTACCTCTGCTAGCGCTCTGCCTCCGTTAGCACCCCCGCCCCCGCTGTCCTCCTCCCGGCGCCAGGAGTGAAGCTCGCCCAGAGCGCCACATGAGCTAGGGCCGGCGCTCTTTAGGCTCCTCTTGGCGGGCCCTGCTCCAGCAGCTATAGGCTACCATGACGAAAAGAAAGGCAGGAAAAGGTCTGCCTAATGTTCAAACATGAGTGGCTAGATGAAATAGTCCAAACTGACACAGGTAGGATGAAACTTTCAGACAGATTTAAATATGAAGAATATGAAGTTATGAAATTGTTTATATAGGCTACCTTTAGGAAAAATGACACCATGTCAATTTAATAGGCCTATAATTATTGTTAAGCACTGCATTAGCATTTTTCTTTCAATGAAGTTCCACTTAAATGTTGTACCTGCTGAGAAATGACTAAACACCTTTGATACTTTTATTTTTTTATATATATCATTATCAGTCATAACCAGTGAACCAGTCATAACCTCCCCTTATTGAAGTTCAACAAAGATCCTTTAACCTCTTATAGCTGTTGTTGCAGTTTCTCAGAGTACAGTCGTTTCGCATCTCTCACCGCCTTGCTAAACCTGTACTTTGACTCTGTATACAAGTCCTTGTCCCCACTCCTGAATGCCTGGTCCTTTTGCAGCCGTAGCTTCCTGAGTTCCGCTGTGAACCAGGGTTTGTCGTTGTTATAACTCACCCTGGAGCTGGTTGGAACACAGCTGTCCTCACAGAAGCTGATGTAGGAAGTTACAGCCTCTGTGAACTCATCCAGACTGTTATTAGCAGTCCTGAATACATCCCAGTCTGTACAGTCCAGGCACGCCCGAAGATCCTCCAGAGCCTCACTGGTCCACTTCTTGAATTTCCTCACCACAGGTTTGCAGAGCTTTAGTTTTGAGTGTCCGCTGTGCCTCATGCACGTTGCCCTGCGGCGCCATGTAAACACCGACCAGGATGAATGAAGCAAACTCACGTGGGGAGTAGAAGGGTTTGCAGTGAATGATGAGAGGTTCCAGGTCCGGTGAACAGTACTGTAGAATCACTGTTACGTCGTTACACCAGCCGTTGTTGAAGTAGAAACAGATTCCTTCGCCCTTCGTCTTGCCAGAGAGCTTCGTGTCGCGGTCCGCTCTGAACAGCTGGAAGCCAGCCAGCTGGAACGCGGAGTCCGATATCGATCCACTGAGCCAGGTCTCCGTGAAGCACAAAATGGAGGAAGTAGAAAAGTCTCTGTCTCTCCCAACAAGGAGCTGGAGTTTGTTTGTTGCAGTATGAGCGGACGTTGGAGAGAAATATTCCCGGCAGCGCTGTACGAGATCCCCTTTACGGAGACGCACGAGCGCGCCGGCACGTTTCCCTCTCCGACGCCGTTTCACTGCATGAGCCAAGGTGAGCGCACCTTTCACAAGAATTTCCAGTAATTCCACAGAAGTTAAAAAAGTTGGAAATAAGTCCGCTGGAGTTGTTCCCCTGATGTTCATGAGCTCATCTCTGGTGAAAGAGCTCTGAGAATCGCAGCAGAAAGCAGCATTTAACACAAAAACAACAAGAAACAATGAGCACCGACACGCTGAGGCAGCCATCTGCGGCCCCATCTTGGTGACTGTAATTGACTGTAATTGATCTCCTTGGAGCAGAGGCTGCATTGAGCATACCCTGCTTTATCAATATGTATGAAACACTGGGACAGTGGGAAGCTGTACTGCTCCTCTCACGTCTGTTTTGACCTCCACCTTCAGGCCCAGCTCCACTTCATCTCAGCCCTGCATCAAGCTGCGCTGCATATAGAGCGTCCTCTTCCTTAAACTATTTAATTCACATCATCTGATCAATATCTGGGCCTCTTATGACCACAACGTCACGTTATTGGCTAAGCCCAACTATGGGATTTGCTTCATTCTACTTTGAGTAAAAAAATAAACCTGCAGCCAGATCCCCCGGTGTGCCGGTTTAACGTTAACGAGTGACAGCGTGAACTGAACCAGACCGGGGGGTGACGGCATGTTTCATCACGTTACTTAATTTTACAAGCAAGACTGAACTGTAACGGAACATAAAGTAACTTTAACGACAATACAAAACCCAAGCACGTTAGCTAACGTGATAGCAAGCTGACTAGCTTCCATTAAAAACAAGTTTGAGAGAAATGAAGACGCTGTAGACATCTTAACTCTGATTGGCCAAGACTCGTCACATCAAAGATGTTCTATTGTGAAGATCAAGACCTACACTTTTCTCCTCGTCTCACTCCAATCTCAGACACGCTGGCCAGTTGCTCTGCTCCGCTTTTTTTTTTTTTCTTCTCTGCGACTTATTGACTGGCGTAATAATCGCGCGACACAACGAATCGATAATGAAATTCGTTGCCAACACTTTTGATAATCGATTTTTATTGATTTTATCGATTCGTTGTTGCAGCCCTAATAGAATACAATACATGTAAACTAATAGATAAAAAATAATAAAACAATATATATTGTGATATAAACTGTGCTTCAAAATGATACCGTGTTACATATTTTGGGCCATACCGCCCAGCCCAAGCTGAAACTAAGAGAAAAAAAATGCATTTGCAAAGTTTAGGTTTTGAGTATAATTTCTGATGCAGGGAGCTGTTTCACAATACATGTGGTTCTGACAGTACATCTCTTGGGTTTAGGTTGTTGAATACAGATTGTCTTCAGGAAATGGTTTATGTTGCCACACTTGTGACGTGCGTGGAGTCGCCGCTACCATGTAAAGGCAGTCCATTTCCCATGACCATGTATGGTGTCATATAGGGAGGATGTGAAGAAGGTTGACTTCTCATTCTATGCTCGTTATTTGCCTTTCTTTACATCACAAACTTACTTCTAACAAAGCCCGAGACAGCCTTTTGTAGCCTCTGATTCATTTTCAACAACCATGAAGTTGTGATAAATGCACCACAAGACAATGATAATAATTGGGGATTCATTGATTTTGACACAATGTTTCCGCCAAAGCAGTTTCCCTTATTACCGCTCACATTGTTCCAGCCATAAATCAGTACAAACCTGCTTTCTGCTTCCATGGGGAACATTAGGGTTAGTGTGGAGTCCTGTTTTGGTCCCCCTGGTGAGAAGTCCAACATTCAGCGGGAACCACGGGAACAGTAGTCGTTGCCTTGGCAGCGGCTGATGGGGCTGCAAATAAATAAATATATTCACTCTCCTTTTTGCTCTCGTTTGGACTCCACCAACTCCTGAGAAAAGTGTCTGGCTCTGCTAACCGCTCAATGCTCCTTTATGGCAGCGGCTGGTTGCTAACTTAGTCTGTCTGTTGATTGGTGCTGGGCTGGTGGGATGTATCACTCAAAACTGCTGCTGAGAACTGTACGGTGATGAAACTCTGTCGACCTGAGGGGAACTGTGGAGCTGGTGATGGTCCTCTGTGGGTTTGTCACTGTAAGTGGCCCCTTCTACATTTAAGAAAGTATTTATTTGTGTAGCTTTAGTACGAAAGGGCCATTTGATTTTTAATGCTTATCTTTGTATGAATATTTTGTATTTTTTTGTATGAAAATGAATTGTGCCCTATTGTAAATACTTTAAATGCACACCATAACACACACTGACCAACACATGCAGCTTTTCCAGAATTAACTAACCTCCATCATTGACATTTACAAAGTATGAACATTTAATTTATCAACTCCCATTTCCTCGCCTCTCCCAGGTCTATTTACGATGACCAGCCCAATGCCCACAAGCGCTTCATGGAAAAGCTGGATGCCAGGATAAGGAACCATGACCGCGAGATTGAGAAGATGTGCAATTTCCACCACCAGGGCTTTGTGGACGCCATCACGGAGCTCCTCAAAGTCCGCGCTGATGCTGAGAAACTGATGGTAGGAGACATAATGTAGAGAGGACTACTGGCCAGACCAGCCGATAGCAGGACACTTTGTTCTGCTACCCACGTGCGCTGCCAAATCTCAGCTAGATTGTTAAAGAATCAAATGAAATATGTGCTTCTTTCATAGGGCCTGGTACAGTGTATTTTAGAGAGACAACTAGAACTGGTTCTGAAATATTCCATTTCATCACTATAGAGCAGAGGTGGGCAAACTACGGCCCGCGGGCCGGATACGGATATTTTAATTCGGCCCGCCAAGCATTATAATTATTATAACATAAAAAAAATAAAATGTTTTTTTAATTTTAAATAATTATAAGTTATAGTAAAGACTGCTGTAGCGCTTCTCCGTTCCCAAGTTCAGTTTCCCAAAGCACGATGACCACAACAGTCCAGCGTTGATGTTTTTTCATGCTTATTTATTGCCCAGCGCTCTTTTAGGCTTTTCATGTGTGTGTTCTGCTGCAGCAGAAAGACCGCTGTCCTTCTGCTGCGCACACGGCTCTGCTGCAGAAGAACACACACACGAAAAGCCTAAAAGAGCGCTGGGCAATAAATAAGCATGAAGAAACATTGATGCTGGTCTGTTGCCATCATTGTGCTTTGGGAAAATCAAGTCGGGAACAGAGAGGCGTTACAGCAGTTTGTACGCGCCGTGCGGACCGCTGCCTGTCGTGTTCTGCTGAACTAGAGCGACACACAACACTTGCTGTGCTGCGCTGGTCAATTCCACCCCTCCCCCACTGATCCCACAGACAAGGGCGACACTTTTTTATTTTTTTATTACCGTAATAGACCGCAAACCACTGAAAAGCTCCACTTCTTAGCGGTCAGAATCCATTTTAATTATGTCGTAAAGCGTTAACTTTAGAAGAATTACGGTGATATGAATCCCTTTCTGTCGCCTTAGACAGGGTTTGTACTACAACAGTTTTAGAGTTGTAAAATGAACTGACAGCTACATGCAGAGTATTTTTCCTCAGTACAACTAACATAACTAACCACACTCGACCCACGGAACTGCGCCACCCTGCGCGCTCATGTCATGTGACATATAGGGTTCTGTCTGCCAGCCTCCTGCCATCCTCCTGCAGAGATCCCTTCTGTCACAATGAGTGGACCCAAGAAAAGACAAGTCGACAGTGAGTGCAGAGTCTTTAATGAGTGGACTGCTAAGTATTTTTTCACCAAAGTACGATCAGAGGCAGTATGTCTTATTTGCCAAGAAACCATTGCAGTATTCAAAGAATACAATATTAGCCGCCACTTTTCCGCCAAGCATGCTAACTATGCTAGCCAACAGTCAACGACAGAACGGGCGGCTACTGCTAAGAGGTTGGCAGCCAATTTAAAGAGTCAGCAAAATATTTTTCTCCGCCAAACTACTGTACAAGAATCAAGCACCAAGGCAAGTTTTTTGCTAGCATTCAAATTGGCAAAAGCCAGCAAGCCTTTCTCTAAAGGAGCGCTTTTGAAAGAATGTATGGTAGAAACAGCAGGTCTCTTATGTCCAGAGAGCAAAAACAAATTTGAAAAATTGAGTTTATCACGCAGAACAGTGACTCGGCGTGTAGAACAAATTGATGAAGATTTAACCAGCGAGTTGAACAAAAAAGCTGAGTAATTTACGTTATATTCGTTAGCCCTGGACGAAAGTAACGATGTAAAAGACACTGCTCAGCTCTTGATTTTCATCAGAGGGATTAATGAAAATTTTGAGTCTACGGAGGAATTTTTGACAATGGAATCTCTGAAGGGGACAACACGAGGAGAGGATTTATGACACGGTGTCTGGTGTCATCGAGAGGCTGAAGCTACCTTGGTCTAAACTTGCCAATGTCACCACGGATGGATCACCAAACTTAACTGGGAAAAATGTTGGTCTGCTGAAAAGAATCCAGGATAAGGTGAAAGAGAAAACCCCTGAGATGGATGTCATTTCCCCACACTGCATTATCCATCAGGAAGCCCTGTGCAAGTCTGTATTGCAGCTTGATCACGTAGTTCTCTTTCTCTTTCTGCTGAGGAGACTGAGGTCTTTTGGGGTGCAGGGAGCACTCCTGAAGACCTTCTTTGACTCGGTGGTGGCATCAGCCATCTTTTACGGAGTGGTCTTCTGGAGCAGCAGCATCACTGCAGCTGACAGGAGGAGACTGAACAAACTGGTGAGGAAGGCCAGCAGCGTGCTGGGACGTCCTCTGGATACCGTGGAGGTGGTGGGGGACAGGAGGATGATGACTAAGATCTCGTCCATGATAAGCCACGCCTCCCACCCAATGCAGGACACTCTGGCAGCGCTGCACCGCTCCTTCAGTCACCGGCTGATTCATCCCCGGTGTCTGAGGGAGAGGTACCAAAAGTCTTTTCTTCCCGCTGCGGTCAGGCTGCACAACCAACTGAGCTCACAGTAGACCACTTGACAATCGAACACTTTGATCTGAACTTGGTCACTTTATCATTCACCTGCTGCAATATTACGTGCAATACGTTAACGTTTAAGTACTTTTTATATATACTTTTCTATCCTGTCTGTATATTAATATTCTACTGTTTCACTGCTTATTTATATTTATTTATATTACTTGATTTTATTTTATTATTCTTTACTCTTTATTCACTTGTGAGCAGTGCTGCTGTAATTCTGTAATTTCCCCAACGAGGGACTAATAAAGGATTATCTTATCTTATCTTATCTTATCTTAGTGAAGCCAGTCGTGAAACTCGTTAACTGCATACGAGCGAGGGGACTTCAGCATCGGCAATTTATTAAGTTCCTTGAGGAAACTGATGCTAATCACCAGGACTTGCTGTATCACTCTCATGTCCGCTGGTTAAATTTGGGGACAGTGTGTCAACGAGTGTGGGAGCTCAAAGGGGAGATTTGCTCATTTTTGGAGTTAATCAGGAAAGCTGATGATTTTCCAGAGTTGAACGACACAGATTGGCTTTGTGATTTTGCTTTTGCTGTGGACATACTGACACACCTGAATGAGCTGAACACGAAGCTCCAAGGAAAAGATCAATTTGTACATGAAATGTACACAAATGTGAAAGCCTTCAAAGCCAAGTTGTCTTTATTCTCAAGACAAATTTCAGACAGATCTTTCGCTCATTTCCCCACACTAGCGACACTGAAAGAGGCCCCGCGACATATGAAGAAATACAGCAAATCACTGGACGCCCCCTGCCATCCTCGCCGTCCTCGCCGTCCTCAAGTGTAGAGCCACCATGAAATGACAGCAGTGAAGTTATGGAGGACAATAATGTAAACGCTCAAAGGCACAAGGTGCCATTCATGTTTTTTACGAAAATGTTTTAGTATTTTTTTCATTCTCTGTGACTTCAAGAATAACAAGTTCAAGCGATACACACAAAATAATACTTGCTTCCTGTTGTGTAAATTATGCCATTTCATTTATCAGAAACTTGCCAATTTTTAAAATACATTTTCACACAAAAGACCAATGTAAAACAAATCACTCAATGATGCTTGACTGACTCAATTAGGATTTAGTGTGAAGGATTAGTAGCAATATCTAGGAATAGGTTAAACATCTTTTTCTGGAAGTTGTGAATCATTTTAGGATCGTAGAAGATAATATAATTCTCAACTGTTACGTGGATCAAGCCTGACAGGTTCTGCTGGCGACTCTTAAAGACTTTTCACCTCATCCGAACTCAACGGATGAGAATTATAACGTTTTCAGGAATTGATATTAAATCTGATGGCCTTTTGAATCAGCACTTCTGTTCTCTGTAATGGGACAAGGTAGCTGATGAGAACAGACGCTGTCCCAGAATGGAAAGGTCATAGGTTCTACTCCCTGCTAGCTGCCCAGTGCAACATGATGTTGTTTTGGATCACAGTCCTGGTTAAGTTTCTCGATATGTGTCCTTTGCTTTCACCGTAGTGCTGCACTGTAGCCGATTATATAAAAATAAATAAAAAATAGAAGCAGTGATTATTTAGTTGGTACCCCCTCCCCTCCCCCTTGTTTGGAAGCTTCGCTGTTGAAAGGACTGTCATCAAAAAGCCGACTGGTCAATTGGGTCATGGCTCTCAGCCGTGTGACAAGAGCCGAGAGTTCAAAAATCCCCATCCAGAATCGAGAAGTTTGTCACTGAATCTGTGAGAAAGAGCCTGTCACAAGCCATTAAACCCCATGAAAGGCCCAGTGCACCGGCGACGGGTTCAGGTCCTCGCTGCCTGGTTAATCTGAATTTGCCTGCCTTTGTCCTTGCCCCTTCATGGACAATGAGCTGATTACAAGGCTGAGCAGCTGCAGCGAGGGAGGTAGCGAGGGAAAGGAGAGGGCATGAAGAGGGGGAGCAGACAGACAGAGAGGAAGGACGGACGGACAGACACGTGACAGCTTGTGTGGGCCAACGAGCCCGGCTCATTCATACCTTCTAGAAAAGCATTCAACTGACGACAACAAAATCTGAAGAACTGCGTTTTGATCTTATTTGGATCTTCGTCCGGTCCAAATGTTTTGAACATCCCATGGTTATGCATGATGAACGCCAAAAGGCAGACAAGCTCTATGATGTTCACCAAAAAAAACATCCACGATGAAATAAAGTGCATATCAAAAACAGAAGCCAGACTTCCAAATATTCAACATACCGGTACTGTGTGCCATTTATATACATTATGTCATATTCATCATCACATATGTCAGAAAATCACCTACATTCAAAAATATAATTTAAAGAAGATAAGAAATAATCTTAAAGACCAATTCTAGATTACATTTCTGAACACGTATTGAAAGTCTCTGAAACAAGTGAGCGCTCAGTCACAGAAACATTCATATGCTGTTTGCATCACACTGAGAGGAAGACCTTTCATTCATAGATGGAAACTTGCAAGTTATCTACATTTTACAGTTCTCAAAATCTAAACTTGTGTGTTTGTTTACAACCTGCAACAGTTCCCAAAACAGCTTTAAAAAAACTGCAGCTGATTTTATGACACGTTTTTCTTTTCTGTTGTCAAATCTAGAGTGTTAATCCATCTCCGTCTGAGGCTCTCACCCTGGACCCATTGATTCTTCCTGAAGACCTCAATCTATTGTATATGTAACACATTGCTCCACTAACTCCTGAAACCGCTGGTCCCTGTAGTTTTCAACACAGGTTACTCAAACAGGGCAAAATAGTGCATGTGTTGGGGACTATTTATAGTGGTGGATTAATCCAAATTTGGTGCTCTAGTGGGATGGAGTCAAAAATATACTTCAGTGTGTGTGTTCATAGTAATGAAGGACCATGTCGCTCATTGTTTTTGGACAACAATGGAGCAGAGAAATAAGACTCATGGTATTTGTTGACAATAAGAAATGTGCATTAGCCATAGGTAGAGAAAATAAGAATAAAGGGAGAGTTCTGAAGTTTACACTGATGTCTGTTTGTTTTGAAAGGGTCAAGTGACGGACACTAATCGAAGACTGCAGGAGGCTGGGAGGGAGGTAAGTCCACGTATTGACGCGTATGCATAAGTGTGCATGGGACAAAAAGGGCTGCTTTGCATTGTGTCCTCAGGACATATGCCTGCTTGTCAACTGCGAAGACGGTTCTGAACTAGACGTGACCGTTCTTTAACCCAGTCCTTAACGGTGGTGGCCTCTTTCTCATTGTCTCCTTCCCCATTGTGCGCTCCGTCCCTCAGGTGACGGCTCAGACGGAGGAGGTGATCCGCTGTCGGGTCCAGCAGAGGAACATGGCCACCACAGTGGAAAAGCTCCACCTCTGTATACCAGGTAGCTGCTGCTTGTGTCACAATGCGGGGGTCGCTTTGATTTCCGTGTTTGACGAGGCGGTACCTCAGTGGGCCACCGGAGGCCACACGTGTGCGTGTGCCTCGAATGTGACCAGTTCAACACACTTATTCAAATCTTGGCTGTCTTGAGTGAGAACTCTCCCCAACTTGGTGAATAGACTCACTAGATTCAAGGCGGTGGCCATGTTAAAAGCTTATCTAAGCTGAGGTCAGCTGTTTTAGTTCTTCATTTCTTACGTCGCGTATCGTATATAATATATGTATTTAATGCAGAAGTAATATAAGTACTCATCGACGGCACTTATTACCGAACTAATTGAAGATTAGTTAAAGTAACCTTTAGAAGCTGAGTATGATGTGTTTTATTAATATAATTGAGCCCTTAAGGAGCCATATGCTGCAGGATTGATGCGTCAAGCACTGGTCACAGCCTGCAACTCCAACCCACCGGTAACCTGAAGTATTTTGTGTTCTTTTTTTCTTCAGTTGGACTGAGGATATTATTATTATTATTATTATTATTATTATTATTATTATTTGGTTGAACATTTACGTGCAGTATGTTTTATTTTCTACACCTATGTATCTTTTCATGCACAGTAAATTTTGAGCAAAAGTGAGCGAAATGCTTCAAGCAGCAAACTTACCGGTCCTGTTTCCCATCTTCTCTTTCTTTTGCAGTGCTAGAAATGTACAGCAAACTAAAGGAGCAGCTCGAGTCCAAAAGGTACCAATCTCACAAAGCATCTCACCACAGTGTGACTGACATAAAATCCCAAATATTGAAAACCACTGACAAGAATTTAGCATTTCTCAAGGATCCCAGATTCGGAAAGTGTAACTTCATCCAGTCAAATAATCAGACTTGCCCCACCTACTAGTGGTGATGGCATTGTTTCCCGTAGCACTAGAGTGCCATGCTACATCCCAGGTAGGTGTGGTTGTAAGTGCATCAGACCATAGAGTGGCGTGGTGTGGTGCTATGGTGCTACGGTACATTGCTGCTGCACAGGGGGCGTGGCCAGAGGTTCACCAGACCTTTCAACCTATAGAGGCTAGTGCAGCTATGTTTTCCGTTCTTCCAAAG
>NC_136590.1:20656202-20776202 GCF_910589615.1 Taurulus bubalis | reverse complement strand
GGGGTGAGACGACTAACAAAGGCCCCTGGCCTCCCCCCTGGCCTGCAGCCCCTCTGCTGGGCCGTGACACAGGCCGCTCCACACTGCCAGGGGTCCTGCCCTCCCAACCACTGCATGGCCGGCCCACCGGGAGAAAATCTGTCTGTGAGCCAGACCACTTCTAATTTATTGTAAAAAGGGCCACATTTTATGGGAGAAAATAAAAGATCTCCGTACTGTTAGTACTCGCATATTTAAATAAACAAATTCCTCACAACACAACTGTTACTCGCCATTTATATAGCTAGGTTATAAGAATGACTAAGACATGACGTCATATTGACACATAGCATGGATCAGAACATTGTACATGCAGGCTCATAAAGCCGTCTACGTTCCTGCCCCTGCTGTGATTTGCTGCTGCGTAGTCAAGTCTCCAGCTGCTTGTTGGTGTGTGTCTGAGTAAACAGAGAGGCAGGCGGCCGCCGCTTTACGTCAAATCTCAGGCTGTGTTCATTTGCTCAGTTGATTTACACACTCCTGTGTTTGTCGGGATCCTTGTGTCGGCGTTAAGGGACTCCACTGTGCTGCTTTTAGGGTCATAAATCACTTGGTGCTCCAGAAAAATGGAGAGAGCTTGTTGCTGCTGATTGACCCTTGGCTAAGCCCCTCCCCCTTAGTTACTCCCGCTACGCCTGTCAAGTTGTGTCTGAAATCACAACTTTGTTCTCTGATTCACTTTCCATACATAATAGTGAATATTAAATGGGTGTTTTTTTTAACCGTGAACAGTGCATTACATAAGCATAATTTTTCTTCCACTCACAAGTTGTATTTTGTTTTATCAGATGATTATTTTTAAAATGGGGAAAAAGTGCTTGGTTTTGGGCTCGAGTTTTTTTTAACATGACGGCCAGGGGTCACAAACATTTTACAGCTAACCATTGCACTGAAATATGTTTGTAAAAGCATTTGAGGCGAGAAATAGGCAATGCGTTAACACAGTTATAATCCATATTTGATCAGCGCTGCCTAGTTTTGACAGCAGCAGTGACTGACAGCTGCGTTAGAGACTCCTCTGCTCTGATTGGTTGTTTTTGGTCTGTCTCGCTAATCAGGATATAGTGACAGTTTGAGCACATATGACAACAAGTTATTTCTATTAAAGTCACAACACAGTGTTTCACAAATCTCTTTAACATTTCTTCATAAGTGATTACTCTGGTATTGTTGCTGACATTGTCATTTCCCCCCCCCTCCCGTGCTGTTTGGTAACCGTGATTTTTATTTTATTTTCTCCCAGTCATACTGTGATGACCCAGACCTGGTCCTGGAGCTGAAGAACCTCATCGTCATCTTCGCGGACACACTGCAGGTGGATTCAGAGCTTTACTTCCTTTGAACATCTTGGGACTCTGAAGGGTGCAGAACAACTGTCATTAACACACTTGATCTTCTGCATGTCTGATGTTTGTGTACATAGGGTTATGGATTCCCAGTCAACCGGCTGTTTGACCTGCTGTTCGAGGTCAGAGACCAGTACAATGAAACCCTCCTGAAGAAGTGGGCGCTGGTTTTCAGGTGGGCTTAGTGAATGCATGTGACTGTTTGTCTAATATTACATTTCTTAGATGTTCACATGAAACCAAGCCGGGAGATAAATCCTGGTGTTAACTTGGTTGCTGCACAGCAAAGACATGTGTGTGTGTGTCTGCAGTGTTGCTGGAGTTTTACCCTTTTAAGAAATGAGCGTTGGCCAATGAAATCTGTTTCTGTTAAAGGAGTATTTAATTATGTCAGTCATCATCACAGGCTGAGGACACTCATAAACAATACAAGCTGTCAGATAATATTGAATGAAAGGACCAGGATATAGTCTGCTTTCATTCATAAGCTGGATATCATCACTACAAGAGCTCTCCATCTCTGGTTCAGCTTTAAGTTTTCAACTGTTGTGTAACTGTTGGCCCAGGTAAGCTGACTTATCGGGTGCTGCAGGAATGGTTCCTAAACCCTAGAAATGACAACGGATTCTTGCTGGTTCCCTTGTCTGGACGTCTATGGGTTTTTGGTGAGATCCCTGAAATAAGATCTGTGGTTAAAACAAGCTTGTGGTTAAAACTCTCTTAAGAAGAGAGTGTACAATTTGGTTCTCCAACATAAAATATGTCAACAAATATTAGGACTTGATAGCTTCAAGGTATTGACCAAAATAACCCAGTACCAAGTAGTATCAAAACCTCACCGCAAGCATTCTTCAACCGATTGCAAAGTGTGATTGGCCCACCGCAGCAGCTAAAACCCAGCACTCAGCCAGGATTGCCGATCTGCACTCGGCCGAGTTGTCAACTAGCAGGTAACAGTTAGCGAGCTAACAGCGCTAATAACGGCAGCAGTGCAGACAGAGCTAACAGTTTAAACCGGGGGGCTCATTTGTGAAGAGTATTTAGCTGGACAAAATGTTTAAGTATCATAAACGTTTGTTTGCCACAGAGTTTATTTTCTGCAATAAATCCAAAATCCAATGGAGAATTCCCGTTGGATTTTTGTCAAGAGAACCAGTGAGATGCTAAATTCCTGGTTGGCCTAAATAAATGTCACACCTGCAGCACTCTGGTGTTTACTCAGTTGTAATTTGACTTTGTTTATTGATCAGATTGTTGTTCTAAACAGGTGTACAAGTGACCATTTTATATTTATGTAGTACAAATACAACTACCATATTGTTATCTTTGGATGACATGATAATACCAACTGAACAAACTGTATTTTAAATACAGTAGAGTACCCAACAGTGAAACAAAGAGAGAGATTCTTAACACATTGCGTTATTTTCTTACAGGGAGATCTTTGAGTTGGACAACTACAGTCCCATCCCAGTAGAGACAGAGGAGGAGTACATACTGGTCGTCAGTCGCTTTCCCTTCCACGATGCTGAGATAGAGAAGGTAACGATCTCAGCTCCCATCAACTCACAAACCTGTACATCAAGGCAAGGCTTCTAGTTTGGATTACTTAATTGCACCCGCATAGAGCCACTGTTTTTCTTGGTGGTCGGTGTTACATGTGTTATATAACATGCAATGATGACATGACTGTTGTTTTTCTCATAGAAATAAAACCCATTTAGTTCATTTTCGCGGATCAGTGCCCATGTTCATCAAATTAAAAAAAAATTAAAAATTGTCAAATACTAAGTACGTTATCGGTCGACAGACGCTACAATTATACAATTAAAATGGCCTCTGTACAGCAGCACAGAGTAGCAGGAGTCAGATTTCACCGATCACATGACGAGAGTAAGGAGAATTGACAGAAAAGCACATGCACCTATTTGACCCTATTCATGATTTAAACCTCATGCCAATAGGAAACCTGATATCGTTAATGAGGCTATCTGTAAACTTTGTCAGATAAAGTTGGTAGCATCTAGAAGGAACACCACTAATCCACACACACCTTCAAGCGCTGCATGTTGGACTCTAGACGAGGGTTGTGGTTCTCTCTGCTCCACACTGCTAAAATGGGCCCGGCAGAGAAGGCTCGATCGTAGAGGACAAACACACAGCCATCCAGCGTTAAAGCTCAAAGCACGCGTTCCCCGATGATGACTCACAAACTCACCCTTTAACCACACCATCTTACTTACTCTACAACATTTATGTTCATAGAACCATAACCATTGAAGCAAAGGACTGAAATTACTGTGTCCTTATATTAGAGGAGTTTAATTCGGTTGTTTTCTGTGTTTTCTTTGCGTGTGTGCGTGTGTGTGCGTGTGTGTGTGTGTGTGTGTGTGCGTGTGCGTGTGTGTGTGTGTGTGTGTGTGTGTGTGCGCGTGCGCGTGTGTGTGTGTGTGTGCGCGTGCGCGTGTGCGTGTGCGCAAGCAGCAGGACTTTCCAAAGAAGTTGCCAATGTCCCAGTCTGTCCCTCAGATCTACACACAGGTCAAAGAGTTAATTTACGCCAGCCTCAAGTTCTCTGAGTCACTACACCGGAGGTTGGTCTCACGGAACAATTACCATTTTTCCACTATTAGTATGTCGAGGTGGACACTAGAACACCTCCACAGTTCCAATCCTCCTGACTGTTTGCCTCTGTGTTGTGCAACACTGATATATCTGTTGTATCCAGTTCTACAGAGATTGACGACATGTTGCGGAAATCAACCAACCTGCTGCTGACCAGAACGCTCAGCAGCTGTCTGCAAAACCTCATCAAGAAACCCCACATAGGCCTGACTGAGGTAGGAACAAAACTGCTGCTACTAATCATCCTCGACACCAAGACGTAAGTTAATTTAGTCTGAAGTTGCAACCTTCTTTCTATAGTTGGTGCAGATCATCATCAACACCACCCACCTGGAGCAGGCCTGCAAGTATCTAGAGGAGTTCATAACAAACATCACCAATGTCTCCCCTGAAACGGTACACACCACAAGACTATATGGCTTGTCCACGTTCAAGGTAAATGTGGATTCTTCTTTATGTTAATCATACACTTTGTGGCCATGTGTCGTGTTTCTGCATTTCATTATTTATATATATATTTATCTAAAGCACTCAAATTGGCCCAAAGGGTGGGACTTTTTAAATTCCTTTCCTTTATCTTTGATGCCAAACTTCATCAATCTTTTTATCAGAATTTTCACGTTGCGTTTATGCCCTGATTTATTGAAGAGCCATAATTGTGGAGCCAGCACCAGAGAAGCCGTCATTACACAGTGTTATAGCTATTTATGCCACTAGTTGATCACATGTATCTGAAGACTAGCATTACTGTGATTACTCAATCCTCATTATCATCCTTACAGTGCTTCACAATTCAGGATGGAATCAAACAGCAGCTGCTGAGTTCAGCAGCCGATCTGGTTCTCTACTGATCGACTGGATGGGCCAGCAGCACACTGAAATTAGCTGACTAGCCAGCTAGTACATATGCAACAAAGCTAGCGATATTTAAATGTTTTGTTTTTTCTTTCCATTGTGAATCTGACAGTAATAGAGGATTGCAATGCTAAGAAATCACAACAGTTCTAGATCAACTTTAAACTAGTTTGGAAGAAGTGAAAAACCCAGGCTAGTCTCAAATCACTCCATCAAGCTTACTCAGCTATCCACATTGGCTAACGGTAGCATAAGGGCTAACGTTACTGCTAGCCTAAAGGGTCTTAGATTTGTTAAATGCTAATTTGTGTCTCTATTCCTCAATGACTAAGTGGTACAACTGTATTTAAAGCTGTATGTCCTGTGAAGTCTTTCTAAGAATATCTGAATATATATATATATATTTCCCAGGATGCTCGTCACGCTGCAGAGGGAGAGATTTATACCAAACTCAACCAGAAGATTGATGAGTTTATCCAGTTAGCAGACTATGAGTGGGGTATGGCTGAGTCGGACGGCCGTGCCTCTGGATACCTCATGGACCTGATCAACTTCCTGCGTTCCACTTTCCAGGTCTTCACACATCTCCCGGTGAGTCTGATCCAGCATCCACTAACCTGTGACCAATTCAACCCGCTACCTTGGTCTTGGAACTGTGGGACGGTGTGTTGTTGGTTTTTAGATTCAGTTTATCGGCTTTCAAATGGTGTGCGGCACTTTTGACTGTTTTTGTTGATAATAGGGATGTGATAATTCCTTTTTTTCTAATTTATTTCCATTTCCCCTAAACCCCAACTGTTGTTTGTCTCCATGTTCATCGCTTCCCTATTGAATGGCTGTACTGTCTGAAAGTGGACTGATGTCTGTTGGGGATTTAAAATTTAACTGAGTATGTGATGCGTTGGTGATCTCTCCATCTGCAGTGGAACTACTTTTGCACATACTGACCCATTTGGTGGTATCAAAAGTGTGAACGACTTGATCAGTAAATGTTGATAAGCTGACAGATACAGCTTGTTCTGTTCCACTTTCAGTGGGCCACTTGCCTGTTCTTCTCTCCTACATCTCTCATCATGTCTTGAATGAGTTCTAGCTTATTTTCATTTTCCCAAGAATGTCTCCTGTCCCCGATCCGACACCTCTGGTTTTAAACAGTACTGTAACTAATTTGTTTTTCTAGCAGTTTTATTCTTTGATTAATTTGACTTGTCAAGCATGCGAGATATCTCCAGTTGAATTTACCTCCTCCTGTCCATTTATTGTTGCCACATTTCTTTTCCTGTCCTTTCCCTCTTTTCCTTCCCCTGTGCCATTTTTGGTTGGTTTGGGGGTGTCTCTACTCAGAATAACAACAATGACCATGCTTCGATGTCGGTGAGTATTACTGCCTTGCTGTTATAACACTATGCTGCCATTCTATGGGCAGAGGGGAGATGAAAAGCATGCTTATGTTTGACTATGGAAGCTCCACTACAGGCTTGTTGGTGCTTCTGACACCTGTTGTCACCCTTACTAAGAACATTGAAGAATATTCTGTACATCTGCGTTTTCGCAATAAATATAGTCGTCCGGAGGGACGTTGAGTGAGAGAGGACCAAGCAGCAACCACCACAACTGAAAGCTAAAGCAACAGGGGAAGATCCTCTAATGGCTGCTAGATTGTGCTGGCCAAGAAAGATGATTCACTTATCTGAAGTCAACGCCTCTCTTGAAATGCAAAGCCAATCTTTTTTCCCCATAAGACATGGATTCAGTGGCTAATTTTTTATTTTATTTTTCTTGCTTATATGGACGGTTTGGCTTCAGAAGTGGGTGGGGTTATGACTTCAGAACAAAAAGATACGTGTAGTTGTTATGACATACTTTTTCATAGCACAATAGAAACTGTCATCGCATGTGTCAAAGTAATCTCAACTCAAAGCTCCACGTACAATCTTTTTCTGAGCTTTAAACTGCATTGCATGGTCTTAGAGACTGTTGTCAGTGTCACTACATGCTTAAGTGGAGTCTTAGGAACCTCGGGGCATCAAGGTCCGTGATAATTGTGTCCCTTTTTCTGTTTGCGTGCTTGTAACTCAAACATTTGGTTATTACTGTTCATGAGGTATGGGAATGTATCCTCACATCGGATCAGGAAAAACTCCCCCAAAAAATAGAGAAAAACATTTCACGGGTAAAAAAGGAAGAAACCTTCAAGAGAGCAACAGAGGAGGATCCCTCTCCCCGGATGGACAGAAGCAATACATGTCATGTGACCAGAATGAACAACGTAACAGAGTTACAGCACATTCAATGAATATGACAGAAATTATTCATATAATGAGTAGTAGGCATGGACACGATCTAGACACAGCCACGATCCATGTCAGCAGTAGGAGGTAGAGAGGAGGGGCATCAGTAGGGCTGCCATGGCAGGACGTAGGAGGTAGGAGGCAGGACCGGCTCCAGACAGCCACGATCCATGGAAACTTGAGGCGAGGAAGCACAGAGGCTCCCAGGAAGAAGTAGAGTTAGTAGTGTGAATTGAAGAGACATGAATTCAATGTCTCTTCACACATTCACCATTCACACACAGATACATCTGTGTGTGAATGGTCCCGCAGGTGGCTGCCAGTCTATGCAGAGTCAGCAATTACATTTTGTGATGGAACAAACTTTGCAGTCAATAGGCTGAGATGTGATACCAGCTTAGAGTGAATGAACAGACCTCGTTGCTGCCACACCATGTATCACTGCTGTTTGTCAGCATGAAGGATGTTAAAAGGGATGCTGTGGAGCTCAAACAAAGGAAAGCCAGAGATTATTCTTTCGTTTTCTAAAGCTAACCACTCTCATTTCTTATATCAAACCCATGTGCCCATGTGGCACGGTGCCATCAGTGAGTTGTTTTTTTAAATAACAGGAATCACTGATTGTCTTTTCAGTGTTGTTTTTAATCTGGGTGATAATCGGTTTCCTTGGCGTTGGGGTCCCCACAGCATCCCTAGGTTTGAGAGTTTCTGCATGTGTATCAGTTGAGAATGGATTGTTGGATTGTGTTGAGCTGCTGTTCTGTTCCTGTTTTGTACAGATCCATTCAAAGTTACTGTGAGCGTTTAAGACACTTGAGGGGAGGTATCAATTATAGAAATTCCACTCGTTACAACGTGGATAATGAGTTCAAACATACCTGCTCACAAAAAGGAGCAAAATCCAGAGAAAACACCTCAAGTTGTGGAAACGCTCACAATTCTTATTTACTTTGGAATTGTACACATGTTGCTGTGGAGGTATGTGGCGTGTTACGTATGTAAAGGTGTTGATTGAGTTTGTGTTGTGCCTTACCTGCATGTGTTGGGCTGTGCTTTTAGTTTTTTGTGTGAACACTTCAGGAAATGAATAGCACTGTAAATGTCTCATACCTTTCATAGACCGATTGTTTGACCCAATGATGATATGACTTGATGTTAAAGGCATGTTTTATCATATCCATGGGGCCCTTGACATAAAAATCTCTAAAATGAGATAGATGGGTCGGTCAAACAAACCCTGCAGACCGCTGTTCGTGTCCCTTGTGTAAACCACTTTTTTTTTTTTTCAACTAATGTTAACTTACAAAACGTAGTTAACTTGCATCATGTACGTAACATACTCAACTTGTGTCACCTACATAATGTAATAAACATACGTAACTTACATAACATAATTAGCTTACATAACTTTTGTCACGACCGTAACAAACTTAACATGGCCACCTGACTTAAGTTACAAACAAACAGGACTTTCACCCTGGAGCCCGCTGTTTGTGCCCCGTGTGAAACAACTTATTCTAACTTAAGTACGTACTTAACTTATCATACGTCACAAAAGTACTAATTTGCAAATTTCACCCTAACCAAAGTTGCCCAAACCTAACCAAAGTCGTTTTATGGGAATCCACAACGTTAACCATGTGTTGCAGTCTACCGACCTACCCTGCATGTTGAAAGATTTTTATTTTTTTATTTTTTGCATTGCTTTGAGCACCACTAATAAGATCCTATTTACCTCGTTGTTTTGCAGCGACAACTTTCTCAAATTCGTAGATTACACTAGGAGCAAGTGAAGACATATTCCGGGGATTTGGGGTAACTCCACCCAGACGTTCTAAAACTCAAATCATTATTTATTATTATTACACACATTAGTAGTGTCATCATGGCATTCATCAACAACTTTTGTCCCACCAAACACCTACATGCTCTGTCTTGATGCTATTCTCTATGTTTTACATGCATTGTTTCTTGCTTCTGTCAATTATTGCCATTACAATTTGTATCGGCATTATGCGGGATGTCGATAGAAATCCCTGCTGCAAAAGCTTCATGCACCTTTCTGTCTGCCCTGATGTAAAACGTGAGGATACGTGGTGCAGAGAAGGTAGACTGTCTGCAGTGAGTGTTGCCTCGCCAGCGTTCAGTCTTGTGCTGCTCTTGCTGAGGCTGAAAGGTCCCTCGGCATGTATGCAGCAGCGACTCCTGTTTCGGTTTGTTCGTGGTTCAAAACCTACTTGTCTTGTTGGCAACCAGCTGTTTACTTTGCCCGTGTATGCCACAGTCTCAGACAATCCCTCGCTGAAAGTCAAGTGGTCTTTATCCAGATCGGCACGCTCATTCTCTGTCCTTCTCATCCCCATCCTAATCTCTCCTACACCTTTCCACCTTTCCCTCCTCTTTTGCATCATCTCATCCATCCTCTCATCCTCTCATCTTTCCTCTCAACCTTCCTTCTCCTACCTCCTTTCCCCTGTCCCTCTCTCTGTAGGGTAAAGTGGCCCAGACGGCTTGTATGTCAGCCTGCAAGCATCTGTCCACGTCACTGATGCAGATGCTGCTGGACACGGAACTCAAACAGATCAGTATGGGGGCCATTCAGCAGTTCAACTTGGACGTCATTCAGTGTGAATGTAAGTACAAACACATTCATTTTTGATTGATGAGTATAATTGAAAGGAACCCTGTCAAGGTATAAAAATCTAATAGCCCTGAGGTATTTTATTAGATGTGTCTCAGTTTTGTCCAATGTGTTTTTATGTAGGTCCAGCACTAAGAAGCCACAGTTTTGGCTATACTCGCTATGTGTACTGTATTCTGATGTATTTGATTGTTGTCTGGTGGTATTTCTGTTTCCTCTCAGTGTTTGCCAGTTCAGAGCCAGTCCCTGGCTTTCAAGGAGACACACTCCAGCTGGCCTTCATTGACCTACGACAGGTAAACGGTCTCACTGAGCTGTATAGAAGAAATCAATCTTAACCAGCACAATTTTTGCACAGATTAATTTATTGCTCCAAAATTTGTCCTTGGGTGGGTTTTAAGTTGTGATTGGGCTGGAAAATGTCAATCTGATCACGCAACACGGCCTGGGTCAGATGTGTGGGGAGAGGGTTGTCTCTTTTTAGACCAGCAGTGGAAGTCTCCAACACTTTTGTTTTGGGGCTTTAAAGACCAGTCGGGGAAGTTGAGAGAACTAACAGCTTCTAATGCTGTGTTTTGAAATGGTGCCCAGTTGTTCAACTGAGTATTCCATATTTACCGGCTTTCTCCACTGACACATACAGTCATTCAGGCTCTGCTCCATAGACTGTAATGCAATACGTTTTTTTCTTCATTTTCAGGCTGGTTGATAGGTTGAAAAGTTTCTATGTAAAAACCTGTGGCGTTAACATTAGCAGAGTATGTTAGCATTATTTAGCATTAGCACTTCTATTCTACTCTAGCTACTTAAGGTATACTGAATGTATACACATGCTGCTTTAGTTTCAAACCCATTGTATCAGTGAATGCAGACCTACCCTGCTTTACAAGAACTGTGTGTGTGTGTGTGAGAGAAAGAGTGAGACCTCGTCAAGAGCAGGAGGAACTTGGGTCAGGTTCCTGTTGACGCAGGTCACAGTGAGCTGGATCTGGTCACAGACGCACTGCTGAGGACATTTTGTGTGTGTGTGTTCATTTCATTGTCTTCTGTTCCAATCGCCAGGTGATGTGGTGGTTCACTTTACACTGTGAGCTGTAGCTGTAGCTTTAGCTTCTATCTTCATTTTTTTTAACCTGTTTTCACTGCTGAATCAGTTTAACGGTTTATCCGTCAAACGCCTATTGTCGATCCTTCTGTCTGCTTCTCCCTGAACTCTCATATCTGTTTAGAAATTGCCGTTTGTGACTGTGTGGGCTCCACGGTAGCTCTGACGGTTCGATGTAGCAGGAGGGGGGCGGGGCTAAGCAAACCATCAATTATACTTAAAACTGTTTAGAGCCAAGTGCTTGAACCAAGAAATAAAGATGGTAAAAAAATAAAAAATAAAAAACGGACCAATAATTAATATCTAGTTGATTCTTTGGCTTCAGTCCGTTTCCACCATTTTCCACTTTATTTCTCAGCTGTCCCACATCTCTCCAACGATATTGTGTGTCACTGGCTGCTTCTTTTCCAGACTCCTGTCTTTGTGTTACCTTTTCAACTTTCACCCATCCCAGAGTTCACCCGTGCAAGAAAATTCCTATTCCCAAATACACCAGCACAAAGCCCCTGCCTCCCTTTTTGTTGTGAACATTCGTGGTATGTAAAGTGTTGCTGGGTCTCATTAACTTGTGTCTGTGCTGATTTGTTAATCTGAGCCTGAGGTGGAGGCTTGGCTCTGCATCCAGTCCAGGTCACAGCACTATACTGAGGAAGTTTGTTGAAAACGCTCAGAGAAGAAGACCGACAGCTTGAAGGGAAAATGTGACACGTTTCATGGTTATTTCCAATAAGTGCTTGTGAGGAAATAAATTCCCCAGCACATGATATATTGATTAAGAAAGTTGATTTCTCCTGCTGCAGCGAGTTTGTTACAAGCCCTCTTTTAGTCTGAGAAATAAACAAAGTAAATTAAGGTAATATTCTTACATCTAAATAGAACAATATGACCGTACACTTTCTAAATCAAAGTTTCTCTGGCAGGCTGAACTAAGACCGGCTTCATTGCCTTGTTAACTCGTCGTAAAACACACTTCATTCATATTGGACAGAAACAAAATAAAACTCACAAAACCCATCTTGCTTTGTCTTTCCATTGTTCCAAAAATCTGCAAAGGCATAAAGGTGAAGGAGTATCAGCGCGTCAGCCAAATTATAACTTAAACCGGTGCTGGTTTAAGACCGGACAACTGAGGCAGGATCTGGAAAGATGAGATCTGGAGCGCACGGATATAGAAAGAGCTTTTAATAAGGTGCAGCGACTCGCATTTTTATTAAGACGTTTTCTTTCCCCACAGGACTAAATCCTCTTTCAATGGCCTCAAATGTTCAAATTTGGTACAACACAGCAGCTGATCTTGTAAAATGTCATATAGGCAATACAGGCAAGCATACGTTTCAGCATGAATTAAAAGTAAAGTTTACAACGAGTTCTATTGTACCTGAATTAACTTGTTTTTCAGAGAAATTCTCCTGGAAATCAAATGCTTAAAAAAAACATTGGCTGTATTTCTGTATGAATTGTACCACATTATATAATTCTTCTTAGGATATTATTAGAAAATTATGAAATTTTTTGTTTTTAACTGTAAAATATAAAAACGGTTGCCGAAACCTCCAAGACCCCATAAAAACATGGAAAAGGACCTGACCTCAGTGTTCTCAGCGGTAGCTCCATCCAGTCCTACCTGGGCCTGTTTTTTAAAGCTTAGTTTCCTGTGATGCATCTCATTAGACAAGATGCGTCCATGTTCGCTGGTTGACATAGTTAATCCTAGCCTTAGGTAAAGGGTTTAGAAGGCATCCACGGCTGAGGTTACCCAGAGGTGACCCCTTTACTTTCTCTTCATCTCCTGGCTTTGCATTTTGGAGCTTTGACTGCTTTTAAGATTGTTATCCTGGAAACATTAAGAGTGATTGAGTCAAGTCAAATATTTAGGGCAACATACATCAGGAACACACTCGGATGCAAAAAGGCACAACAAAAATGGAGTGCTACTATTTGCTGTTGGCTGCAACAGTGTGTATGTTTATACATGCACGAAAGAATATTCTACACCTCACTAATGCACCATAACATATGAAAAGTCATATTGTCTTTCAGAAGTCACATTTCATACAACTTGAAACTTGTTCATTTAGATGAGACATTTTTTTAATTTATTTATTTTTATTAACAGTCTTTATAATGGAGATGCTGTTTCTGCACTGCAATACATTTTTACTTATTGGCCAACATACGTGTATATCTACAATATGCTAACATCCGCCTGGTCGTTCTCGCTCTAACACATCACCGGAGAACTGCTTTTTTCATGCACCAGTATCATGGCGACGGGAGGAAATATGTGCCCAATCAGACTCTGTGCAAATAACGTGCGTATGAGGTGAATACATTAGGGAATGCTCTCCCCGAAGCCACCAGACTCCAGTCAGACAGCATGCAGTCACTTTACCTCGCTGATCATCAAAACATGTTCAATTCAAACTCCACAGAAACAAAATAAAAAGTCATCCAAACTTTCTTGGTTAGTCACTCAACTGTTCCGACAATCACCCACTATGGTTTTGTGAAGATAAACCCTAAATTCCCTGAGTTAGATGTGAAAAGAAAGCCGTTTTGTGCTCTCCTCAAAGCCAATAGACTCCACTGACAGAAACAATCATTTAAACTTTCTGATCATTGTAAAACCAAACTGTCTTTGCCGATCTTTCCAGTTTTCAAAACATCACCAACTCTTGTTTGAGAGTTTAGAAGAGAGTTTAGAAGAGTAAATATGTGTGTGTTTTTACTCTTCTAAACCTGTTTTCTGGCACATTGTAGACATTGACAAACCAAGCTTGTTTAAAAAAAAGAACTGCGTATCTAATGCGTTGAGCATTAAATTAGTTGAGTCTTCATGAGTGAAAACACCTGAAGTTGGAGAGAATAGCCTGGTCTTCCATTCTAACTCTTTTTATAGCAAACAATACAAGTCAACGAGACCATAGGATCTAACGAGGGGACATCCAAAGTGCATAAAAGGGTAGGAAAGCCGAGAGGCATTTCTAGAGTTTCAGAACGCCCTGACTTATTGTCTGGATGTGAAGGTGAAACCATGAACTCATGTCACCGGGACCAAAATCCCACGTTGGTCTCTTTTTTTTCCTCTCTATTAATCATATCCATAAACTCAGGTCGGCCTCACCCTGGACACCAGCCGGCTGCAGCTTCGTCACCTCTTGGTTTTAGCTCAAATGTTTACTGGCCGTGTTGGGAGTTCTTTTGTCAGCGTTGCTTGTGTTGTGAAAAACCCACCAACCATGACCCAAAGCTCAGTGCTCATAGTTATTGAGAGGCGAGCCTTTGGAATTTGGAGAACACATTCAACATAATGACTCCCAGTGGATTTCTTTCCAGGACGTGCACCAGTCAACCTTCCACAGTGACAATTGACTACCTTTCTCACACTCACGCACACACTCACACACACTCGGCCTATCTCTCTCTATGCCATGTCTCTCGCATGCCAAAAGCTGAATATTTCCCAGAAGTGTTTACCATTTGACTCTTCTGATAACGTGACTCAGCTCGTCAGCAGAATCCTCCGACAGCACTCTGATTGTTGTTGTGTTCGCTGCATTCGGGGTCATCCGTCAGCCGTGTGTGACAGACTGGAGTGCTGTGTGAATGAGTTTCCCCCGGGTGGGGTTGGATATTGAGAAACGGTTCTAAAAGTGAAAAAGGTTTTGTGAGGGTGATTAGCTCCACAGGCTGCATTATTTTCATATAATAGATGATTTACTGCACACCGCGAATAAAACACATGCATAGAAGGAAAAAAAAAATCACCTTTTCCAAAAAAATAATTTTTTACATACATAGTATGTGTCTAAAGTTCATATTAATCTGGCTGCAATTCAAAATGACTTCATGATTATTATTATTGTTATTAATTACTATGATCCTTAAAGCAGTGAGAACAGAACCCGTTAGCAGCACTATTGCATGTTAAATTAACTACTCAATGAAAAGTACCATCAGCTGTGAAACAATGTGTCCTTACATTGTTCACAACCAACAAATACTGTAGGTGTGTGAGTCAGTCTGCTCCTGTCTGTACCTTAACTCACACATTTACACACTCACGCCATAAAACAATTGTACATCGTCGCATAACCGCCAGTCTGGTAAATGGATTATCATTATTGTTTTGTAAAAGTTAATAAACGAGGGTACCTTTTATGAATGACATTTCTTGAGCACAAATGGATAAATGGTGGCCTTGATTTCCTTTATTACGTCTCTCTTTGGCCCATAATCCAGATGATCTACACCACTTCATTGTGAGGTGAAAGTGAGCGTTAGAGCCCGACCAGCCGGAGGATAGTATCCTCGGTGTATCACGGGATATTGGTACGGACGCATTTTCTAGCTAGTGAATAACGAGACATGTCAATAGATGATACGATGAAGCTCATTCAGGACTCTATCCATGACCATAGTTTTGTCCACAAGAGAGCACCGACCATTTTTACTCAAATAAGTGTGTGTGTGTGTGTGTGTGTGTGTGTGTGTGTGTGTGTGCGTGTGCGTGCGTGTGTGTGCGTGTGTGTGTGTGGGGGGGAGGGGGGGGGGGGGGGGAGAACTCCGTTAGGAGAACTGATAGAACCAAGTTTTTACCAACGGTAGTTCTGGTACCAATCCCTGGTACCAAATCCTTAGTTGTTGTAGAGTGTGTTGGAGAGATGGCTGCTCATCACTTGGCTCCAGGTGAGAAGAATGGCATTCTCTCTCTCTCTCTCTCTCTCTCTCTGTGTGTGTGTGTGTGTGTGTGTGTGTGTGTGTGTGTGTGTGTGTGTGTGTGTGTGTGTGTGTGTGTGTGTGTGTGTTGGAGTCTCTCAGTCAGCTGAATAATGCCATTATCACTAAGCTGTCCTTTCACTGCTCTTTCAACATGACCCAAACACCCAGCTGTTTCACCCTATGACATTAGCATACACTGTGTGTAGGGGAGGGGGGCGTCAGCTCCATCAGGTTAACCCGGGGTCATGGGGGGGTCATTTTGAATGTTCCTGTTCACACTTAACACTCATCATGTTAAGCAGCAGAACCCCCTCTCTCTTCCCTTCCTCTCTCACTCTTCTGCTTTCTCTCTACGTCTCAGAGTGACCAAGGATACGCAAGTGTTTACCGCCTTCATATTATCTGGCCCGGCTCCGACACAGCCTCCGCTCTGCGTGGTTGTGATGTAAAAATACTTTTACCCCGATAAAGGCACATTGTATCGACTGTGATAGGCGGGAGATGTGGAGGGGGACTCTGTCACTGTCCGTTTTGTTCTTCTCAATCATAGATAGCAGGTCATGGACATGTAAAGTCCATGTAAAGTTGATGACTCCGTATTGCAAATAGATTTACAGTACGTAGACCTCCAGTGAGACTAAAATGTTTTTTCCCCCTCAAAATTGGAGGTCATAGGTCACAGGTGTTTTCCGTGAGTCTGAGGAAAACTCCTCTTCCTCAAAAGTCCAGTGATGGTCGGAGGCTGTGTGCCGGTACAGTTAAGAAGCATTTTCTGTTTCCTCAAACCGTCTCTGTGATTGTTCTTTTTCAAATACAGCCAAAGACACACCAGAGCTGTTGTCATTGAAGGTCATTTTAGATGACCTCAAAACCACAAAAAAACGTTTTGGCTTCGCTGGCTGTCTGGCGCACTCCTCCCCACACGTGGGCCGTGTGCACCGCTGTCGATTGGCACCTGAAAAGAGGACGAAGAGATTTATCTGTGTTTAGGTGTTTCACTGTCGAGATTTTTTACTAAAACCACCTGGAAAAGCTTGTGCATAATAATAATGACTTCATTTATATAGTGCTTTAAAAGCAAGTAACAAAATGCTTCGCAAAGTTTACTAAAAATTAGGATTCTATTAGAGCAGAAGCGATCTCGCGGGTTACTTATTAAAACCCTTTAAACGGGCTGCGACTCAACAAACGAGACTTCTCTTTGAGTGAGACTTTGAGACTAAAAGCGAGACAATTATGGCCTGTCGGTGTCAAAAATAGTGTGAGGGTTCAGCCCTTTTGGGACAAAGATCCCTCTGAGCAACGGTTGAATAAGAGTAGAAGAAATCACTGGTTAAAGAAACTGGAAGCTTTTATCCAAAAGTAGTTGCTTTGGATAAAAGCGTCAGCTAAATGTAATCTAATGTAAAAATAGGAAAAGCTTCATGTTTCTGCATTATATGCGCAATGAAGCAACATCTAACAGGCTGGGATCCATATGTTGTTTTAGCAAAGCCCTTCAAACTTCACAGTAGAACTGGAAGATCAGTGTGGGCTTGGCAGGCAGTTCACAGTTCAAACGTCTCCTGTTGTGAATCTGAGTGGAATATATCTCCGTGTGTTCTCCAGCTCCTGGATCTGTTCATGGTGTGGGACTGGTCAATTTACCTGGCAGACTACGGCCAACCAACCTCCAAATACCTGAGAGTGAACCCGGCCACTGCCCTGGCTCTGCTGGAGAAGTGAGTGCATGTGATACAATATTTCAACATCACTTCTTAAAGAGCACACGTCTGTCCCATGTGGGTGTTGCTGTAAGAGAACGTTTAGAGGCCACCTAGAAAACAGCAGCTAAATGCCGGGGGGAGTCCAGGAAATAATCTCTAGATAAGAGTGGTATTTCCACAGTTTTTTTAATGCACAAATTGAAAATATGCTCAACAGGAGGCTGGAAGTGCACTTATCCACTTCCCCAAGGAGCTTCACTGGTGTGTGTGTGTGTGTGTGTGTGTGTGTGTGTGTGTGTGTGTGTGTGTGTGTGTGTGTGTGTGGTTATTTTGTAAGTGGTTACATATGACCCTTCATTACAATGATTCCTGCCTATTATTTATGATAACCCTATGAATTTCTCTGCTTTCCTCTCCTTCATGTAGTTTAATGGTTGCTCTAAATCTCCTTCTCTCTCTTTTCCCTGCTGCTGCTGCTCAGAGTCTACAGGGGGTAGGTGCAGCTTCCTCACTGCTGGTTTCTCTTCTCCATGTTGCTCTCCTCATGGAACATGGTTCTCCTCTATAGTGTAGAGCTGCTCTTCCTCTGTAACGCGGCACAATATTGACTTACGGAGGAATGCAGCTATAACAGAAACATTTCGAAAGCCTTCAGAACACAGAGATGTGTCTGTAGGTGCTACTGAAGAGGAGATTTCTGGCTCAGAGTCTGAGAAGTTTTCTGAAATGTTATGTTTAAATATGTGAATGAGGCTTTTCTCAAGTTAAAGTTTAGCGAATTTAGGAATTATAATTTAAATGATTCTGCAGATGTAAATAAGTAGTAAAATAAAAACCTAAATGTGTATTTTGGATGTTTTCTTTCCACTAGTCTGAAAGAAAATTGTTCCTCATTATTGTGTTGTATGGTGTTGTACTATAGTGCTTGCTGTAGCATTTTATTTATTCATAATAGGCCCTCCTCATCGGTCGGTCTTAATCCCGGTGGTCCACAGTCTAGTGGACTAAACACACCAGGGCTCTGTTTAGGAAGCAGGCTGAGTGAAAACTCTGCCTTAGTGAACCCTGAGACGAGGGAAACTCCTTTTTCTAAGATCTCTCTCTCTCTCTCTCTCTCTCTCTCTCTCTCTCTCTCTCTCTCTCTCTCTCTCTCTCTCTCTCTCTCTCTCTCTCTCCATCCAGGATGAAGGACACCAGTAAGAAGAACAACATCTTCTCTCAGTTCAGGAAGAATGACCGAGACAAACAGAAACTGATAGAGACTGTGGTCAAACAGCTGAGGAGCCTGGTCAACGGCATGTCCTCCTAAACGCGCACACACACACACACACACACACACACACACACACACACACACACACACACACGTGCGTACCAGTCACATGTACACACTGAACTGCCAAGACGCTCACAGAGGAAGAAGATGTTCGCACATGACAGTGACATACGGGGAATTTACACACACACACACATATACATATACACACACACTCACACACAAAAAAAAGGGACAGATAGGCCGCCACATAAAGGCACAGCAATACACTCACTGTACAAGGCATGCAGGGAACACACACTGAATACTCAATGTAAATACCACACACATGCTAAACTCTTTACTGGACTCTTCACATGAACAGTAAGGTGTTTGTAAAGTATTTTTAATGGCTATGACGAGACAAACTATGTTTTGTACATTGGTGAGAGTGGAGTGACTGCCTGCAGAGGGAGAGAACGCTATGGCGCAGGGAGTGACGCTCACAGGTACTGGGACAATGAGGTCAAAAGTCAACACTCGGTGAAAACCCACGTAACACATTCAACATGGTGACACTTCTACTCAGAGTTCCATTAGAGCAGTAAAAACTAATCGATTAAACTGATTCAAATCGTTCATAAGAATTCTGTTCAGTGCGTTGCATGGATTTCAGCATGGATCAGTTATCATAATTCACGTCAAACGCCATGACACCATCTCCGAGGGCATGGCAGTAAGCCATACGACTAATCACAGGAAAAGACAAGAAAAACAAACATGAACAAGGGCAGAGGCACGGTTACATATTCTAATTTAAAAAGAGAACGAAACGGACAGAAATACCTTCCTTCTGTTTTCTCTGCGTCCTGTGAGGATCAATGCAGAGGGCCCCTGAGGAAGCTATTGTAGAGCTAAGGCTTGATGACACGCCCGGCTACGTCACAGGTCTATCACAAAGATAGAGAGGTCAATCTAACAAACGCTACTTAGCTTAAATCAGGTCAGTGTAATGTAACGTTATGGCCTTTTTTAGAAATAGTTCATGCCATCAGTCAGGTTTCCATCATTCTTCACAACATACATTTTTGTAATATCTGATCAAATATATATCGGTTACATTTCCTAAATATCCAATTATTCAAATACATTTTTTAATTGTAGTAATTGAGCATTGTACAGGAAGACTAAATAATATATTTTTATTTTATGCTGGAAACAATATAATTTAACTTTATTCTTTTTATGCGTTTGATAATCGATGAATCAAAGTAATAATAGATTAATCGATTATCAAAGTAGTTGCTAGTTGCAGCCCAGTTCGACTCATTGTCCCAATACTTTGACTGTTGTTACTGTGAAACAAAGTGCCCGCCGAGCTCACAGATGGATGGAGGAATGGATGATGACGTCTCAAAAGACTGATGTTCAGGAAACTAAAGGTGACTCTGTGCTGAACTCCTTGGTGGCTTTGCTTGCTGTTCGTCTCATGTTCTGCCTCACATCCAGCATTTAGACCGAGCCCCTGAGACGGAGCGGGTGAGTGGTGAGTCTTGACACCCTGATTGTAGTCTGAATAGTCACATGTTCTCTGCACACGAGAATGTCAAAAATAAGGGCGGAGATCTGAAAAGTGGCTTTTTAAATGATTTGGTCCGTCTTGGACAACACAACACAGCAATTTACCAAATAATGCAATCTGTTCCAACAACGCACATGTTCACGCAGACAGAGGCCTGGTCATTGCAGGTTGTTGTACTGGATTGTATTACACTGCACTGGTGGACACATCTGGGTTTTGGTCAGCAAAGGCTTCCAAGGAGCTGATGAGGATTTTGGTTTGGTGTCGTAATGACCCTGCATGAGGCCATCTCAAGGGAGGGTTTGCATGTGATGTCACCATGGGAGAAATTGACCACGGTCACAGGAAACTGATCTGCTATCATAGCTAACGTGCTATGGCGCAAATGCAAGCAAAGCACGACGCCATGGGAAAGCTGTTGTATCTCATCTGGTTAGACAAACTAGTACTAGTGCTAGCAAGCTTCTCCACTGGCTCTGATTACCTTATCAAACTCAAATTATATTCCTTTTGTGCTCAAAACATCATTATCATTTCAGCTTCTGACGTAGACACCATGTATGCTAAGCCACATCTGCCGCCTGAGTCTGTTAAGCTCCAGGCTCAGGTATCGCCTATTAGTTTAACGCGCTTATTAAATAAAGTTACATTTTAATATATAAAGTAGCCCATTGAGCATATATTTAATATATTGTATATGTTGATGCCCCTCACCCTCCAAGGTAAACAATACAACCTTAATAGTGTGATATAACTGTAAGTTGAAGTTGGGCAATGTAACGTTGAGCAGCAAAAAACGTAATGGATTCACTAAAGTTAGCTAGCTATGCTAATATCATTAGCAAACTAACATTACCGTTAGCAGCAGGAAAAAAAACTGCAAAAAAACTTAATTTAATCAATTCGGCTAAAGTTAATGTTAGTCTGCTAACAGCATTGTCATTAGCTACATGGCTAGCTAACATTAGCAAAGTCATACGGTTAGTACGCGTACACCCGCGGCGATGCCGACATCCAGATACAGATCACACACATGTTCATGGAATCCAAACTCCCCGGCACATTTCAACATCCGCAGACCGACTGGCAACGTCATTGTTCCGTCTGATGACCACTACTCGTCCAAGACTTTTTCTGACTGTTTTGTTTTTCACCCAGCGTCGCAGCTGTTCTCAGTCAGTCGACGGTAACATCATGTCGACGGTGACATCAGTGCATGCCCTCCTCCTCCCTCTGTAAACCCCGTCAGTTGGCAAGGACACTATTTATGTGACGTTGACTGCAGTTTCGTCTTACAACCCACTCAAACTACTTGATTCCTGCTTACAAGAAAACAAGGCCCATGTGAGAAATTATGTTATTGGTGATTATATATACTTATATATTTAACAGTTCAATAAATTGCATTCTAAATTCTTTCTTTTTGTTCCTCAGGGTGAAATGAAGCTTTAGAATCTTATAACCCATGTATATTCACAAAGCACAGCAATAATGAATTGCCGGCTTTCCAGCCTCGCTGGCAGGTTGATGCTTATCTAAAACCTGCACATGACTATTGATGACAAACATTTTATAATGAGACCGTTTCTATTCTGTTTATGTTTTGGGTCTGTGCTCCTTTTTCAGCAGGCAGTTTTGCACTGAAACGTGATTTTTTGTTTTGTTTTTTTGTTGCCTTTTTTAAAAGTTTGCTTGTAAATGCCAATGTATATACTGCATATTTTGTAAAAAAATATTGCAGCAGTTTATCTGCGACAAACAGAATTGGAGGTTGAACTGTGATATGCACCTCCATCAACACCTAGGTAAATATGTAATTAATAAGAGTGTGTTGCTTACTTGGTGAACACCGTTGAGTACAGTGTGAGCGGCTCAGTGATTTTGTGTTGGTACCTTCTCTCCACTCGCTTGTATGGTTAAGATTATGTTCTAGCATAGAGCCTGTGTAATATTACAATATTGAGTATTTAAAGACTGCTCCTAGAGAGCTCAACTAAATGCTCATAAAGGTTATCCAAAATAAAGGACCGATCCAAATTCTGTTTTAGTCGAAGGGTCTCTGGTCTAGAATTCAGAGGTGGCCGTGCACATCTCCAATTTACACTAAATCCTCAAATGATAAGCCAGCAAACAACGACCACGTCTCAAACAATAGCTGGGCTACATTTGGGTAAACAAATAAAAGATGAATATTTTGCTCATGCTTTCAGGATCAACATTTTGATTGATTAACATGAAGTATTAAGCACATCCTCATGTTAATAAAGAACGGAATCCATTGCCTCCTAAATGTATTTGCTGTTGCTGTTGATTAGTTGTTTATAGACGTAACGGGTTGTAACATATGAAACGATATACTTTAAAGACCTGGCTCTCTGCATTTGAAGTAAATGTTTAAATGCATTTTCATTAATATATAGAGTGTCACATAATCTCATGTGAGACAAGAAAAGAAAGCGTGTCAATGCGCTCACAGAACTGGAATGAATCGATCTGTGGTCGTTTGATTTCAACAGGCTCCTGATGCAACGGCACAAATCAAAGCTGGTCTGCCAATGATTGCTTCAATGGACTTAAAGATAAGAGGTAGTTTGTCTTGCCTTCCACAGAAGTGGAGAGAGGGTACATTTTGATATCCTTGCTTTACCTTTGTCATTGTTCTCAGTGAGACACCCTGACTGAGATGGTGTTTTCCTAAATTTGTTGTTTTTAATTTGTGTGCTGTAATAAAAGTTTATTCAACAATAATGCGTGCTTGTTTTTAAGCAACACTGATCGGTCTGTTGGTCTGTCCAGCAGCTTTCTCTTCAACAAAATGTAGCCAAGCGTCTGAAAAGTAAAGCTAGCGAGGAAGTGTCATAAACGTGCATTCTCTCTACTGACCACCAGGGGGCGACTCCTCTGGTTGTATAGAAAATGACTACTTCTCTCTTGATTTATTCCCTCAGTAAACATTGTAAACATGAGTTTATGTCTCAATCTCTAGTTTCAAATCTTCTTCAATACAGCATGATGTTCATTTCGTAAATTATGGTAATTTAGAGTCAAACAGACCATAAAGCAGGTTAGAGTTTAGGGCGGGGCTACTAGGTGATTGACAGGTCGCTACCAGCGTTTCGCGGTCTTGGAGTTTTTGTCTTAGAACTTTAACCGTTTCACAGTGTTTTCACTTTGTCGCCTAAAAGTAGGCAGTTGTATTTAGCTCCACCCTTTTGTGTCACTACTGGTTCCAAAAAAGCCAAGATGGTGACGGCCAAATGCTGAACTTGAGGCTTCAGAACTGCAGTCCACAAACCATCAGGGGACGTCACCGTGACTACATCCACTTCTCATATACAGTGTTATGGTTTATAGAGAGTGGGCCTGTAACAGATGAATATGGGTGACACTGTCGCAAATGGTTTACATCGTTTGTGTTTCCAGAGACATATCCATCTAAGGTTGGCGAGTTTTTATCCAATCCATTTGAAAAAAAAAAAGTTTTACTTACTTGTCATTATGCTTCCTGGGGTTTGAGACTCTTATAGCTCTGGTTTCTCATTTGCATTTCCCAAATATGAGCTTGAGAAAATGTTTTGTAATGTGAGTGAAGTGGCCCTTTAAGGCCACTGAGTGAAACGAGAGTGTGCCTTAACTGAACCACCGGTCTCAACCTAGATGTGGGCCCCCCTCCCCTCTCTCTCACACTCGCACAAAGACAGAAGAGGCACTTGTTCTGTGGAGGTTTTCTTGTCATCTTGTATCTCGCCCTCAGAGCCTCGCTGTGTCCCACCACACATGCTAACCAAGTGAACTTTGGCCCGGGTCAGCGCCTAAATGCGAGGATCCCTGTCGCCGCAGATGTAATGAGGCGAGAGACATTTGGAGAGTTCTATTTTCACTGGACAGCAGCCACCCTGCACACACACATAAATGTGTTTGTTTTCCCCAGAGGGTTACTGCTACTACACTCTCAGGTCTCCTGTCTTGTTACATTCTGCCACTGTTCTTCTCAAACATTGTGGCCCTTCTTGTGTCTCCATCTCTCTTCATCCTCAAAGTCACTAAACACCCCCTCCCCCCCAACTCTCACAATGCTTAATCCACAATGCTGCAATCTTTGGTCCTAAATGTAAGAGTATACACTCACCTAAAGGATTATTAGGAACACCATACTAATACTGTGTTTGACCCCCTTTCGCCTTCAGAACTGCCTTAATTCTACGTGGCATTGATTCAACAAGGTGCTGAAAGCATTCTTTAGAAATGTTGGCCCATATTGATAGGATAGCATCTTGCAGTTGATGGAGATTTGTGGGATGCACATCCAGGGCACGAAGCTCCCGTTCCACCACATCCCAAAGATGCTCTATTGGGTTGAGATCTGGTGACTGTGGGGCCATTTTAGTACAGTGAACTCATTTTCATGTTCAAGAAACCAATTAGAAATGATTGGAGCTTTGTGACATGGTGCATTATCCTGCTGGAAGTAGCCATCAGAGGATGGGTACATGGTGGCCATAAAGGGATGGACATGGTCAGAAACAATGCTCAGGTAGGCCGTGGCATTTAAACGATGTCCAATTGGCACTAAGGGGCCTAAAGTGTGCCAAGAAAACATCCCCCACACCATTACACTACCACCACCAGCCTGCACAGTGGTAACAAGGCATGATGGATCCATGTTCTTATTCTGTTTACGCCAAATTCTGACTCTACCATCTGCATGTCTCAACAGAAATCGAGACTCATCAGACCAGGCAACATTTTTCCAGTCTTCAACTGTCCAATTTTGGTGAGCTCTTGCAAATTGTAGGCTCTTTTTCCTATTTGTAGTGGGGATGAGTGGTACCCGGTGGGATCTTCTGCTGTTGTAGCCCATCCGCCTCAAGGTTGTGCGTGTTGTGGCTTCACTAATGCTTTGCTGCATACCTCGGTTGTAACGAGTGGTTATTTCAGTCAAAGTTGCTCTTCTATCAGCTTGAATCAGTCGGCCCATTCTCCTCTGACCTCTAGCATCAACAAGGCATTTTCGCCCACAGGACTGCCGCATACTGGATGTTTTTCCCTTTTCACACCATTCTTTGTAAACCCTAGAAATGGTTGAGTAACTGAGCAGATTGTGATTCCTGCAAGTCAGCAGGAGTGACAAGTATTTTAGAGCAGGGATCAAACACTTTAACAAGGCAGTAAACAGCTTTCACATTCACTTCAACAATACAGCGGCAGACAGGGGAGGAGACCCGGGAACACCTTCACATTGTCTGACGACACATGTACCAGGATCAGAGCAACATATCTCAGTCTGTTTTATCTTCTCAAAGCCATTGAGGTGTCTTCCTTCCTTGCATCTATAAAATGACGTTGGGATTTAGAACGAGAGGTCAACACAGATGTGCCAATTTATATCTCAATAAAGGGTTTGATTATTCACAGAGATTAATTCAGAATTCTCCCCATTTAACTTATGCTTGTGCAGGTACCATCTGGCCTCTCCCACTGGGATGAATGTGTACCGAATGTCTTATTTAAATCCACCAACTGTTGGTAAAATGACACATAAGTAATGATGAACGGATCGAGGTCTAGAGGCGAGCTCATTCTATCTTTTAGAATGCTTCATTGAAACTAATTCAAACACATGCTGGAGGCTTGGTTGAACCATTTAGCACTCTAATGTGTTGTTGGAAAGACTTTTTCTCTCTCTCTCTCTCTCTCCCATGCGTTCCTAGTGGGAGACAGAAAATGACGTCAGTGGACAAACAGCGAGTGACCCCTCACTGAACCAGGAGCCTGACACTCCCTCTGACCTCCCGCTGGGAATAGGGATGGTATCGTTTTTTTTTTCTTCTTCCCGATACCGATGCTAAAACGATACTTTTAAAACGATAACGGTGCCTGAACCGATACTTTTATATTGCCAAGGCAATTTATTTTTCTTAAAATTTAACAATATATTCACTTTTTAAAGTATATTATAAATAGAAAACCCTTGACTTCAAACTACAGCTTCAAACTTTTTAACTTCAAACTATAAACAATATATTTTAAAAAACAGACAAAAAGCATCAGGTGGCCTGATAAGGAACGTGTGCAACAGAACTCCACTCAGAAACTGTTGGATTCTACAAACTCTGCTGCTTTACTGGACTATACGTCATCATTAATATCAACTGGGAGAACCAGACGGAGCTGCTCTTGAATTCGGCAAACACCAACTGAACCGAGGAACAAACACGTCTCCTAATAATCTCACTTTGTGTCACGGCTTGGAGCGTTTCTCAGCCGGTTGTTCTTGCCGGTCAGCTGCGGTTTCTCTGCTCTGACATTGACTTCCATCAGCGAAACAGACGTTTCCTCATCGAGGTTTGGTGGAGAAAACGGAGCATTTCTCTCTCGGAGTTCGGCTCTTCTTCTTTACACTCAGTTGTTTTGTTGCATTTGCTGCAATACAGCCAAACTTTTGACCGTTTACCTTTCGGACTTTTCTCTGTTAAAAGGTTGATGGGTAGCTAGCTACTGTAGCTATACAACCTGCTGCCAGGACGGACTCATCAGAGTAGTGTAAAAAAAGTATTTCAATCGGCTCAGGCACCGAAAGGAAGCACTGAAATCTGCGTTGCTTTTCGGTCCGGTAGGTACCGGTCGTATAGGCACCATAGTGCCATAGTGGCACCGGTTTTCGGTTCCCAACCCTAGCTAGGAATACACCTCGGGTTTGTGCCTCAAACTACGGATCCCAGAAGTCAGGAAGTGCAGTTACATGAAGTGTGTCGTAAGCCGGTGTAAACGCAGACCTGCTCAGCTGGCACCTGGCCACGTAATTCTTCATCAACAAAGAACAATGACAGCAATATCAGGGGGGACCGTGTCACACATTGATTGCCGACTTGGCAACATCGACTCGGGGACCCTGCAGTGCTGCCATCGTGACACTGGGCCACCTGAGACCAGCAGACGGATGGCACTGGAAGGCACCGTGGCAGCTGGTGTGATCTCTGAGTCCTCTGGAGGGCCTAAGAGGGCGGAGGCCATGCAAACGTCACCAGTGGGGTAGGCTGGCAGGACGAGGAAGGAAAGTGGCGGGCCTTGGCCTCTCCTGTGTGTGTGAAGGAGAAGGTTTTATATGCAGCACTGGAATGCTCAGAGCCTCCGCCCAGGTACAGACCTTTGAACCCGCCCAATTCCACTGAGTTCGAGTCGGCTGATTTGTCTGGAAATGTTACAGGAAGTAGCGGTTTCTCAATGAAGACTCTTGGAGCCAATGAGCGCCGTGGCCGAGACCAACACTAATAAGATTAGGCTGTATGCCGGACCAGAGGAGTAACAACAATGGAGGCCGCAACGGACGACATTGGCGCCGAACAGCAATCTGCTTTGATACACAGCTGATGCACAGCTTCTTCTTACGTGGGGTTTTTGTTGGCACATCACATTTGTGTCTGTAGCCGTAATGTAAAGCAACAGTACTGCCACCTCTTTAGAAACACCCCCCCCCCCCCCCCCCCCCCCTCACCACAACTGTCACTGCTGTAACTAGTGCTTGGTACACATGTTTTAATAAAGGAGGTCAAAAGTCAAAGTCTGTTTCTCTCTCCCCCCCCTTTCTCTCCCTCTCTCGCCGTCTCTCTTCTCCCTCCCTCTCTCTTTCTTCTCTCTCTCTCTGTTGTTTTCTCTCTCATATCTTCCTCTCTTTATCTCTGTTTTCTCCCTCCCTCTCCCTCTCTGTTTGATGAACAGTGAACTTGGTTGAGTGTGAGAGTTCACTGGGATGTCAGGGTTACAAGCAGGTCAGCCAGTGTGTGAGCTGGGGGAGGAGATACAAACATGTGCGCCTCTGCACTTGTGCTGTGTGTGTGTGTGTGTGTGTGTGTGTGTGTGTGTGGTGTGTGTGTGTGTGTGTGTGTGTGGTGTGTGTGTGTGTGTGTGTGTGTTATGATAACAGTAAGCACAATAACAGATGTCATGGTGGATTCATCAGCTGTAGTTCTAGAACAGACACGCTGCTAAGCTTTCATCTGCTACTCGTGTACTTTATAGTTACTGACAGGTGAGCTTTTGTTTTTATACATTCTATCGGTACTGTTACTCCACTTCATACTATGTATTAAGTATTATCAGCTGTACTACTGTCTATAGAGATTAATATTAAACTACAACGTACATTGCTGTAAACTATAGGGTTTCCCAATAGTATTTGAAGTACTCCACCAGGATGCTGCTACTTTTAAACGTTCTGATATTTCTTCTTGAGTAAAGGTTTAACACTTTTTCAACCACTGGTGTACTTCCTCTTAACCTCGTGTACTGAATGGAGCCCCACATCTGACAGAAGGCAATAAAAGAGCATCAGACAAGACTACAAATAACACTGAATACATCAGTTACACAACTAAAATTGAGAATATAAGGAAATATAACACTTTAGACTTTTCATACACCCTATTTACAGAAATACGTAGAGGGCATGGTGCAAAAGACGAAAAACAAATCTGTCATGGTAGCCCTCCGTAGAAGTTTGTACTGGTGATGGTGCCATGGGACAAGAAATCTAATGGGGTCATTAACATCAAATGGGATTTTCCTCTGGGGAGCGTGAACATGATCAGTAAACTAATTACAAACTGTCTGTTAGATTATTTATAAAATGTGTGTGAAGGTGGAGATGTGTCCTGCTGTTAGGAGTTAGAGGAAAGTTCATAGAATGAAAAGGTTCATCATCTGGGGAGCATGAAAATGATATTTTGAGACTATAGGTGTGGCTTTTGACCTGACACGGACGCAGGACACGTACATTAGAGCAGGGGTGTCAAACTCATTTTTGTTAAGGGGCCACATACTGCCCATTTTTATCTCAAGTGGGCCAGACCAGTAAAGTCATAGCATAATAATGCATACATAACGACAATATTTCATTATGTTTAAAACATTGGTGAAGGCTTTTGGATGATAAACCCTATTTTAAGGTCTTTCTACAATAAACTAGAAACATAAAGACCAAAGATTCAGACATCAGCCCACTGTTTATCTGCCTGGGCTCTCCTCTGCAGATTCCCTCGCTTTGTGACGCGTTTGTGACGCCACTTTCATGACGTGAGCCATTTTTAACGACTTGCAACGCAATGCCTTGCGGTGAAAAATACAGTGAAATGTCCAAAAATGTTTTCCTTCATTTGCAGATTGTACTTTCTCTGTGAATTTTGTCACAACACCTGTTTTTCTCCCGATTATTGATGGTGCACCTTCTGTAGCCCACTGACAGCACGGGTCCAGTCCACTCCGACCCGGTCCAGCACTTCAACGAGAGCGCTAACAATGTAATTCGCTGTAGTGGTGTCTGTCAAAGGTACCAACTCAAGGAACTCCTCTGTGACCGCCACAATCTCATCCACACTACGATTGCAACTGAAAATGCTACAAATGACTTTACTTTAAGCTTCTTTTGGCTATCCAAATCTGCTGAAAGATCGGAAATCCTATCCGTCACGATATTCCTCGTTAGGCTAATGTTGGCAAAAGCCTGTTACTTTAAAAAATGTATTATTTTATTTTATTTTAACAGTTATCCGGTGAGCTTATGGAGCAGCATGCTTGAGGTGTAGACTCAGGAATCATTCTCCACACTTGAACCTCCGTTCGCCCGCCCACTCGATCCCCCTCCCTACCCCCCACCCTCATGCTTTATCACACCTGAACAGCAGAATCCTGTTTCACACTTTGACATTGTGATGAGAAAAACTCGCCATCTCCGGCATCACCAGCTGGAAACCCATTCACCCTGAAAATGTATCAGCCACTGTCGCTCGAACGCAGAGGGTAAACAGGGATCTGCACCTTCATGTTGGGGCCAATGTCGCGTTCAATTGCTGTGGAGCAAAGTTCCTTCATGAAACTCAGGAAGTCAGAGAACCATAAAAATAAAGTGTTACTGTTTTATTTGTCAAATAAAGGTCTACATGACTGCTACCCAGAGTGGATCACTCAGCTACATGGGAAAAGCTAGGAACTGCCCTGGGGTCCCAGAGCTCCCATGCGCTAATTTATTGGAATTACTTGATTGCTTCCACTAAAGGACCACACGCTCTGACCCGATGGATGCAGGACCGGGGAATGGTTCTCAAACTGTGGGGTGCGCCCCTCTAGTGGGGGGGGGGAATGCAGAATGTCTTTATTTCAAGACCTTTGAGAACTTCACATATTACAAACGTAAAAAGTACACGGACATAAAACTAAGTAATTAATACATGGCGAAATGCCTGTACTTCGTGTAAATGTTTACGTTAGGCCGTTAACAGGTTACACTTGCGCGACAGGCCAAGATTCTATGTGTTTTGCCAATCTCACGGAGATCTCTGCTGCTGCCTCTTGAAACAGAATACAGATCTAAGCTCAACCTTAAGCATGAATTGAGAGTGGTGTTATTATCTTGAAAAGATATTCAATGCAAAACAGGTTAATTTATTTGCATTGTTCAAACAAAGTGATTCCACATTTTATTAGTTTTTGTCTGATGGAGCAATCTGGTTTAGTTGAAAGTGATCGAGATTTTCTTTATTCTATTATTTGAAAAAGCACAGATCACAACAAATTATTTCAATAAAAATTCAGCATTACATTCTGTTACAATTTTGTTGGGGCGGTGGGGCATGAACAGTTTTCTTCCTCCAAAGTGGGGCGTGACAGAACAAGTTTGAGAACCACTTGTAATGCCTGGGGTGCCGGGGTGGGTAATCGGGAGAATCGGGAGAGTTCCCGGTGGGCCGCTTCACTTCTGAGCCGGTCGAGAATTGTATTTGTTGACATTTGTCACGTTAGTCCAACTTCTCTTAAAGTGGGCTACACACATTCCACATTCTGACACCGCAGCCTCTGCATGGGTTGTACCATGCGAGGAAGTTCACACCTCCCAAATAGAGTTGGTTCGGTCCGTAGCCCGTCTTTTCCAAAAAGTTTTCTCAGATAGGCTACCGATAACTGGGCCGGCACGACCGCAACGATACGCGTCAGGGAGGATGGACGGGAGGAAGAGGGCAGGAGGGGCTGAAAAAGCCAGGTTGAAAAAAAGAAAGGCATTGGAGGAGGATGCTGCCAAATGTGCCAAGCTTACCCATTTATTTTCAAGAGGACAAACACAAGTGGTAAAGAGAGACAAAGGCCTAATGATTAGCAACGTAACTATTCGGCTAACGTTGTAGCCTTGATTAATATCGTTATAGCGTTGTCAACCTATTCCCAAGCAAAATATTACATTGAATTAAAATATTAGCCTTTTTATATCACCCAAAATATGGCGATCCATAGACTTTGCAAATATTATGCAAATATTGATATATAATATTGATATTGAAGTATGCAGTAATATGACTCTTAATGTTTCTTTGTAGCTTCGGAGCAGCAGATGAGACTGAAAATGATGAGCCCGACATTTGCAATGAGGAGGCCATGACTACAGGGACAGGTAGAGAGGATAACAGGGGAAACAATATGAATTAAAGTTATATATTGTAAGAAAGAGCAGTATATGACAGTACTTGATGAACCAATATGCATTATTTGCTCAGAAGTGGGTGTAGTAAAGGAGTAAATCACCACTATATAATACTCATGCAGAAAAATGATAATGACCATGACAATGACAGCCCCCATGAGGTCTCACTCCAACAAATCTGGCCTACTGCCTAATTCATGTTAATGTGCACAGAGAAGGAAATCCTCATGTCTATAAGCATGTCTATAAGCAACGTTATAAGCACAGTTATAGATACAGTGGCTGAACCCAGTGCACTTCTTAGGCGGTTACGATGAGTAGATGCTGTTGGTGCTATTCACAATGTAAGTGTATACTGTACTGCGAGTTGAACTGTAAACATTAGTTCAATATGCCTCTTTGTTGAAGAGTGGGATACGTTTCAAATGTTTTATTTATTTATTTCTGCTTTTGTTAATTTATCAACCTATCCTTGTGGAATAGTTGAATCTTTTTTGTTAACTTCTCATCTTAAGTGGATTATTATTGTTGTATTTAACCTTTACATTATTTGTTGCACCATGGTATTAATAAAAAAAAACTACAGGATAGTAAGAGCTGAACTGTTGCTTCATTTATCCAATTTCCACTACTATGGAAAAAGTGGGCTGGTCTTGAGCCTGAAATTCCCGGGCTGAAAAGTGGCCCCACTCCGGCCCTGCCCCCAGAGAACATGACCCCAGTGTCTGCAGCCCTGCTTGTACTAAGCAGAGTCAAGGGAAACGTCTTGGAATTTTACATCCGAGCCATAATACGGGAGATCAGATCATATGTCCAGGCTTTTGTGTGGGACTGTAATGGTGATAGTTACAGTCCCTTCCTGGCGGGGTGAACCTCAGGGCGGGAAAAAAACGAAACTGCAAAGACCAGACACATCCATGTAATGTAGCGTTGTAAAAAAAACATGTCATTCTGCCAGACTTATCGGCCCTCACACACACACACACACACACACACACACACACACACACACACACACACACACACACACACACACACACACACACACACAAAACGCATGTCCTGTTGTTATGGCAGGTCGTAAAACAAACAAACAAGAGGCCAAATGCAGAGTGAGGATGTGGTGGCTTCTCTCTCTCTCTGTTCACTTTTCATGCGGCGTAGCCCGGGGATAACCTTGCCTTGCGCGTGCGTGCGCCCGCGTGCCGCCGTCCGTCTCTACTGACCCAAATTTGAACCCACTGAGAGATATCATTTTTATAACAACACACACCAGAGTAGGGAGAGGGTTCAACCCGAAAGCGGACTGATAGCAGAAGAGTGACGCGGCGGGCGCGTCTCCTCTCAGTGAGATACCCTCTCGCTTTATAGATACACCGTGAAGGCAACCGGGCGGTCTGAATAAAGACTGCCAAGCGGGGAAGTCCGCGTGCACCCTCATCAAGTCATTCAAAGTGAAAGTGTGTGTGTATGTGCGCGCGTAAAGTGAACCAAACTAAATAAAACAAAGTTGGCGTTGAATGGCGGCAGTGAGACTCACGGGGAGAAGGATTAAGACATTCTTCTTTCCCCAAAAACGAAAAAAGAAGAAGTGCTGCTTAAGAGCCGCTCTGCTGCTGAATGCAGGCCGCCCTGCAGGCATCATTACTGATCCCACAAGCGGGGCTTAAGCCAAGGTAATGAGTGTGCAAACTAGCCGCCGCGTTGCCAACAAAGGCGTCTCGGGACGCGCTCCCATTGTCTCGGAAGGGAATCGTCACCTTTTTTCTTTTTCCCTCCCTCAGTTGAAATCCGCCGCGGATTGTCCGCGTGCAACAGGAGGTAGGGATTAAGGATGCGGCCCCCGTGGAACAAATGGCGAGGGCGAGCCGAGCCAGTGGCGGGCCGGAGGCGGGGCCGAGCGACAAGCCCACAATTAAAGATGAACTTTGAGTGAACTAATTTATCTGAGGGAGGAGAAGGTAACGGCAGCCTATAAAAGCGCCGGGCGAGCAGCCCGGAGTCACCGTGGCCGACGGAAGCCTTTCAGCAGAACCGCACCGCGAACTCTCCAGTCCCCCAAAAACAACAACCAAAAGAGAAAAAGGCGCCGCCGAAAGCCGAGCTGCGACATGGCCCTGAACACGCTGCTGGCCACCTTCCTGTGCACCCTCGTGCTGCCCGTGCTGCTGTTCCTGGTGGCGCTGAAGCTGTGGGAGGTTTACATGGTCCGAGGCCGGGACCCGAGCTGCCCGAAACCGCTGCCCCCCGGCTCCATGGGCTTACCCTTCATTGGAGAGACGCTGCAGCTCATCCTCCAGGTAAACGCGGGGACACGGTGCCTGTCGATCCCACACGTGGGTGAGGATGCTCCGGGACACTGAGGAAATGTGACCAACTTGTGTTTAACTTTTTTTCATTTTTTATTTATTTTGATCTGTTCTGATTCATATTGGTAAACAAACAGCATTGATGGCACCAATCGCGTTAAATGTCGTCTTTAAATTGAGTGAATGTGATATTTACGTACACCATATGTTATGATTTATTTGGTGATTTTTTAAACATTTATTTCATTTTTTTTAAACTATATAATTGATGTATGTGCATGTGGGTCAGTGTTCTGTTTGCTCATGTGTTGCTCCACCTCTGCAGAGGAGGAAGTTCCTGCGCATGAAGCGGCAGAAGTACGGTTACATCTACCGAACGCACCTCTTCGGCAACCCCACGGTGCGCGTCACCGGAGCGGATAACGTCCGGCAGATCCTGCTCGGGGAGCACCGGCTCGTGGCCGTGCAGTGGCCCGCGTCCGTGCGCACCATCTTGGGCTCCGACACGCTGTCCAACGTTCACGGAGCCCAACACAAGACCAAGAAGAAGGTGAGTTCAGCTTTCATCGGAACCCCTCGTCAGTATCCCGGTGGATCGAACCAGCGGTATTATTGGCTCCTTGCATTTATGTTTGATGGCATATTCATCAGTATATTGAGGAGAACATCTACTGAATGATTGTCTTCCTCTTGCGCAATTAATATCAAGGAGCACAGCGACTAACATGTTTTAATATAATCTTATTAATACTGTGTCTGATGATTCATTACTGAACAAATCTAGTGCAATTTTCTCAAAATTATTTTCTATAAAGTAATTAACTATATAATAATAAACTACACTGAAATCAAAAAAAATCTCACCTGATTTAAACAAAAACAAAAAGAATACTTTAAATAGGTAGATTTGCACTTGAAATGGTTTGAACGTTTCACTGCTCCAAGAGAAATCAACTTGCAGGAGTTGTTAGCAGTGCACTGAAGCAACATAATACGTTCTACCGTCGCCATATCAGTGGGATTTGTGGAAGCAGAAGCCCCTCCTATTATTTGACTAACGCTCCTGCCCATCTCCAGGCCATCATGCGGGCCTTCTCCACCGAGGCCCTGGAGCTCTACATCCCCGTCATCCGGGAGGAGGTGCGGGCCGCGGTGAAGGAGTGGGTGGCCAAGGACTGCGTTCTGGTCTACCCGGAGATGAAGCGGCTGATGTTCCGCATCGCCATGAGGATCCTGCTGGGCTTCGAGCCGGAGCAGATCAAGACCGACGAGCAGCAGCTGGTGGAGGCGTTCGAGGAAATGATCAAGAATCTGTTCTCTCTGCCCATCGACGTGCCCTTCAGCGGACTGTACAGGGTAAGAGGCACTCCACATACAGCGACCCCTCTTTTTTTTAGTCTTTTAAATTGTGGATCACATTTCTGAATGAACTATGAGAATAGATGTTCAACTATTAGTTATGGTTATGGGTAGTTTAATGTAGTAATTAATTTAATTTAAAGAACCACACCAGGGATTTTACAAATCATAGCCAACCATGTTTATTAGCATGCTGACACGTGATATTCCCTGTGTATAATTAATTTGAGCAAGTAAATCAGTATCCAGCAAGCGTCGGGCTAAATTCATCCTTCCCTCCCTTATTTCCACCTCTCCTTCATCCATCCCTTGCCTCCTCCTGCCTTCCCTTCCTCTAGGGCCTGAAGGCGAGGAACTTCATCCACTCCAAGATAGAGGAGAACATCAAGAAGAAGCTGCAGGAGTCGGACAAGGAGTCCAAACACAGAGACGCTCTGCAGCAGCTCATCGACAGCAGCAGGAAGAACGGGGAACCGTTCAGCATGCAGGTAGTTTACGTTGTCATACTACACCTGTGGAAAAAACTAACGGAAGCATCCTCCACCCTTCTTTAAACCATTGTTCTACTTGGGGCCTGAACTAATTCTATGTCTAAATGTCTGCTCCCAGGCCATTAAGGAGTCCGCTACAGAGCTGTTGTTTGGGGGCCATGAGACCACAGCCAGCACAGCAACCTCCCTGGTCATGTTCCTGGGCCTGAACCCTGAAGTTGTGGATAGACTGAGGCAGGAACTGATAGAAAAGGTAATTACACTGTGCTAATTGTTCCAATGTCTTTTTCAATAGTGGCTGCTGCAATGAACAGTCAATATAACAGACTATCCGATGTAACTTTTCATCTCATTCATTGATAATATCATGGAAAGCAACATTGATTAAAGGTGCCTAATGCGAAATTCAGAGCATATCCATTGTTCCTTACGGCTCTCAACATGGCGGTGGCTCTTAGCGATGCTCTGAATATCAAGTAGAGGACGCTTAGGCGTGAGCAGGAAACAACATTCTTGACCTTGTAAATAGAAATTGACCTATAAAAGGTCACCTACCTCCTACCTTTTTCCATGAGCTTTCAACCCCATCTCATGATCTTCATCAGCAAATGAAGTTTGCTTCGTTGTCGAACTGAACAAACTGTAGCTGCTGGTGAAAACCATGAGACGTTGTGTAAACCTCCGGGGGAGAAAGCTAGTGAGTGGCTTATGATCGTGCTTGAGCATCTTGATGTAAATTCTCCTGCCCATACAGCTCTACTGTAATATAATTCCTTTATGAGAATGAAACCGTAGGGCGAGGATACCCTATGCTTGCCATAGAGATGGTAATCCACAGTGAAGCTTTCTCACTCATTAGTGCGAGGCATGTTAAACCTTGATCAGGAGCCAGGTCTGAAGATTCTTTGAGTTGAACTGGTTCTCTGCTTCTCCTCACATGCAATATGTCTCTTTCTGTCTTTTAGGAGGAGCAGGGGATGGAACTCCACAATCTGAACATTGAGGCCTTGGAGCAGTTGAAATACACGGGCTGCGTCATTAAAGAGACTCTGAGGATCAACCCTCCTGTTCCTGGAGGCTTCAGAGTGGCCCTCAAGACCTTTGAACTCAATGTAAGTTACCAAAGTGAACGTGAATGGCAGATTGAGACCCAACTGAAAAGCTGAACCTGCTTACTCATCATTTCCCTTCACCAATTCAGGGTTACCAAATTCCCAAAGGCTGGAACGTCATTTACAGCATCTGTGACACCCATGATGTGGCAGAGATCTTCCCCAACAAGGAAGACTTCCAGCCGGAGCGCTTCATGACCAAGCCCTTGGGCGACTCCTCCAGGTTCCAGTACATCCCGTTCGGAGGGGGCTCCAGGATGTGTGTGGGGAAAGAGTTTGCAAAGGTCCTGCTGAAGATCTTCCTGGTGGAGGTGGTCACAAATTGTCACTGGACTCTTTTAAATGGGCCCCCCACCATGAAAACAGGACCCACTGTCTATCCTGTGGACAATCTGCCAACCAAGTTCACCAGCTATGTATAGAAATGAAACAGCTGACGAGGGGTATGTTTCCCAAAAGCAGCGTAGAATCAAATTGTGGGGTTTCCCTACGGTCTCAAATCATCTGTGTTTTGCCTCCAAATCCACGCAGGAACTCCAGTAAAATGAGGTCAATGGGGAGTTTTGGGAAATTTGAAACAGATCAAAAGCTGCATTTACACAAGTACAGAAAGTATGTTCCTAATTCAGATTTTCTGGACTTGGTCAATGTGGATTTTTCAACCTGGCATAAATTGTACATATTGTAGATGCCTTAAGAACGTATTTTACAGTTTATATTATGATGTTAATACAATGGATTTGTGTGTGTGTGTGTGTATATATATATATATATATATATATATATATATATATATATATATATATATATATATATATATATATATATATATAGTATGAATGTTTGTTTGAACAAACTAAATGAGAGGCACTATACACAGACATGGAACACTTTAATCAGCTCAAAGGTGTATCTATAGGATTATGTACATATGTAATGTAGAGTCTGTTTATATAACTTATCTTACCCCAACTTATTTATGTGACTTATGTTATATTGTCTGGGCTTTTTATTTAATAAAACTGTTATGTGGAGAATCTTGTTTTTTGTTATTTAATTTCAATTAAACTAAGGTTTTTGTGAGATTTAGCGGAAAAGATGGAGATGAATCTACTGTCCATGTATCAACGTACAGAGCTGGAGTAAGGTTAGCGTAGCTTAGCATGAAGACTGGAAGCAGTGGGAGAGAGCTAGCCTGGCGGCTCACTGATGAAGACAGTTAGAAAGCAGTGTGCTTACCAAACCTCTCTTACGGTTGCATCAACTGCTAATATAACGTAAGATGCCAGAATCTAACCGACGGCGGACGGGTTGCATTGTGGGTGATTTAGGCACCAGGTGGTAAAAAGGAAGAAGATTGCATGGAATAAAAAACGATATCTGGTTCTTCTGCATCAATTTTCTTATCTAGACTCCATTGTGAGTCAGCATCATAAAGGAGCAATGCTAAATAGGAGGAGTACTTTTTATAAAATGTCAACATGACATGCTAGAACTATTCTCAAACGTGTATCCTCTCACCCAGCATTTCTGTTACAGATAAGATAAGATAATACTTATTAGTCCTGCAGCGGGGACATTTACGGATTAACAGCGGCAGCAGGTTACCAGGCACCTGTTCACCAAGAACTCCTTGTGAACCCATACATTTTCTGTTATTTATATTTCCTCTTAAAACAAAGTGCAACCTGTAATAGAAATTAATTAACCTCATCAATCTCCTTCAGTGGAAAACAAATGCGATGTGAAACACTTAAATGTCGTTAAGTATTTATTAAACAGAAACTTGGAAATAATTCAATTGAATGGGCAGAGCTCTTCCCCACAAATGGTTCGGAGGTCTAACCCAGAAAAATAGTTCAACATGAGTTTTATACATCAACAATTATTATTGAAATGTTTGCCTTTCCCCCCCTCCCCCCCTGCTTCTCCTCACAGTGTCCTCCTTCCCTCCAGACAAGCCTTGATGCTGTCTGGAGGATGTTGTTTAGCTGCGGCCCTGAGAGGCAAGAGTGAGAGGCACAGAAAGAAAACAAAACGAAAAGAACAAAAACAATACCGACATCCACCTGTTATTGCTTCACACGGTCAAGATGAACTGAACTCTGCTTTCAGAGTTCAGCTACACATTTAAGAATAAAGCACTTAAGATAAATTTCCACCACACAACCTGCTGATTATTGATTATTATTTTATTATTATAATTATTTTTTCACTTTGGACAGAATGAGTCTATGTTCAAACCTGCTCCCAGTTTTTATGCTAAGCTAGGCTAACTATGTCCTAAATTCCAGCTCCACACGTAACACACAGACATGTGATATATCAATCTTCTCATTTAACTCTTATAAAGATAACATATGACAACCTGACACATCTGAGATAAAGTAAAAAGAATAAGTAACTTTGCTCCAGTACTCATGTTGATCTGCAATTACAGCTTGATTATAGCACACTAATTCATAAAAAGGATATAATTAAGGAATGAATATATACTTATATTAATCCCCAAGGGGAAATTTGGTGGTGAAGTAGCAGCAATTTACAGACAAAAAATAAAATAAAAAAACAACAGGGATGAAAGATATATACAATAATAATAATGATGAGAATTAAAAATAGCTGGGATGAAAGATATGTACAGCAAAAAAAACAGAGTATTAATTTAGCAATTAAATTAAACTTAAACAATAGAAGTGCAAAAATGCAAAGTATGTATGTGTATATGAAGTGTGTGAGGTATAAATAAACAAACAATAAACAAACAATAGGGGAGTGCAAAAATTATGTATGTAAGTATATGAAGTGTGAAGTGTAGATATGACGAGGTAAAGAGCAGCTCTCTGTGGGTTATTTGGAAAGATAAAGTGTGCTGATGACAGTTCATGTATTTAACTCTGTAGACAGAGGGTGGGTGGTCCACATTCCATTATCCTTACAGAATCAATAAGTTGTGCGGAGAAAAGAAAAATAGGAGAGAAATCTGGAATCCATAGAAGGAGGGAAAGCAAAGCAGAGGCCTGATGACCCTGGCAGATGAGATGACAGAGGGTGAAACAGAGTTCACACTGATCAGTTCAGTTTCAGGGCACTGAACCCATATAGACCTTCAGTGGAAGCATGGAAGTAGGCCAGTAGCATGGGCACATGTTTACTGCATGCCAGAGATAAGATTCACATTTAGGACAGCAAACAACTAAAGGTTTGCTGCTGAATGCTGATGGTGCAACGTGTCAATGAGGAGCGTTAACAAGTGTGAATCTGGGTGTTTAAATAGAGCCCTTCGTTAGCAGAAAGGGTGTGTAGCCGGCAGAGAGATCAGCTGATAAGAGAATCTGGGGGTGATAACGTTCGAATGAAGTGTATGGGATTCATGTTGTTAAGAAAAGTGCACAGAAGTATAGCCCCAAATAATAATAATTATTACAAAATATCACAAGAGTTGGTTACTGCCATCTCTGTCTGTCTGTCTCCAGATAACTCTGCATACTGCTGTCATCAGCCTCATATTTTACATACAGTTATGACTGTAAGACTGTGCTCAAAGACAGTTATGACTGTGCTCAAAGACCTCTTGTGGGTGCAGATATTAACAATTAAAAACAGAATAAATCCCTGTTTGTATGAACTTTTCCGCCATCTTTTTATTAGGGAATGGAGAGGGAAACACACCTTTTGGTGGAGATCCGAACTCCACCGAGAACACTTCTCTAGTTCAGAACACATCTGGAACTGTTGCCAGAGCAACAAATCCTTTAGCCAAAACCTGCAAAAGAGTAGTTTATTGAGAGTTAGCTGGATAGAGATCCAGACGTTTTACTGTGAAATACACAAACTCATCTTCACACACAAATGGCTGGCTTCTCCTTAGATACAGAAACATTTTTCATAATGAAAACGTACCTATAATTATACATGATAAAGATAAGGAATGCTGTGAGCAAAAACACATAAACTCAACTACAAGAGTGTGACCAGAACATTGTCCATGCAATGAAAGCGGTTTCTAAAGACATTTTAGTAAGGTTTAAAATGTCCTAACAGCCCTGACATGATGATCACTTAGAGGTCTCATGCATGTCCACGGTAGAGGAGCTCACTTATCATGCACAGACATCCCTCGTAGTCTGACCCCATTTACTAGTAATAAATTACTGTTTCACAGTAATGAAATGGTGGAAACAGTGGAAATCGGGTTTCTTCATGCAACCTGGGTATCCACAAGTCGCATCGACAGTGAATGTTCTGAAGTGTCGTCAGTGTAACATTTAGTTGTGTATGCATTTGTAGCACTTCCCAAAAGTATTCACCTAGCTTGGTAAATGAGAGCCAGTGTTTGTGCAGGCCAATGGCAGCTTTACTGGCAGATGTGCTTTGGCCTCTTTCACAAGTTGTTCCTCTTTCTGGTGCCCTTCTGATTTACACCCAGCCTCCTCCACTCCATGGCGACTTCTTAGCATTGTACGGTTGTCCCTGGCCCTTGTTTATTACTGTGCTACTTGTGATTATTGGATCCACAAATGCTGAACTGTTGTACTTATTGTAAGTCACCGTTGATAAGAGTTTCAGCTTAATGGCCAAATTGTAATAGTAAATTGTAGCTGACACCTTTATGTCCGGCCATCCTATCCTCGCTAGTCCAGCCCTCGAGCGATGTGAATGAACTTCTCTGAACTTTGCCTCCTCTCCTCACTCTAAAGAGCGTCTGCTTCCCTCCATTGTTCACCATCACCCAGTGGAGACAAAACTTTGCTCGGCCAAGGCCATTTTGGTCTAAATTTGTGACCATTGTAGTGAATTTACAACACAGCGTTGAAAGAGGTTTGAAACTAGCTCGCTTTCAATTAGATCCTTAGGCCTGAACATGGTCCAGAGTAAATCATTGTAATAGCTACAGAAGTGTTATTGAAGGCAACACTTTTATACACCAAACCACTTTGTTGCCATGAACAGTGCCTGAGAGAGGTGAGGGGTGGAGGCTGGAGGAAGCGAGGACAGCCACCATGAAGGGAGAGAAAATTTGGTCCACCTCGCAGGTCTGTTTGGTTTCAAGATTTTAAATATCCATGTGGAACCTTGTCTCCGACAAAATTCTGTTCCCATACAACTAAACTGCACTTTCAAAAAGGTTGAGAGGGGAACGTATTTTCTCCCGGTTGCAGTTTTAAACATGTGGTTGACGTTGTGAATTGAAACAAAAAAAAACTTCTTGGTAATGTTGGTAGCCCTGTTGGTATCATCTTTTTTAACATTATTTAAGTTACAGGTATAAATTAAAAGAAGTTGCAAAGTTGAAAGTTGGGTGAAGGTCCTCCTGTGTTGACGTAATTGACGACAAGTCAGTTTTGTTTTAAGGGAATGTGATTTGTAACGTGATTTTTTTTGGTTGGTATGCTACAGTATTGTAAAAAGTATTGTAAAGGTTATCATTTTACACTTATTTTATCTCTCTGCATTCCCCACAGCTTTCCCTGACACTTTTTCTTTTATATGTCAAATTTGGGGCTGTTTTCTCTCTGATAAGGGTTCAAATCCAACAAATGGTCAGCAGAAGAAGGAAATAACCGTATCAAATGAAAGCCACTTGTCTTAATGCTATCACGTGTGCTTAACGGCACTGTGAGGATGCACTTTAACTTCAATGGGCAGTTATCTGGCCTTATGACCACGGTCATTTAGAATGAATCGGATAGAGTCTGTGCTGGAGAAGTCAATGTAAATCAATGGGAGGGTTAATTCCTCAAACTGCGTTTGCGCAGTGTCTGCTGGCCCCTCGGCCCCTGCTGGGGAGTCAGATTAGTGCCCAATAAGAGATGCTAATGGCGTCGTTAGCATGGCCGTTGGTGGCCCACTGTGATTATTCATAATTTGAGTGACTGTTGACAAGTTCAGGAGGTCAGATAGAGTTCAGCACCCTGGAGAGAGATGCTTATCACATCAACACTACTCTGATCAAGGTTTACCTGCTGCTGTTAGTGGTAAAATGCGACAGGATGGTTTACAATCGACTGTTTCATGTAACTGGCAGTGTCAGGATGCATCCATCCAGTTCTTCTGTCCAAAGGAATCACAGTTACACTAATTTGTTACAATAAGTCTTTATTTATAGAGACCACGAATAATAGTTGGTCACACCATTTGGGGTCTTAGTCTTTATCTCTCAAAAGCTTCCTCGTTCTCCCAAACGTGTTGCAAACCAGGGACTAGATTCAAGAGGAGATACATTAAAATAGATGAGATAATCATCAGCCACTTTGACTAAAAGTCCACCATTAGCATTATATTGCTGTGGTTTGAACCCAATAGCCAGGCATTTCAACCATATAGCCACCTCGTTAAGGCCCAGCATGGTCTCTGGGCTGGTAATTGTAGCCTCACCGAATAGCAGAGTTCTTTTACATTCAGGTTTCAATCAAAGTTTACCATGACGTCATCACTTTTTAGACATACTATACTATGACTTTTATTACTTTCCCCGACGTGCTATACTATTAATTTTTAGACATACTATAGTAATATATTTCAACAAACTATACAATGACTTGTTTTGGTCTTTTAGTTTAGTTAGTAACAAATATACTGTTTTTCAGTAGTCTATACTATGACAGTTTTTTTCATACAATACAATGACATTTTGTGACTTATTGACACACTATACTATGATTTATTTATGACTTAATCACCATGTGTTACCAAGTCTTTTTTCTATAAACTGATCTATTGCTCTTTATGAATTATTTCCACACACAACACTCTGACTTTTTTGACATACTACTGTATATTATGGCATGACTTCTTCAACATACTTTACTATGTTTGTTTTTTTGGCAGACTATAATATGCCTTGCTTTCGTAACCATCTACTTTGAACATACTTTTACATACTGTAAAGTCTTTTGACATGCAGTATTATGGAGTTCAGTTTGATATTTTCTTTTATATATTTATTTTTTATGGCATCCTTTACCATGACATTCTTAATGACAAGATTTTGCATATTATACAAATACATATTTTATTTCATACTATGCTACTACATGCTATTTTATGACAATTTTAAATTTTAATGACATGTTTTTATGATTTACTATATCATTATTTCTTCTGGCATAAAATACTAGGACGTTTGTTATACTCTGTGACATATTTTTTATTGCATACTATAATATGACATATTTGTATGGCATACTATACCATACTTTTTGTTATGCATACAATACTACAACATATTTTTATTGAATACTATACTATGGCATATTTTTATGAAACCTTTTTATGATTTATTATTTAGGTATTTGTGATGGCATTGAAAACGGTGACATTTCTTTCTGCCATGATATTTTTATGACATTTTATGGACATTTTTCTTATTATACTTTATTATATTTTCATGACATACTATGTTATTATAACTTGGGATGGCTATTTTATGGCACACTATACTATGACATATTTTATGAAATATTCATGATATTCTATAATACTGAAACAATAAATTGCTGTACTGGTGTTTGTCCATAAGCCTCCACTTGTCTTTGATCTCGTCTCGGAGAGAGCGGAGCTGCTTCTCATGATCCTCATCCAGCGTTTTCAGGTAGATGCTGACACAAAAAAACATAAAAATCCTGTCATCTGACTGTTGCAGCTTCCACCTGTGGATGGACGGTAATGTTTATCCAGCGTCAACTCTCCACCTCGCCTCACTTGTGTGTTTTTAGAAAACACTCAATTACATATTTCTGTGACATTGGGATCTGGCATCTGCCTTCAATTATAGGAATAATAGATATAATGAGTAGGTGCCAGTAGTAAGCATGCTGTTTCTTCTACTCCAGGTAGCCATTTGCATTTCAAGTCAAGACATATCATTTTAACAAGGCCAGATTGATGTTCTCTGTGAAGTCAAACTCAAAGATGATCCCATCTGGAGGAGAGCTAAGAGATGGAGCGAACACAAACCCACAAGGAAAGAAACAAACCTCTTGATCTGCAGTACTCCTGCATAGCATCTGCTTCCATTTCAGTCTGCAGAAGAACTTTGGTTCCTTGTTCCACCCTCTATTTAGTCTATTTAATGTCCAGGGTGACCTTAAGAGACTAACAGTGCAGCTGTTGATGTTCACTTCAAGCAAAAGATCCTGCACATTGTTGTGGTCTGCAGATCTGAGGGTGGTGGAGCAGCATGGTGAGCTGAGCAATTCTGTATCGATGCAGTGACCGAGTTTGGTTACCTTTCAGCTCAGCATGACCATTCACTACGTTTAGCTGATATTTACTGTCACACTAGTGACTGAAGCTTATTATAGATCACAGGGACACCAGTATCACACAGATACTGAGATGCAAGCAGAATGGTGGTGGGCAGCAGTGGGACTCTCGAGGGCTGTTGATGGGACGAGGGTCTCCCAGCAGTCCACCCCCATGGAGCAGAAACAGGAAGTCCTTGAAGATTTTGGCACTTTGAGCACAGACAGATCCAACGATGCTCCCCTGATGCCTTTGGATGTTGTGCTGCTGTGCTAGAAGTTCTCCTCTTATATATATATATAGTATATATATATATAGTATATAGTATATAGCACAGTATATGTATATATATATATATAAATATATATATATATATATATATACTATATACTATATATATACTATATATATACTATATATACTACTATCTATATATATATATATATATATATATATATATATATATATATATATATATATATATATATGTATATATACATACAGGTAAAAGCCAGTGAATTAGAATATTTTGAAAAACTTGATTTATTTCAGTAATTGCATTCAAAAGGTGTAACTTGTACATTATATTTATTCATTGCACACAGACTGATGCATTCAAATGTTTATTTCATTTAATTTTGATGATTTGAAGTGGCAACAAATGAAAATCCAAAATTCCGTGTGTCACAAAATTAGAATATTACTTAAGGCTGATACAAAAAAGGGATTTTTAGAAATGTTGGCCAACTGAAAAGTATGAAAATGAAAAATATGAGCATGTACAATACTCAATACTTGGTTGGAGCTCCTTTTGCCTTTACACTAGACTTCAGGCAACGTGGATCCTGTGCCTCCCAGAGTCTGGAGGAGGACAGGAGAGGCACAGGATCCACGTTGCCTGAAGTCTAGTGTAAAGTTTCCACCATCAGTGATGGTTTGGGGTGCCATGTCATCTGCTGGTGTCGGTCCACTCTGTTTCCTGAGATCCAGGGTCAACGCAGCCGTATACCAGCAAGTTTTAGAGCACTTCATGCTTCCTGCTGCTGACCTGCTCTATGGAGATGGAGATTTCAAGTTCCAACAGGACTTGGCGCCTGCACACAGCGCAAAATCTACCCGTGCCTGGTTTACGGACCATGGCATTTCTGTTCTAAATTGGCCAGCCAACTCCCCTGACCTTAGCCCCATAGAAAATCTGTGGGGTATTGTGAAAAGGAAGATGCAGAATGCCAGACCCAAAAACGCAGAAGAGTTGAAGGCCACTATCAGAGCAACCTGGGCTCTCAAAACACCTGAGCAGTGCCAGAAACTCATGGACTCCATGCCACGCCGCATTAACGCAGTAATTGAGGCAAAAGGAGCTCCAACCAAGTATTGAGTATTGTACATGCTCATATTTTTCATTTTCATACTTTTCAGTTAGCCAACATTTCTAAAAATCCCTTTTTTGTATCAGCCTTAAGTAATATTCTAATTTTGTGACACACGGAATTTTGGATTTTCATTTGTTGCCACTTCAAATCATCAAAATTAAATGAAATAAACATTTGAATGCATCAGTCTGTGTGCAATGAATAAATATAATGTACAAGTTACACCTTTTGAATGCAATTACTGAAATAAATCAAGTTTTTCAAAATATTCTAATTCACTGGCTTTTACCTGTATATATATATATATATATATATATATATATATATATATATATATATATATATATATATATATATATATATATATATAGGCCGGTATCAGCAATCTCATGCTCCGTATTCTTAATGACTCATTTCTTTCAGCACATTATACTGTGTCCGTTGTGATTTAATATTACATTATTTTACAATAATACTCCCAAAATAATAACCATAACAAAATACTAAATAGTATTACTTTTGGTCTGATAACGTGCTATTCATATACATCAAGTACATTTGTGAATAACAAGGCATAACTTCATTACTTTTTTATACTGACAACATCATAAACAAACTATATATATAAATACATTTATAAATTCATTCATTTTCATATATTTTCATATATGAATGACGGAAAAAAATTCATAAACAACACAACAGGAACAAAACACACAACAGCGCATGCACAACAACAACAAACAAGCCTTTTGAAGGGACTCGCTGCCGTGTGCTGTTTGGAGTAAGCTTACGGTTTTATTGTCTGTGCTCACAGTTCTATCATTATTATAATCACAGAGTGATTGGGACCAATCGGCATCCTGCAAGAAGCTAAGGGCGTGATTTAGGTGTGTGTGACTCAATGACAGGGATAGTCACCCGCCAAGTACTATTTGAAGGTGCCTGCCCTTTTCCAAACAGTTTCTGATGACAGCTTCAAGGATGTTTATGGTTGTTTTTTTTAAAACATCTGAAAGCGTCTCAACGCTCAGGTCCAATTTCATGAACAACTGATCAAAGTACATGACGGATTATTTTCTCATTTTGCTGTTGTGCCGTCGAGGGTTGTGTTGTTGAAGGGGGTTGGAGGCACAGCTAGCTGCTTTAGCTGACCTCACTGTTCACAGCTGAACGTAAAACATCTGACAGCTACAGAACAAACTGCCATCCTCCTGTGAGAGTAGACCAACAACACGAATAGAAATGGAGGAAACAAGGAAAGGAGACAGGAGAGGAAAGAGATCAGGGAAATTCAAACGTGTCAAAAAGTGTAATCTCAAGTATGAGCGCACTTTCTGGAGTCCCAGCCAGAACAGGAAACTGAAGAAACCAGGCAACTAGGTAAAGGACAAACGGATCCACATGTTTGTGGAAGCTCTCGTGTCTTACCTATTTCATTTGGTTAAAAAACATAACAACAATGCAACCAATCCTCTCCGGCCTGATAAACACTCACTTGTTCCAAACTCCACGCCTCCAGTTTTTAATTCAGGCTTTCTGTTCGACATTTGTTGTCTCCAATCTTAAGTGACTCTCTCTCTGATGACATCATCATTTTTCAGAGGAGGAAGTGTCTCATTAACCACAGGGGACATTTTACAACTATTTAGCTGGGATGTGTTGTCCATCCATCCATCCATTATCAGCCGCTTATCCAGGGTCGGGTCGCGGTGGCAGGAGGTTCAGCAGGCCGACCCAGGCTTCCCTCTCACCCACAACACTTTCCAGCTCATTCTGGGGGATCCCGAGGCGTTCCAAGGCCAGTTGGACGTGCCTGGAAAACCTCTAATGGGAGGCGTCCGGGAGGCATCCTGACTGGATGCCCGAACCACCTCAGCTGACTCCTTTCGACACGAAGGAGCAGCGGCTCAACTCCAAGCTCCCTCCTGATGTCCGAGCTCCTTACCCAATCCCTAAGGTTGAGCCCGGCCACCCTACGGAGGAAGCTCATTTCGGCCACTTTTATCCGAGACCTCGTTCTTTCGGTCACAACCCAGAGTTCGTGACCATAGGTGAGGGTTGGAACGTAGACAGACCAGTAAATGGAGAGCTTCGCCTTCCGGCTCAGCTCCCTCTTCACCAAGACGGACCGGTACAGCACCTGTTTTACTGCTGCAGCCACACCGATCCGCATGTCGATCTTCCGCTCCACCTTACCCTCACTCGTGAACAAGACCCCGAGATACTTGAACTCCTTCGCTTGGGGTAAGTAGTTTGTCCCCACCTGGAGGGAGCAATCCACCAGTTTCTGGCAGAGTTCCATGGCCTCAGATTTGGAGGTGCTAACTCTCATCCCTGCCGCTTCACACTCGGCTGCAAGACGCCCCAGTGAATGCTGGAGGTCACGGTCTGAGGAGGCAAACAGGACCACATCATCTGCGAACAGCAGAGAGGCGATCCCGAGACTCCTGAACCGGACCTTCTCCGCCCCCTAGCTGCACCTAGATGTCCTGTCCGTGAAAGTCACGAACAGGACCGATGATAAAGGGCAGCCCTGGAGGAGGCCAACACCCACCGGAAATGTGTCCGACTTATTACAGAAGATGCGAACACAGCTCCTACTGCAGGTGTACAGAGACCGGATGGCCCGTGCCAACGGGTCCGGCACCCCATACTCCCGCAGCACCCCCCACAAAAACCCCAGAGGGACCCGGTCGAAGGCCTTCTCCAAGTCTACAAAGCACATGTAGACTGGTTGGGAAAACTCCCAGGACCCCTCCAGTAGTCTTGCGAGGGTAAAGAGCTGGTCCACTGTTCCACGACCGGGATGGAACCCGCACTGTTCGTCTTGAATCTGAGGTTCGACAAGCGATCGGAGCCTCCTGTCCAGCACCCTGGCATAAGCTTTTCCCGGGAGGCTGAGCAGTGTGATACCACGATAGTTCGAGCACACTCTCCGGTCCCCCTTCTTGTAGATGGGAACCACCAACCCCCATGCGACACTGAAAAGGCGTGTCAGCCAAGACAGCCCAACAATGTCCAGCGCTTTCAGCATCTCAGGGCGGATCTCATCCACCCCCGGCGCCTTGCCACCAAGGAGATTTTTGACTACCTTAGCGACCTCTGCCAGGGATATGGGTGCGACCACCCTAAAGTCTTCAGGCGCTTCCACCACATGTTGGCCGGGTTTAGGAGTTCCTCAAAGTGCTCTTTCCACCGCCCAACGATGTCCCCAGTCCAGGTCCGCAGTTCCCCGCCCCCGCTGAGAACAGCCTGGGGTAGGCCCTGCTTTCCCTTTCTGAGCCATCGGATGGTCTGCCAGAACCTCCTTGAGGCCAACCGAAAGTCCTTCTCCATGGCCTCCCCAAACTCCTCCCATGTCCGAGTTTTAGCATCCGCGACCACCGCAGCTCCAGGCCTTCTGGCCTGCCGGTACCTCTCAGCTGCTTCAGGAGACCCCTGGGCCAGTCAGGCCCGAAAGGCCTCCTTCTTCAGCTTGACGGCTTCCCTCACCATCGGTGCCGCCACGACAGGCACCGATGACCTTCCTACCACAAGCTCCCAGCGGCCGCGTCCACAATAGAGGCTTTTAACATGGTCCACTCGGATTCCATGTCCCCAGCCTCCCTCGGTATGTGTGAGAAGCTCTTCCGGAGGTGGGAGTTGAAGACCTCCCGGACAGGATCCTCCGCCAGACGTTCCCAGTTCACCCTCACTACACGTTTGGGCTTGCTCGGGTCTTTCTAGCTGGTTCCCCCGCCATCTGATCCAACTCACCACCAGGTGGTGATCAGTTGACTTCACCCGAGTGTCCAAGACATACGGCCGCAGATCAAATGATACGACTACAAAGTCGATCATTGATCTCCGGCCTAAGGTGTTCTGGTACCAGGTACACTTATGAGCCACCTTATGCTCCAAAATGGTGTTCGTTATGGACAAACTGTGGCTAGCACAGAAGTCCAACAACAAAACACCGTTCGAGTTCAGATCGGGCATGCCGTTCCTCCCAATCACCCCCCGCCAGGTTTCTCTGTCATTGCCCACGTGAGTGTTGAAGACCCCCAGGAGAACTGTGGAGTCGGCAGGCGGCGCCTTTTCCAGGACCCCTCCGAGAAGGCCGGATACTCTGAAATGCTGTTCGGTGCATAAGCACAAACAACAGTCAGAGCCTTACTCCCTGCAACCCGTAGGCGCAGGGAGGCGACCCTCACGCTCTCCAGGGAAAACTCCAACATAGCGGCTCTCGTCGGGGGCTTGTGAGTATCCCCACTCCCGCCCGGCGCCTCTCACCCTGGGCAACTCCAGAAAAGGACAAAGTCCAACCCTTCTCCAGGAGCTTGGTTCCAGAGCCAGTGCTGTGCATGGAGGTGAGTCCAACTATATCTAGCTGGTACCGCTTCACCTCCTGCACCAGCTCCGGCTCTTTCCCCGCTAGCAAGGTGACGTTCCACGTCCCTAGAGCTAGTCTATGCTGCCGGCGATCGGCTCGCCCAGGCATAGCACCCGACCCCGATAATTCTCCCTGCGAGTGGTGGGTCCACATGGTGACTGCTGCTCCATGCTGTTTCTTCGGGTTGAGCCCGACCGGGCCCCATGGGCGAAAGCCCGGCCACCAGACGCTCGCCGGTATCCCTTGTCCGGGCGAGATTGCTTCAAACCGTGGGCTGCTATTCATCAGGTTTTTTTTTAATGTGTTGTACTCCCCATAATAAGCAAAACATCTCTCTATGTGTCTCTTTGTGGTCATTTTGTGTTTCTATAGTTGTTTTGTTCTCATTTTGTTCTCTTTGTATTGTTTTATGTTTCTTTGTGGTCTTTTTAAGTCTCTTCCTTTTTGTCATGTTTCTCTTTGAGTGACAATTTGTAGGTGAAGGCCAGGGGTGCCCCTGACACTTTGGGCCTCTGGGCTTGTGCCCGTTCAGAAGTCCATCCATGACCACATAATGAAATGGTAAGTTAGAAAACCAAAAAAAGGCAAATGATATGATTTTAAGGTTATTTATAAGCTGTAATTAATATATATGTAATGTGAATTAATTAATTCAATTCAGTTGTTAATAGTTGTTTATTCATTAATGACTATCTGTCATTCAAAACCATGTTCTCATTCATCCTCTTATTGCAGAAATACAGTTCAACTATCACCAGCTCTGATGTCATGAGTTGGTGTTCAGCCAGCAAACAGCCAGCAATAAAAGTACATTCTCTCAAAAGGCCCACAGGTCACGCGTTACTGCAGGTATGTGAACTGTGAACATTAGAACACCTGTTAGATAACAGGGGTTGTTTTCTTGGTACTGTCCCATGAGCAGCAGTACACTGTTTCGTTGAACTGTATCGTTGTATGAGTACCTTTATCTATACCTTCTTAAGAAACGCAATATTTCACAGGATGGAAAGGGCATGGAGATGTAATGATTTCACCCATAACATATGAAGCACTCCTTCAGCTTTAAATTGGCATTTGACTTGTCCCCCCTAAATAAAATCAAGCCAAGTAAGTGTTCATGTACAAGCCATTTGCTTTGGCGTATTGGTACATAACATAAATATAATAAGAGAAAAAAAAAAAAAATCATGGTAAGTAGAAACATCAAGAAACAAATATATAATTGAAAATGATGTACACTATATCTGAATTAAATTAAAGCTGTATAGAAGAAAATCATTATGAGAATATCAAAAGAAACACTATAAAATATGCACAATATCTGAATTAAAATGAAAGAGCTTTGCAACTTTTAAAAGTGGTCGCTAGCTTCACAATGTGAAAATGAATATTAAATGTACAGTGATATCAATGGACTTGTAGACCACCTTTCTAATCTTCCAACCACACACTCACATTTACACCGGGGAACGAACCATCAATGTTCTGATTGAAGGACGACCCGCTCCACCACTGAGACGGTCCCAAAGATGAGGGGTGATATAACGTGTAATTTCAATGGGAGGAGATACGAGTCTAGTTTTGTTGATAAAGAAAAAACACACCATACATGCTAACACACATCAAAACACATGTATGAATTTATTCCAAAAGAGATAAAGTGCATGTAATTCTATGCATTATGCCAAAACGCAAGAGTTCTAATAATTACGATGTGAATGTTGAAAAGAACAGAAAATATTTTTCCACTGTGTTTTATCATCTTGGTACATGTAAGGAAAAGCTTTGCCTGGGATTATTTTATTTATTTTGGCGGCGCTGTCATAGTTTGCACAGAGAAGGCTGACACGCTTCAGCCACATTGTTCTGAGAGCTCAGTGAAACAAGAACAGTTGTTTTGGTCGCGGATGGGGAAATCCTCTCCGTTTCACTGCTGCCAAAGTCCACAGGCATTACAGTGTGCAGATTTTCATGGCAGCCTGTTGCCCTCAAACATACTTTGCCAAGTTCAAAAGTTCAGCTCAGCTCTGAACTCTGTCAGGGACTCTGGAGGCAGGCAATCCATTCTTCTGAGTCTGTACTTCCAATAACAGATATTCCCAATAAGGTTCAGGCAATACTTAGAATAGCAGGGGAGTTACAATTTCAATCAGTGTCAGGGTGACACTAATGACATAGGAGGTCATTCAGGAGGCAGCCATAACACACACACACACACACACACACACACACACACACACACACACACACACACACACACACACACACACACACACACACACACACAGTGGTGCAGTGATAGCCAGTTAATACTTCAGGAGTACTCAGTGTAAAGTCCTTGGCACTTTACTGTAACTGGCGTAACTCTCACTATACTTTACCTTAAACTGATACTTAATATAATAATATCATCCTCTGTAATTAGCCCCTAATTCACTATTGGAAAATCTTGTAATTAATGTTTAAGACCACTGTCAGACAAATCCTCAGCAAGATATCAACCACATTTTTTTCCAGCCAAAAAACAGAAATATGACTTACTTATGGATGAAACGATACTTGCATTTTCTAGTAGAAAAAAAACGATGATATGCATAATTAAAAAGAGGAAGTACATCCTGAAAGTGTCATGATGTGAGTTTGTCTTGTTTCCTGTTTTATTTTGTAGTCATTGTCTCATGTATCCTCTGTGTTCCCTGCACTTCCTACCCCTGTGATTGTCTGCTTGATTGTCTGCCTTGTCCCTGATTGTTCCCTGCTGTGTCCAATCACCTGCCCCTCCCTTGTGTATTTAAACCCTGTTCGTCTCCTACCCCAGTGTTGGTTCGTACTGTGTGTTCCCTGTGTGTTCCTCTCTCCCTGACTCTCACAAGTGTTTTCTGTATATTATACCTTTTGAAATTATTCAAATTGACCTTGTGGTTCAGGAGGTATTCTGTATTTATTATGGGTATGCAAACCATTCGGAATTTTAGAGAAAAATGGCTTCGCTGGCACCTCACCTCACCAGCATCACTGATGCTCAATACATGGCAACCAATGATGTTCTGGGTGGTCTCAATCTCCTGTAGAGCCCTTCTGTCCTGGGCCGTACACATCCCATGCCAGTTTGCAATAAGCCCAGTCAGGAAGCCTTCTATTGCGCCTCTGTAAAAGTTAACAAGAACTTCTCAGGGGAACTTTGCCATCTTAAGTTTCCTTCAGAAATACAGCCGTTTCTGAGCTTTCTTCACCAGAATGGAGATATGGGATGGCCAGGTCAGGTTCTCTGTGATGCTGATTCATAGGAACTTAAAACCCTTCACTTCCTCCTACTCAGCTCCATTGATGTAGGCAGGGGTGAGTGTCTCCGTCTCCTTTTTTCAAAAAGCAACAGCATAACGTTGAGCAATATTGTTGATTTCCTCCCAATATAAATTTGTCATTGTTCTTTGTAATCCGGCCAATGATGGTGTCATCTGCAAACTTCACAACAGAGTTCTCTTGGTGTTTGGGTTAGCTGTAGAGGGTGAACAGCGGGAACAGGAGGGTGCTTAGCATACAGCCCTGGGGGACTCCGGTGTTCAACACTGGGGTGGAGGGGCTGGGATCTGTTTGTGAGGAAGTCTAATAACCAGTTGCAGAGCGTTGTACACAGAGCGTTGTACCCATAGTTGTATCATTCAGTTTTATGTGGAAGATTGTGTTAAATGCTGAGCTAAAATCCACAAGCAACATTCTGATGTACTGCATCGTCTGTGGATCTGCTAGCTCTATACCCAAACGGGTGAGTGTCCAGGTGGGGCGGGAGATGTGGTTTTTGATATGCTGGAGAACCAATTTCTCAAAGCACTTCATCAGAATGGGGCTGAGTGCCACAGGACATGCAGACTGGACACTGCAGTGTTTTGAGGTGACAGTGGCTGTCTTAAAGCAGGTGAAAACACTCTCCTGTGACATTGATGTGTTGGAAATGTCAGTCATGAGTAAATAGATCAGTTAGCTGGTTAGCACATGTTCTTAGGACACAACCAGGGATGTTTTCAGGCCTAGCAGCTTTGCTCACATTCACACCCATCAGGGTTTTTCTTAGGCTGTGGATACTGACAGTGGCTGGTCCTCTGGAGTCCTCTGAAAGACGTGACAGCTTAACTCTTAATTAATAGATAATAAAAGGTGTTAAGCTCATCTGCCAATGTGGCCTCACATATAATTGGAGGTGCTCCTGCTTTTGCAGCCGGTGGTATTATCGATCGTCTGCCATGACTCTTTGATGCTGTTGGTTTTGAGGTCTCTCTTGATGTGCCTCCTTGATGCCAGCTTTTGGTAGGGGAAGGATTTGATCCACTTTGTGATCATTATCATCAACACATTTGCTGTATGATGTCACTGTTGATGTATAGTCCACGAGATTGATGTTGTTCTCCTGGCGGCATCTCTGAAGATGTCTCCTGAACACCATATTAGTGTGATTGGCTGTACAGTCAAGCGCTGATGGGCGCGGTGACAATAAAACCACCAAATAAATAACTATCTAAGGTAGCTATTATACCTTATCTAGAGAACTGCTTCTGTCGGATATCTATTAGCTACCATTACCTTTTCAAACAAACATGCAATGATGAGACAATACCATTATTTTGGTTTGTATACGAGTATCACACCCCTCAGGCTACAACTACACTACACATATCTTTATTCTATAGCGTAGTTTTAAACCCCCAAAAACGGGCGGGTTTGGAAACACTAACAACGCCAGGTTAGTTTTGATTCTTGATTGTGATTCCTGATTCGTCACGCTGCCAGAGGAAAACAAACAACAACAGCCTGGATTATTGATCGACTGCCAGAATCAAATTCAACATGGATAATGGATTACAGAGCATTGCTGACCGTGTTGTCTATAGTAACAGCTGTTGTGCAGTTCAATTCTGCATGTTGTAATTCTACTACTGCCGAAATGAGGAGGAAGCAGCTGGCATTGGAGCGATTAGCGAACAGTGTGTCCAGCGGCGGTATCTGAAGTCACAGTTTGCGGCTTTGAGGAGGGCGTTGGACACAAAATTGAGAACTTTCCTTTTCTTAAGTGCTTTGTAGCCATAACACATAGCTTGAAGTTTTAGAGGCTCTAACGGACTCCATTATTTGAAGGTTCCACAGTGTGCACCATGTGTGAGGGTCCTTGCTTTCTGGTTTAAACTTTAGTCAGTAAGGCTGAAGAGGGTTTGGAATATGTTAAAGGGTAGGTGAGGAGGTCACGAGGGTCACGTCACAGAACTTTTACAAGGATTCCCCAGTTTCATGAGCTCAGGAGCAATCAAACATCTAAAAGACACTAAAAAGGAAATAAAGGACAGACTCGTTCTCCAGAGCTCTTAACGTCTCCTCAGCGTAATTTACATCCAAATGCTACCCTCGTAAACACTGATAGACCAGCATCGACTCTCCAGGCGGATGACACACACACACACACACACACACACACACACACACACACACACACACACACACACACGATTAGCAAATCAGACAGTTTATTTTTACAGAACGTATCATTTACTAAGTACAATCCTTTTACTGAACTTTACCCCTAAAAACCTGCTGTGAACATGTATAAATGTACACTTACTGAGAAACGCTCACGCCTCAGATCGTGTGATGGAGAGGCCACGGAGAGACCAAAGGATGTAACAGGTACATGTCACATTTCAGACATCGTCAGTCCTTTGATGAGGAAGAAAGTAAGAAAAAAGGCCATTGTCTGTAAGCTGTCAGGAAGGACGGAAACACACACACACACACACACACACACGCACACACACACACGCACACACACACACAGAGCCTTGGGTCTTTATAGGTAATGCAGTGCCTGAAACTGCTATTTCTGATCAAATACAATTATGTGACTTAGAAAAAAAACATTTTTAATATCTAAATCAGGCACCTGCCAACATGATCATATGGCATGGTGAAATGTAAAAATATCAAAAGAGAATCTGAAAAATCTTACAGATATAGAAGTATACATGAGTTTAGAAAAGTGTCAACCTTCCATATATGACGTTGAATTGAATATCATGACAGTAAGTAGGATTATTTCAAGTACAAAAAGTCCTTCCTCCAGTGGCCCGGGTGTGAGCCCAACCCTTGTCCCTTTGCTGTATGTCGTCCCCTTTCTCCACCTCTCTTGACATATTTTAGGACAGATGTTCTAAACTCCCCTTATCATATTTGCTAGTGGGCCAAAAGGAAACAATATGATTTGGCAGAAAATAAAATGCAAATCAAGCATGAAGCCACTTGTCCCCGTGCTTGGTTGTGCACCTCTGAGTTCCTGTGATTGTTTTTTTTAGACGTGACTGTCACACAGAGTTCACTGATGACAAGCATTATAAACATGTCAGAGGCTTTTACAAAGATGATCAATACTTTCTGAAACATTTTAGAAACAGGAGGTCTTAACACTCTGTATCTGAGTAAATATGTTGCCAGCCAAATCAAATAGTTTACAGGGTGTTCAAACTTTGTTTCATGATAATGCTTTTAATATGCGATTCCTTTCTGTACAGGGCTTGATAAAGGTGATGAAGTCGACTGTGCTTGAATGTGTGTTCCAGATTTCATGGCAATCCATCAAATAGTTGTTGAGATATTTCTGAGTCTAGACCAAAGTGATGGACCAACCAGCAGACAGACATTGGCCTCCTGAGAGCCATTTGGCTTCCCAAATACTCAGACTACTCTCCCCTTTTGTGACCCCCCTCTACTAAACCACAAACACTCCTCAAAATCCAACAAGTACCTGTTAGACTCAATCAATTCAGAGAGGGGCATTTTCACGACTTCTGGATTGTAACTGGAGTCATCTCTAACTCGATTTATATCTCTGTTCACTACAACTCCTCCCAGAATCCTCCAGGGAACCTTATGAGCAACAGCACAGAGATAAAATCTGCTCACAACTAATAGTCGCTGTTGTGTGAGGGAACGTGTGAGGGGGGATGTAAAGGTGAACATCAAGTGACCATCACGCAATGAAACAAAGGTTAAAAGGGGGGGAGAGACGGAGAGACGGAGAAATGGAGTGGTCGTGACAGAAAGCACCTCGTCTGGAATGCGTTTAGAGGTTACCATCCAGGCACTTTCCTCAAAGTGATGAGCTGAGCTACATGTACTGAGGGTGGAAGGGCAGGCTGGGGATAGGCAGAGCTGCAGATAGAAAAACAAGTCTCAAGAAAGCTTACAGTTCAACCAAGGTGCACCAGCTGAATGAAGAAAGTAAATGTAAGGAGGAAGAACGTAGAATTAGGCCTAGAATTTACAGGTTTTCATTTGGGTTTTATTAGGGATTCTTGTTTAAAAGCTTTTATTTGATACGGTCAACTTACTCAAGAAATGAAGGGCGTACTGGTTCACAGAAGTCACGGTTCAGTGTGAATACGATACTGCAAAGAAAATTATATACATATATTATTGTGGTAAATTATTTTTGTTATAAAAATGAGAACACTGTATGAACACTGAACAAGCACTTTCCCAAAATGCAACAGGTTATATTAGATTAGATTTTCCTTTAATAGTCCAGCAGTGGGAACATTTACAATTTAAGTGACTTGCATCTCTTAAAACAGGAGGAACTAATCAGACAACAAGACACAGGTGGGCAGACACGAAGGCAGGCCGACTGCTGATCGGTGGAAGAAACACAAGGGAATGGAGCACGGCTGACGAGACTATTCCAACACAGGTGATCCACAGAAAAAAAGGAGGGGAAACCTCAAAGACAGGGAGTCAAACACAGGAAACGAGAGGCAAAAATACAACCAGGAACAAACTAAACAAAAACCAAGAGAATGACGCTGGGAGTGGGAGTGAGGAGACTGGGACAGGTGTTGTAGTCTAACGTCTTCAGGTGGACAGGGAGAGAAATGTGATGAGAGGCAAACTAACAACAAGCATCAAGCAGAGACCTTTCTGGTCAACTAGAAATCAGAAAAGAAGAAAACATACATCGGAAGGTTGCCATTTCCTGCACACACACACACACACACACACACACACACACACACACACACACACACACCCTACACTAGTCTCCAATGAAGACAACATAGTCCTTTGAAGGTGACAATGAAAGATGGCCAGTTGCAGAGCAAACACTGGGACTATGATTGATCATGAGAGCCAACAGAAAGGGAAACTGGAAGATAAATCTGTTCGCACAAATGTGCATTTGTGGGTGTGGGTGGGTGGCTTTGCGTGTATATGTGACCGCATGTGCTTGTGCGTGTGACCAAGTGACCGCGTGTGTGTGTGTGTGTGTGTGTGCGTGCGTGCGTGCGTGTGGTTTCTTTGTAACTTTTCCCATGATCACTGGTTCTTGTATTTTGCTCAGATAGTTTTATGCTGACTGTCGGGGAACTAAATCCATTTAGATTGCAGCCATGTAGTTCTCTCCATAGAGCATAACCAAGAAATGCTTTGGTGAAATTATATAAGACTTCCAGTGTGCAGTAGACGACCAAGGAGAAATACGTAAGGGGGTTGACATGAAAACTGACATCAAACAAGGATGCAATATATATAATCAGAACATTTTAAATGTGGAATGTTATGTAAATGAGAAGAACAGCTGGCCACAGCGAGGATGGGAAGAAGTGGAAGCGCGCATCAGACCTTAAGGACCAGGATGTAGCGGATAGCTCCCCTCTACCAAACGGCAGATTCCAAATAAAGTGAGGAGACAGGAGGAAGAAGCTTAATGGTCTGTTTGACTGGACCATACTTTACTAAATGATCATCATGGTTTATTGAAAAATATTTGAAACTAGAGATTGAGACATGAACAATGTTTACTGAGGGAATAAAGCAAGAGAGAAGTAGAGTAATTTATATAGACTTCTATACAACCAGAGGAGCCTCCCTCTGATGGACATTAGAGAGAATGCAAGTTAAAGACACTTCCGCATTGACTTTATTCGTATGTGATATATTGTATTGTCTACTGTTGCTATTTGTGCTTTGACGTCATTAATGTGTGCTCTCTTTGATAAAAAGGCGTGTGTGTGTGTGTGTGTGTGTGTGTGTGTGTGTGTGTGTGTGTTTATCTTGCCTATCACATACAGATCGGACATGGATTTTGGGCATCGCTACGTTAGAGATAGAGACCAAAGGCTGGGAGGCTGGAGCGAGCAGAGGGAATTATGTTGAAGAGGAGGGAACTTTACATGCATACAGTTCTGTACTAACATCATATGAGACAGAGATTTTTGTGATTATGTGCCAGAAGCAGCAGAAGACCTCTGGTAAAGGTCAGGGAAAGATCCTACCTTCAGTTCAATCTCGTGACGCACATTGTGTTTTGTGCTTCAAGTCACTGCAGACTTTTTCTTTTTAGTGCGATGGAAGAAGTGGCACTCACACTGTTAAAGAGCTGAAGAAGAGAAAACGTTGGCGAAAAGTTGAAACAGAATCAACTTTTGGAGAACCCCGGTCACGCTGCGGTGGCCAATCACGTAACCTCCGATGAATGGGCCATTCAAATCAAATGGGTCAATCAAATAAGCGTCACTCAAATGGGCCATTTAAGGGACACTCCCACGCCGCCGCACAGCCCGTGCGCTAATCGACCACAACGCCTGATTTGGTGAGAATGCAGCCGATCTGCTGGCGTCTCTGAAAGGCCTCCTCGTGTAAAGGCAGAGACCGGCCCCACCAGCCTCCTCCGCCGCTCTTCTTTTCAGTTCTCCATCAGCTTGTAGCATCACAATTAACAGCGCCGTCATAACAACCTCTGGAAAGTACCACCTGCTGATCAGTGCCCGATTGTAATTTCAGGACTTTGAACCCAAAGTTTGCGAGGAACAGTGGAAACAGGACCTGTGACATTATATAAAGATAATGACTAATTGCCTCGTGTGTGTGTGTGTGTATGTGTGTGTGTGTGTGTGTGTGTGTGTGTGTGTGTGCGTGCGTGTCAGAGGTGAGGCCTGACTCTCTCCGCCCTCCCCCCAAAAATGGTGTTCCCCTCCCACCGATTATTATTGGGGGTGGGGGGCGGACACTTCCTGCCCCTCATGTATATAAAAAGAACGTACACACGCACGCACACACACACACACACACACACACACACACACACACACACACACACACACACACACACACACACACACACCTACCTACACGCACACACACACCTCCTCAATGGTCATCGGGAGGCTGAGAACAATAGAAGTGGCCAGACGACCTGATTCTTTGCTAATAGTTCACCTCTTAGAGCTGACACACACAAACACACGCGCTAACACACACACACACACACACACACACACACAGAAACACACACACTACCCAGTTAAATGCTGGCACCAAAGGTTTTCCACACCTTTGCCATCATAAACACATGTGTATATGATATATTAATTTACTGTATCGCTGCATCTTAAGTGGCGGTTGACAAACGTTTTCCACGTCTGTCTGTCGGTCTGTCTGTCGGTCTGTCTCTCTGCCCGTCAGTCATCCCTCCACATATCTATCCATCTATCCACACATCCGCCCGTGTCTTGTGTACCTTAGCTGGGCAGTAAGTGTGTGTGCTGTAGTAACACGGTGTGATGAATCTGCCTATAAATCAGAGTTGTCAGGGTTTGAGTGAACTATTGGCCTTTAACGGCCAATAAATACAGGTTAGCAGGACAGAGGTTGACTCCAGGTCACAGGGCGGAGGAGAGAGAGAGAGAGCGCGAGAGCAAGAGAGTACGAGAGAGAGCATCCTATTAGCTGTTGTTGTGGTGGGGGTTCACAAATAGGGAGTAAAGAGAGAAATTTTGAATTGCTAAAATGAATCACTACTTAAAATGATAGATGTAAATCATAAATACCCTCAATAGGGTGTCTATAATATGGAAATTGTGTTGTCCAGCTGTTTTAATCTACATTTCTATTTCCTCAGTATTTCAGCCATCTTTTTTCTTCTTCCCATAAACCAATTTAAAGCATATTCTCTCCCTACCTTCCAACTTCTGAACTCTCCGTCCTCCTCTCTGACTGGTTTCCCAGCTGGGATCACCCACCCCCCCACCTCATCTGTCCGTGGCTGTCAGCGGTCACCTTTTAGCCTGTGGAAGGCCCGGCCGTCAGGCCCACCTCCCACCGAGACGAAGGGGGTCAAAAGCGATCCAACCCAGGAAGTGATTTTACGCCCTTCACACATGTGAGGAGCTTTTAAGGAGCAGAGGAAGAGGACAGGAGGCGGGAGGAGCAGCGAAGAGCACGGCCTTACCATTTAGCAAATAAAGACGAAATGTCGAGAATAAATGACGCAAACATGTTAGAATAAATCAAACTGCTGGCGTAAGTGCTTATACCGAAATTTCTACTTTTTTTATTAAGATAAGAACTCTTCCTCCTCCCATTTGTTCCCCTCATGCCTGGCCCGTATATTCTTCTGTATTACAGTGTATATGTGTATACACACAAATATGATCAGTATCATATTTTCCCTCATGGCTGTAATGACCAGGTTCTACAATCCAACCTTTATATCCATATTTGGTCATTCCACCGATATTGGTCTCGTCTAGTCTGCTTCAAATGGAGATGTGACTTTTCTGCATTGTTTCTTGTCAAGAAGGTAGATCTTTGGCAATACGTTTCAAATGGAAGAATGCTGTTTAAGCGCCCTTGTGGGTTTTAAAACTTAAAATCCCCAAATGACCCCAAAATGCTGTGTGTATAGCCTCATGATGCTGAGGTGTTTAAATCGTAATTATATTATATCTCAGAGGTCCCCAAACATCACACAACATGCACCACTATGTACCAAACCAAATGTCCCAAATAATTCGTCCTACTGCGGATACCCACGATGTAACCAGAGAGCCCACACAGCCTCCGCTGCTGCTCTGCCCCTGTGACGGTGGCCCCCACGCTGATGTTGCTCGTCAGGGGACGACTTTGTATTTAGCTAGAAGTGACTGTTGGACAAATGTAGCCATTTCAACTCCACTCATTTTGCTTTAATTAATAGTTGAGAAGTCAGGATGACGGCAATAGGCTAATGCTAGCGCCACATTTTGTACTTTTACTCTTGTATTTAATCTTTGTTGTTGTGATGTACCTTTTCTATTTTTACCTTACTCTTAAGGTACTCTTGCTTCTGTATTCTATTTTGCAATGTGTCAGTATTATCTTGTTTACACTTAATACTTCATATATGTTACATTTTTATTTTATTGTTTTTTGCTATTCTTCTGTTGTAATCTTTCATGAAACTTTCACAATCACTTCCTTTGGGATTAATAAAGTTCTATCCTATCTTATCTTTATACTATGTCAGACGTCACGTCCAACCACATTTTAGTTATATTTAATTAATTAACAACTAATGTTCATCATTATAATGTGATGATAATTAACTGTAAATACAATTGTATTAAATTAATGTTTTGGGTGTTTTGAGCCTGTTGGAGTGCAATTGTTAGGTCTTTCAGAGAGGGTCTTACGTAGTGTACCAGTGGTCCATGTACCAAAGTTTGGGAACCACTGTTCCATCCCATAATGTATACAGGGGGTCCTTATGAATCACAGAGAGAAACAGCTTATGGAGTCCATCGGGATGCAGCCTTGTGAGAACAGGAACCACAACGCTCACCACTTCAACAGAGTGAAGCAGCAATGTGACAGATTCTATGCCTTTTGTCTCCTCCCCTCTCGTCTTCCTCTTCCCATACATCTTTCCGCTTCTTTCCACTCTCCCCCACTTCAATTTCTATCCGACCCCCCCCCCCCCCCCCCCCCCCCTCCCCCATCAATTCTTCTCACCCCCTTTCCCCTCCTGATTTGATCCCTCTGTTCATCCATCGATCCATCGTCTCTCTCTCTCCATACATTCTCTAACCTCTACTTTACACCTCAAGTTCTGTGTGTGTGTTCAGACAGATTAACAAGGCTTAAAATGATCTAGGTCTAGGCCTTCCGTCTCTCTCTGGGTGTGTTTATGTTTTTGGATATGTATATGTATGCGTGTGTGCACGTGTATTTCAAACTGTGTGTGTGTCTTCCCGTGCATATGTACATGTACATGTATTATTAGTGTGGGTGTCTATGTGTTAAGACAGCAGGGCGCCACCTCTAGACTAAAACCCCTGTGTGACCCCTGGATGATCATCCCAGTGTTTAACAGTCCACATTCCAATCTGCTACGTGTGTGTGTGTGTGTGTGTGTGTGTGTGTGTGTGTGTGTGTGTGTGTGTGTGTGTGTGTGTGTGTGTGTGTGTGCGTGCGTTCCTCTTTATACATGGTTGCATCTACATGTCAGGCGGTATTAAGTGATACTCCAGAGAAGACTAAATATAATATACTTTGCTTGACACAACACAGTGACACACGCGAGCATAGTCAAGTGGAAGGCACGTGGTGACCCCTGAATGGGGGGGGAAAGCCGGTACGAAAGTAACATGTTTAGGATAAAAGTATTTTCAAAAGATAACACAAAAAACTAGTGATCAATACCAGATGTTATTTGGTACAAATGTGGAGCCACTTGCGTATCGTTTGACGGACGTTGGGTTGTTACTTTTCGACCCTGTCAGTGAAAGTAACACACGGGTAGGCCAAACGTAACACAGCGGTATAAACTTGAATTGGTCATTAGGGTCCGAGCGACTGACAGAGTCAGTCCCGAGAGGACCCTATTGAAATTGCCCTGATTCTTATTATTCCGTCTTTATTTTTCCCATTCGGACTGCTTTTTAGGGAACTTGTCATATTGAAAACTCACTGTCAAGTTATCCTGGTGTTAAAGTTCATTCAGCTCAGTCCAAACTTGAAAACGGCTTGTTCAACCCAAACAGTACAAAAGGGACAACTCGGTTCCGTTCGGGTGTTTTTATTTTCCTTTTGAGATGGATTTGATGGTTGTTGAAACAGTAGGAATAGGAATGGGAGTAGGTTGATCACCTTGAACACAAACAAAAGGAGTAGGTTAAATTCTACATCAGAATGGCTTCAAACAATAATAATTTAACATCATTAAACTACACTATTTTTAATAATAAATAAAGCAATTGCACAAGCAAATCAAATTCAAAGATCAGATGAAATTGCCATTTGCTAGTATTTCCATTGCATATATGCCATTAACTTAAACTCCTACTTTTCCTTAACACTCTAGGGTCTGGGGTCATTTTCTTGATTTTACATCATTTTTAAATTTCTCTTTTTAAAGTCACTTGTATATGATACATACATACAAAAATTACAGAAGAATCTCAGCTATCTATATAATGAGGCACCATTGTCCCAAGGCACAAGTGTAAAGAGCAAATATGACTAAAGCTGAAAAATGTAATCTTGATTTTGGAAATGTTTCATATTTGTTGTGAAAACATAACTTTACTCATGTGGTATACCATATATATATATGGTGATGGAAATTGTTATTGTGATGGAAGGTATTAGGTTCACAAAAGCAGTGGAATATATGAATAAAATGGTAGACACATGTAGATAAATGTCCAAAACCAAATGTATTATTATGATGATGAGCTGTGGCTGGCTTTGAGGCCTGCTATGGTGATGTGTTGGCAGGCAGACGGACAGGGAGACGATGCTGCAGCTGCATGTTACTCAAACTTGTTTCGACGCAGCACTCACCAAATTTGGAACGTTTTTCAGGCCTGGTGAAAAATGCGATGTATCAAAGCTGATGTTTAAATTGTCATAGCGCCACCTACTGGCCAAACAAAATAGACCAAACAACATTGGATTTACATGCAATTTAAATGACCTGGTCTACTCTTCACGTAGAGAAACATGCCGCATGTTGTCCAGCGTGTCAGGGGCGGAACCGATCAAATGCTTGCAAAGGGCAATTTCCCGCGTCACGCGCTCCACCGGGGTAAAAGAACTACAGACCGGGGCCAAACGCTCTCGGCCGGGCGAGTCGGCGACCCGCCGGCGACCCGCCGGTGACCCCCGAACGTGCCGGGGAGAGCGAGGACCCGCTCACAGCTGCTCGCAGCTTTAATATTATTCTTGTTTTTATAAAAAAATCTGATAATGTACTTTTTAATATGCAAACATTCCAGCAAGCCTGGCTGTTTTCAAACAAAAGTCAGCTCCAGTTTGACGTTAAATAAGTTTTAAATACCTCACTGAGAAACTAATGGACCTTAGGGTGGTCGGGTCTCTCCGTCTCCAAACAAGCTTTGGGTAAATAAAAGTTGCAAACTTAGTATTTTGTTACAAAACTCACTGAGCTCACTCATGCTCCCGGAGGATGAGTGAGCTAAGTGAGCTCAGCTCACCTCAGCTCACAATTTTGGACACTATGCTGTCCTCTGGTGCCATAAGTCCTAAGAATAACTACATGAGACAGTTGTTTGTTTTGACCAACACTGAAATATCAATAATTCATTTAGTCACAGTTCTGTAAATGATTCTCACTCCCCCACGGTTTCAGGTATTCATGCAGCTCGTCGTGTTAACATCGCAGTCGTTACCATGACGAATGAGTGATGAGTGGCGAGTGCTGACACAGTGTCCAAGCCTCCGTACCAGCAGCGCAGTGCAGGAACTACCATTTGCTAACACTCACTTCCCATGTTCAGTCAAACACACAGTCAAACACACACACACACACACACACACACACACACACACACACACACACACACACACTATGTGGTCATGAAACAGGCAGATGTGCCGCTAACCCCAGAACATGCACGTGTGTGTGTGTGTGTGTGTGTGTGACTTTTTCATGACCACAGTCATGCAGAGTTCAGCAGCAGTTCCTCCAGGTTAACACAGCAGGGTGCAGACACACACTTCTCTCTCCTGCTCTGTCAGACACACACACATACGCACACACAGTTTGTAAATGGAAATATTTAAATTCAAGTATTGTTCATAGACTATTGCAATGTAATAAAGTCAATGAAAGATTGGTCAATAGTGTTTCTCAAACCTTTCTGCTGAACTTAATCAAATGTGTAAAAACAAAGATATGGAGGATATTTCCATTGGATGCAGTGATGCACCAATAAACTAAACAGCATCTCTGGTTTGAATCCATACACTTTCAATGAGACATTGGAACAAGCAGATTTACATGTTTACCTGTCTGACCTAAAGTTGGAGGCCTCTTGTCAATTAGGGTTTTAATGGGAAATGTAATTTAAGAGTAACACTTTCTTTTCTGCTACACTTCTGTACACTGTAAAATCCGATTAGTTAACCTTACTTAAAAAAAGTAAAGTTGACTATTTATTGTATGTAGTACTAACACATGTTTACTTAGTGTAGTATACTTACACTTGAGTTTAAGTAACTAAAAATCATGAGTAAGGAGTACTTTACTTAACTTTAACTTTACTCAAGATGTACTTTTGACGAGTATAACCTACTTCAAATTACTATTTCAAACAACTAAAATATTTCAAGTGAAATATACTTTGTGTGTATTCCAAACAACACATTAGGGCTGTGCGGTATACCGACTATTGTCGCTCTTCGGCATGCATCAAAATGTAATGTTCACAGCTGGGCAAACTTTTAACAACAACAATTAATAACCCACAACTAACGCTCTTTAACAATGCAAAACACCACGACACAACAGTTTGTGACACATAAACAATTTCTAACACTAATAATTGAACATTTATAAAATTACACCTCCGAACTGCATGCTGGGTACACGTTACCTTCCTGATGCTGCAGTCTCTTGCAAACCTTCAACACAGTTCTCCAGGGAAACAGTTGTTGGCTTTATAAACAGTAAATATGTCTCTTAACACGCACTGCACGTTTCAACACAACCTTGTTTAACGTCGCTTCTGCAGAAAGCTCGGTCATGCGGCGTTCACTTGTAACTCAGACTTTTCGGGTGCTCAATGTCGCACGCCCTGCAACCAAAATGCGTTCGTCAACTTTCATTATTTGACAATTAACCATGTCACTTGACTAGCTCAGGTGGATGAGTGGTTGTCCCGTTACCTGAAGGTAGCCTGTTCAAACACTGATCTCCCCATAGTTCACATGTTGAAGTGTCTTTCAACATTAGCATCAGTAAGAAACACAACATATTTTACACGCAGCTATTTTGCTTGATAACTTACCTTATCAGGGCTCTCAAGTTTTTAAGACAGGTAAGAGTTAGTGATGTGTCCTTTCGTGTCGAGGCTTCGATGCGCGTGTCGAGTAATCCAGGTAGATTTTGGTGAAGTGCCTATCGAGGCTTGTCTCGATGACGTATGTGGTGACGTTCGAAGCCTCGCGAGCCGCCCGCACCACGTGACTGATTCAGAAAATGGTTTGTGTGTTTGCCGTGCGAATTGAAATATAAGGGGCAGCGAAACTCAATGGATTTACCCCTTCCTCTCTGTACCAGCTTCATGTGTGTCCGTGAAAGGGTATTTTATAAAGCAGGCGAAATAGTCTCAAAAAGCCCAGCACTGTGGAAAAGTTCTTATTTTTACTTAAAGAATTGTACTCATCAACATGGACTAGCAGAGCCGAGGCTCGAAACACCGATGCTCTGACTGAAAGTCGGATATTCTAACCACTGACCCACAGTCACATCACAACCCTCTCCCAATTTGTTTCGAGTTTTGATTTTGACCCCACCATTATATCATAAAGATAGACACAATAATAATAAGTTAATAATTGATGTATTGGCGTCACAAACATAATTTATTCAATTTAAAGCTTCACACACCAAAGCCATGGTGTCGTTATGATCACTCTGCCTGTTTTACATGTATTGTCCACTTGGTGGCGCAGTAGAGCAAATGAAGCCCCATGAAGCTTCGGCACATGAGCGAACCAATTGGATGGAAAGCTTTAATGCTTCAGGAAGCTTTATCTCGCCATCACTAGTAAGAGTGAGTGTAAGTCTGGACCACTACAACGTTTTACAGTGTAGGAGGAGGTTGTGGCGGCATTAGAAGCAGAGAGGAGGTTGTTTCCATCCTTCAATGTGACTCATCAGTCGTCATTAGGGATCACAGAAGTCTCGGTCCAGATCAGATCAAAGTTTGGAGTCACAGGGAGGAGAGCAAATATAACTTTGCTGTCTATTTATTACTTAAAGGACTTCAAGAACACTTACAGTAAAGAACGTTGGGCTGGTCTTAGATGAAACAACATGGAATAAATAATTAATAGAATCTAAAAATGAAACATTCAAGAATACTCAATTCTGTTCAGTTAAAGTGCAGAAGGAGGCGTGTCTTCTTTTGGTCAATATTGAAAGAAGAAAAACAGCCAGTGTCTACGGCATCAAAAAAGTAAAAAAAAGGAAAGAAGGCAGAGCACATGGCGATGTGAGGGTGTTTACACTCATGGCTTTCCCACCACCCACTGGAATGCCATTTGCTGCCCTGTAGAGTCACTTCCTGTGTGACACTGTTGTTGGCAAAGCTGTTTTGGTCAGCATCCCCAAGAAGCTCCTATATGGCCGAGAGGAGAGACCTCTGAGTCAACGTCTGTTGTGTGGCTTGACCCTGCAGGAAAACATTACTTGATCGATGAAAGTAATTATTTATTTTCATACTTCATTCTTTTCACTCTGCATAACAGCAAGTTGCCTCCTGGTTCATATGCATAATTTCCAGCACATGTGGTACACAGTCTACCGCGGACATGTTTGTGTGTAACTGCTTTCACAACGTGTAGTGGGCCTTCAACTGAAGCTCATTTGTCAGACAGCATTCATGAATTTCTATTCATCGCCAGTGGAATCCCAGATATCAATGGATTAGTTTCCTGGGCCACTCCATGCAGCTGCAATGTGAAGAAGACAACAAAGTGTTTAAAGTTAAATTTATGTATCAGAACAAAGACTTGTGAGTGTGTTTGAATAAAAGCTACTTTGTGTTTTAGGATGTAATGCATCCTTACTATGTGTGGTGTGTGTGTGTGTGTGTGTGTGTGTGTGTGTGTGTGTGTGTGTGTGTGTGTGTGTGTGTGTGTGTGTGTGTGTGTGTGTCTACAGAAGCTCATTGAGATTACGTAACATTTGAACTTGAGTCCCTCCTCCACGGTCAAACAGAGTTCACCTCGCATCGCTGCCTAGGCCATAGCGGAAAAAAACATCCCTTTCCTCCCCAACCCCCCTTCTTCTCTCCTTTACTTCTTTCTTGGTAGAATTGTCATGTTACCAAGCAGACCCGAAAAGAGAGATCTGAAACTAAGAAGTTCATTATGATGCCTCATCAGCCCCAAGTCTAAAGACAACGTCTGCTCTGATTGGCTGCACACGTTCTCATCTCCACACGGCTGGCCAATCACAGTGTGAAGAGGGCTTGATTGTGAGTCTGTGGGTTTCAGGAAGTCACAAAAGGCGTAGGATGCAGCTTGCAGCAGGGCCTTCACACACATCTGTTTACAGCACACCAAACCTCATTCAGGGTACTCCTGTTAAATGTTGGTGAGCACAGACGTTATGTTGTCGTTCATGGCCTTAAAAATGAATGAACGCAGCAACTTGCAGAGTGTGCCGACTAGAAAATCAGAAGATTGGGAAAAAATTAACCCAAACATATAAACTTTTGACATGTTTTTTGGTGCAACCTTAGAGGAACCCTCCAGAGTTTTTACCACTAGGAGAACACAGAACATATACCATGCTTTTACAAGACACATGCGTAACTGAGAGACGCAGCAAGGGGCCAACAAAGGCCGTTAACATAAAAACATGTGGACGATGCAGGATTGAAATTGGTAAATGCTTTATAAGAGAGGAAATGCATTCAACGAGTTTGTTAGAACTCAAGAATACATTTTATTTGTTTTGGTGAGAAACATTGAATGTAAAGAGAACTTTGTTTGAGGACAAGAAAAAGTCCACAAAGATGCTTTAAGTACAAACTCAGTTTACAAGCTCAACTTTAAGTCTGATGATTTGATGGGTTTTGTGAGCAGACTTCCAGATCAACAAGCAGTCACTGTGTTCTCTCAAATCAATCCTTACTCATCCTCACCCTCATCCTCATCCTCTGTATCACTGTCAGACACAGACCTCAGCAAGCATGCGCACGTTCTCCATTACAAATCCTCCGCCTCTCTGTCTCACACAAAGGCCGCCGACCACTAACACTGCCACACCTGTCCTTCCTGGCCTCGCTGCCAGCTGGAGGCAGATCCCGCAGAATGTTCTGGTAAAACGCTGTGGAGCGTGAAGCCGGCAGTCTGCTCCATGGCTGCAGGCCCAGCACTGCAGGACAGGGGAGGAGGTGTGTGTGTGTGTGTGTGTGTGTGTGTGTGTGTGTGTGTGTGTGTGTGTGTGTGTGTGTGTGTGTGTGTGTGCATGGGTGTGTGTGTGTGTGTGTGTCTGTGTATGTGTTCATTATCATAAACTGTTTGGAAGATCCCTTGATGTTAATTATTATTAACATTAATGCTGTTAAACTCAAAATTCTGAGCAAAAATATCAAGCATCAATCGACTATTTACTGAGATATAGTGGAGTAATGTCGCCCGGAGCAGAGAATGGAGTGTGTGTTGTCTTTGTTTACGTAGCCGGTCCAGCAGCGCATGCTTGTAGTGCATGTGAGATATGCTCTGAATTTGGAATGTATCATTATTATGAGATTTTAGTATAGAAACTTAGAATTCGGAAGAATTTTAAAAACTGGAAAAGACGTCACGTATTTTGAGCTGTTGTTAGTAAATATACTGACATGTAGACATGGATAATGTGTGCTCTCTACTATACTGTACCTGTTATAGTGATACCATTGGACCATTGGCACAAAGGCAGAGTTACAGAAATGTCACTCAGCTGCGTTCAAGATTCCACACTAACATGTTATTTAGTATGCTCAAATAGTGTTGAGATTATTAGACCAATGGTACAGGAATTGCGTCCTACTTTCTGGTGAAATATTATAGTAAACACTGGACACTACGCCGGCATGAAAACAACGTAGAGACAACAACGTTCATAACAGTAAGTCAAGCTTCAATTTAAGTTTAAGCATAACATTTGACTTTGCTGGGCATTACAATATTGTGCTTGTGAACGCGTCAACAAACAATAAGTCAATAATGATGCGTGAGCTCATCACTGCAGCGCTTTGGAGGAAATGCATAAATGTTGGGATGTGGTGTGACAGCCTGGACCTCAAAACATACTCACCTGTACTGCACACACACACACACACACACACACACACACACACACACACACACACACACACACACACACGCAGCGTATCCATTCTAAGATGGGAGCCTCTCGTTCATGTGTAGAAGTAGAGGGGGTCGTTCAGAGGGCAGAAACACACAGGCAGTCTCGCGTCTGCCCTTCACTTAAACCCTCTCCCTCTCTCGCTCTCACACACACACACACACACACACACACACACACACACACACACACACACACACACCCTCTCCCCCTCCTCTCTTTCCCCTCTGCCCTCAACTTAAACCTTCACCCCAATCTTACCCCAGGCCTCAACGTAGCCTTAACCCCCACCCGACATCCAACGGCCACTGCCCCATTACCTCTCCTTAGCCATATCAGCCACACACACACACACACACACACACACACACACACACACACACACACACACACACACACACACACACACACACACACACACACACACACACACAGATAGTGCAAGCCATTCCATTGTGGTTCCACAGTTTTACTCTCCAGAATTACATTAATTAATTGAACAGAGTAGAAATTGGTCCTTAAATTAATGATATTCAATTCAAACATCTGGTTATTCAATCATTAACTTTTCTTTTTAAATGCAGTTTGTTGGGGTTACTCAAAGGTGGACTTGGGGGCTTAAGAGATTTCTCACAGTTCATTCCACTAGAGGTATGATGAAGGTGAGAGAAGCACCTCAGGCTGTCTCCCAGTCCAAACTGGATCCCAGTCCACCTCAACTGGCTGGCAAACTGGCACCAGGAGACAAAGGCCTTCATGTGCACAGGCCTCCAACTGACCGCCAAGCATGTGGGGAGTCTTCCGATACAAGCTGACATGGCAGAACAACTCTAATTCCTCAAGACCTTGAGTTAGATGGCCAAGGACACTCTGTTTGTTTTCAGTTCACCACTTCTTCTTCTTCTTCTTCTTCTTCTTCTTCGATAATCCATATGTGGCCTATAGTGCCTCCTTCTGGCCAAACTAGCCAAGCTAGTTTATTCACTACAACATGCTTAACATTTGCTTTACAATTGAATAGCAATGTGGCTATACTCTAATAATAATAATATTAATAATATTAAGTGATAGTAAATTAAAGTTAGCATGATTTACAATGCACTTACCAAGCTAGCGTTAGCTGCTCACAGTACCGGACCCTGCTGGGCCTAGCTCCTCTTCAGCTCCACCCTCTTGTCCAAATATGGTCATTACTGGTTCCAAAAATCCAAGAATAAAAACAGAGGGGAAATATATATATATATATATATATATATATATATATATATATATATATATATATATATATATAATAAAAACAGACAAAAAAGATAGACATCAAATCATAACAATAATGCTAATAATAATAACAACAATAATGGTCGTGATTATAACAATAATGTCTAAAAACATAATAATAATAACAACAACAATACTAACACGAATAATCGCAAAAATAATCCATTGCTAACGTGTTGAAGCTGAACACTGCCAATGCACTTTAGAGATACTTTTTTTACTTTTTTTGTTTTTTGTTTTGAGGCTCCAACACATTCGGAGTATTTAATTCAACCGGATCAGTGTTTGCACTTGGAGGGACTCCCCTCTGGTTCCGGGTCTTATCTTTAACCTTTGCTTCTCCGAGACCTTCACAGCTGGAGCTGCCCTGAGCCGCCAGAGGGATCCAAGCAGCTCCACTGCAGCAGTGAGGGATGGCTTGCCTTGCTCAAAGGCACTTCATGAGGGAGGGGCTACACTTTCCCTCCGCTCTGCCAAGGCTTCTCCTGCTCCCGGGCCCTCTCTCCGCCCCCTTTAGAACAGAGGCGCCCCCTACTGGAGACTACTTGCTGACCTCGAGGCCTTGCATGCTCACCGTCTCGTTACTGAAGCTATTGCTCTTATCCAAGTCACAGTTATGCACAGTTAACGGCCCCACGGGCCACTTGTTCGTGGCTCTGCTCGAGCCTCAGACAGGGAGGAGCAGCGGGAAGCTGCCTGCTGTCGACACGGACGATTTATGACGCCTCGTCTCACTTTGAAGAGCGGCTCCTGTTTGTACACACACAGACCACTGCAACCAGAGACACATACACACACACATCGACTCTCCAGGTGGATGACACACACACACACACGCACACACACACACACACACACACACACACACACACACACACACACACACACACACACACACACACACACACACACACACACACAGGGAGGGCATCTATGTTGGAAGCAATTCATTGAGTCACCGGTCAACAAACACATGCTATTGTTATAGCAATGGTCCAGTTAAAAATACCGACCAAATATCAATGACTACCATGCATTATACAGTGTGTGTGTGTGTGTGTGTGTGTGTGTGTGTGTGTGTGTGTGTGTGTGTGTGTGTGTGTGTGTGTGTGTGTGTGTGTGTGTGTGTGTGTGTGTGAGTTGTATTGCAAGTGACCTATTGCTGAACCCTGAAGACACTTCCTCTAGCTGTACTTTGACAGAGAGGGCACGAGGGCACACACACACACGCACACACACACACACACACACACACACACACACACACACACACACACACACACACACCTGAGTTGTTGTGGTTTGAAAACAAGCAGTCGGCAAATAATGAATTCTGTTAAATAGCCATTGACACTGAGAGAGGTAGAAAGGTTAAGAATAATAGAGAGATACTGAGACAGCAAAGGAAAGAGAAAGACGGAAGGAAAGAAAGAAATGCTGTGGACAAGAGAGAAAGAGAAAACAAAGACCAAGAGTAGGAATTAGAGAAAGAGAGAGAGAGTGACCTCTGTCTGAACTCACTGGTGAACTTCTGCCTCAGTGTACTCCAGTTAACCTGTCACACACACACACACACACACACACACACACACACACACACACACACACACACACACACACACACACACACACACACACAGTGCCAAGAGGCACAGTTTCAGCTCATATAATGGAGTGCAGGAGGATAATATGTGTGTTTCCAGTTCAGCTTTGGAAGTATGAATGGGAGCTGATCCCAGCATTAGTCATGTCAGCACTGGCTCCTGTCTCTCTCTCTCTCTCACACACACACACACACACACACACACACACACACACACACACACACACAAGCATGCATATACACAACAGCACAACTGTGACCTCCAGTTTTTCAAAACAAACACGTCACAGCAGAGAGAAAACATGACATTTTGATAGCACTTCTGTCTCAGGTTTGCCCTGGTCCAGCCTCGAGATATGCTGCTATAGGCCTATACTGCTGGGGGACATCTTAGGATACACTGAGCTCCTCTTCTCTTCTTCTCTTCTTTCTCTCCTTCTGGATAAATTATTGTCTCTACTATGCACATTACTAACTCTACTTTTTTCTGGGAGCCTCTGTGCTTCCTCGCCTTAGGTTTCCATGGATCGTGGCTGTCTGGAACCGGTCCTACCTCATTACATTACATTTCCTCATGCCATGGCGGCCCTGCTGATGCCCCTCCTCTCTCCCCTCTTTTGCTGACATGGATCGTGGTTATCTGGATCGTGGTCCATGACTACTACTCATTATATGAATAATTTCTGTCATATTCATTGAATGTGCTGTAACTCCGTTACATTATTCATTCTGGTCACATGACATCTATTGCTTCTGTCCATCCGGGGAGATGGATCCTCCTCTGTTGCTCTCCCTCAGGTTACTTCCCTTTTTTCCCCTGTGAAATGTTTTTTACTATCTTTATTTGGGGGAGGTTTTCCTGATCCGATGTGAGGTCCCAGGACAGGGATGTTATGTGTACAGGTTGTAAAGCCATCTGAGGCAAATTTCTATTTGTGATATTGGGCTATATAAAATAAACTGAATTGAATTGAATGAACTGAGGCAGAAGCACAGGCCGGGTGTCCCTCACTGTCAAAGGATGTCATTAGCTCAGTTCATGAAAGACGAGTATCTCATTGAAGAAGGTTCAGCATGAGCGGAGACCTTTAGTCCTGCTAAATAAAGATGTCTGCTCGCTTGTCCTGTGGTGTCGACCTCACGCTGGACACTTCGCTTCCAGGCAGGTGTGTCTCACACGTAAGTCGCAGCTACTCACGGTCAAAAGAAGCAGTGAAATTCAATCTGGCCTGGGGCCCCAACAGATTCATCAAGATGTTTAGATATAAGAAGTATTGAATTATTTTCCTATTCTAACTCACTGCACTCGATAATAAACAGTCTCTCACACTACCATTAAGCAGGTGACGTCAGTAAGTCCTGAGGGGTTCAGGGTTTGAGGCCTTATGCTGCGTTTACACCAAAAGAGTTGTGAAATATTCGCGCGAGTAGATTATATGTAAAGTCAATGCACAGACAGAAAAAGCAAATCTTTCGCCGGGCGGCGCGAATGAGGCGAAAATTCCCAACCCTTTTGGTGTGAACGCAGCATTAGGGGGGACACTGGCATTGGGCCAAAAGTAGTACATTAAACCCGCGCACATTGAAACCAGACGCGTGCACGTGAAATGACCGCACAGAACAGTATCAGCAAACCGGAAAGAAAAACCTCTTCGCCAAGGGGCATCTCTGCTCCGTGTGCACAAGCGGGGCCACGCGAGCACAGGGCCGTGACGGGCGCAAGCAGTTTTTTCCCGCTAGCACGGTTATGACATACATATATATATATAGACACGTGACAATACTATTAAAAGCAATTCAATCCAGGAGGTGCTGGACTGCACAGCTCTTGTTTGAAAAGATTTCCCACAATTCTTTGTGTACACCCTATTTTGTCACTTTTCCAACACATTTCACACCCAAAAACCTATTCAGGATCAGTATGTAGTCTCTGATTTTTTTTTGTTGTAGTTTACAGATCACGTTTGGATTTATTCATGTGTTTATAAATATATATGTATGTAGAAATGTGGGTCTAGCTGAATCCTTTGTTCTTTTTATTTCTGCCTGTGAAATACATTGCTCCTGGTTTTGATATGTGTCGTATAATACGATTTTGTATTATCAACCACACAAGATATGTTTTTAGATTAAACCTGAGACTAATAGTCAACAATCCAGCGTTAAGTATTACAACTACACATAAAATAAGGATTTTCTCCAACACGTGGTGTTTGCTGTCAGATCTAAGAGCCAATCAGCTCTCTGATGTGGCGACAGCCAAGTGTTTCCCATCATGCACTGGGCCACGCAGTCGGTGTAGAGCGAGGCCCAATCCCCACCCTAATCTCCACCCTAAACCCTCAAACACTGAACCCTCAGGGACTTACTCACGTCAGCTGCTAAGTGGCTGAGTGTGAGAGGCTGTGAGGGCTTGAAATGGTGTAAATATGAATGGGACAGCACTTTGCTGCAACATATCATGTGTCTACATAAAACATTAGGCTCGTTCGAGATGAGCCAGTTCTGCGCAGAAACGATCGGCGGCGTTCGGCGCGCAATGTACGCCGGTTAGATTTGTGTCCGATTTGATCCCAACTTGCTCTGACGTCATGCACAAGTGGTCAACGATAATCCCACGAGATGAAGCCGGCCGTCGATTTCAGAGCCAGGCGCCACAGTACCTCTCCCCAGACTGCCTGGCACAGTGCATGATGGGAAGCGCCTGGCTCTCTCTCTCTCGTCTGGATTCCAGGCGAGGCGCAGCTCTAACGAACGAGCCTAATATTGTGTACAATTGTCTATTTATTTTATACTTTTTATTCACTGATTTGAAAGTCTTCCTCACAAGATGAAAAGTCCTTTTAAATGATCTATTTACTCGTTTTGATGAATGTAAATAAATATTATAAATATAATTTCTGCTTGCATTCCTCTGATTTCATGTGTTTTCATGTTCCATCTTTAATCCGTAATGTTGTAGTGTAAAAGTATTTTATCGGGCTAAACTAGTGATGTGTCCTTTCGTGTCGAGGCTTCGATGCGCGTGTCGAGTAATCCAGGTAGATTTTGGTGAAGCGCGTATCGAGGCTTGTGTCGATGACGTATGCGGTGACGGTCGAAGCCTCGCGAGCCGGCCGTACCACGTGACTGATTCAGAAAATGGTTCGTGGGTTTGCCGTGCGATTTGAAATATAAGGGGCAGCGAAACTCAATGGATTCCCCCTTCCTCTCTGTACCAAGCTTCATCTGTATCTGTGAAAGGGTATTTTATAAAGCAGGCGAAATAGTCTCAAAAAGCCCAGCACTGTGAAAAAGTTCTTATTTTTATTTAAAAAAATATTGGACACATCAACATGGACTAACGGAGCCGAGGCTCGAAACACCGATCGTCTGACTGAAAGTCGGATATTGTAGCCACTGACCCACAGTCACATCACAACCCTCTCCCAATTTGTTTCGAGTTTTGATTTTGACCCCACCATTATATCATGAAGATAGACACAATATTTGTAAGTTAATAATTGATGTATTGGCGTCACAAACATAATTTATTCGATTTAAAGCTTCACACACCAAAGCCATGTTGTCGTTATGATCACTGCCTGTTTTACATGTATTGTCCACTTGGTGGCGCAGTAGAGCAGATGAAGCCCCATGAAGCTTCGGCACATGAGCGAACCAATTGGATGGAAAGCTTCAATGCTTCAGGAAGCTTCATCTCGCCATCACTAGGCTAAACGCCCACGTGCCTTTTTGTTTACTTTTTTTTTACGTCTCCATTCTTCCATTTGGAACTGCGTGTTTAACGTCACATTGCTATGAACTGTGGGCAATTTCCTTAAGCAAAGTCGGGATCTAATGCTGACGTACGGAAAGGGTTCATAAAGGGGTCAAAATGTCTGCCAGAGAGCCCTCAAGCACTCTATGATTTGACAATGGGACACCCCTAAACCCTCAAGGACTTCACGGGAGCGCGCCTCAAAGTCCGTGAGTGCTTAAGGGTGGAGATTGGGATTGGGCCCTTCTGCGGCGCCTGGCTCTAAAATCGTCGGCCGCCTTGCTCCCGTGAGATAATGGTTGACCACGTGTGCATGACGTCAGAGCAAGTCAGGAGCAAGTCGGACACAAATCTAACCGGCATGCACTGCGCGCCGATTGCCGGCGATCGATTCTGCGCAGAACTGGCTCATCTCGAACGAGCTTAATGTCAAAGATTGGTGGTGTCCTCCAATTATAGGCTGAAGAAGGCTGCTCAGATTGGTTGCACTGGATGTCAATCACTGCAAGCTCACCACCAAACATGACATGTCTGATTTATAGCTTTTTCTGAATGCTTAAACACTAACAGTGATTCTTGAAACACGATTTCTGAAACCATTAACACCTTTAGCCAATGCATTTCCCAAGTGTGCCAAACTGAATGCACGTTCTCTGCTTTACACTCAGTTTATAATTTTCTAACACACTTTTTGCAAAACTGTAAACACAAACCACTGCTTTACACTCAGTTTGCAATTCATTAACACACTTCTAGCAAAACTGTAAACATTGGTCTCTACATTGCTACACTATTTTGCCAATTGCTTTTCCACATTGACACATGTGAAAACACTTTTAGATAATGAGTTCACTTACAAATCAGAGCTTGAGCACTATAAATAGGCCACAGGTAAACATTTGGTTTGGACAACAATGGAGGCTAATATTGGACAGAGAGTAAGAGGGGTGAGAATTAGAGGAGGACGAGGACGTGAAGAAGTAAGAGGAGGAGGCTTGTGGCGACATCGATCAGGGGTCATGCCAGGGCAAATGTTTTTCAAAGAGTTTGAAGAGTTTTGCAAGAATTGTTTGCTTTTGCAAGAGATATATAATGTTTTGCTGGTTTGGTGTAAGGTTTTGTGGTTAGTGTGTAAAGTTTTGCAAAAATAGCCTACAGTTTCAAAGATAGTGCCTAAGCAATCAGAAAAAAATGTAATTCAAGTTCATTTGATTCTCCTCCAGCCTGGTTTGAGGAAGGGTAAAGTCTTCATAGCAAATTTTAGTAACATGACATAACACTACCACCTAGAGGCGACAATCACACAGTGCAGCTCACCTGAACACATCCAATGCATAGCATGCCATTCACCTTTATTCCCCAAAGCTTAATTTAATTTAAACTATTTTTATGATTAAGCATTGCCTGTATTCATATTTTCTTTTGACTAAATTAGCTGGATATTATGTACTTTTCATATTCACTCGCTTGTTTAGTGACCCTGACAAAAAAGTTATCGCTCAAAATACATTTATTTAAATATGATGCGCAACATTTCCCTTCTTTAATGTATTGACAGTATGTGTGCTTACATTTGATATGAGGCAAAACAAAAGGATGATACAGTATATTACTGTGCAACAGGAAATATCTTTGGTTTTCTCTTGCTGTGGTTATGATTTGAGGATTTTTTCCATGACTGCATCCATGAGGGGAAAAGGTTCTTGTTAGTGAGCCGTGTCATCGGCCATAGTGCTCATGAAACACCAAAGAATGGGTAGAGCCGTGGTGAGGCCCGTTTGAGTTTCTAGTGCCTTCCTCTCATATTCATTAATAACAGCACCCAACATTTGATAAATCCATTTTAATGGAAAATGTAAAACCCTTTTGAACTTCAATGTACAAAGCATGTAACACTTGCACTTTAAAATTTGAAATTGAAGCAAGCCATGTTTTAAAAAAATACTTCAGTGATTGTATATATATATGTATATATTTACATATTATAGTAAACATTTTCATTTATCTTTTAACTTCAAAAGTTCACCAAAGTAAATATTAACTAAACAAAAAACAGGACAAGTCATTCTTTTCTTAAATAAATTACATCTTTTCTGTAAATGTCTCCATTTAACAGCAAATACTCCCCCCCATAAAATGCTGAAGTGTATAAGCCATTTTGTTCTGTCTTTACATAATACAACTTTACACAGTCTTTACAATAGTTTGGCAGTTCATTTAAAAAAAAAAAAAAGTATTTATGGCATGAGGACTGTAGAGCATCAACATTTCCCAAAGTTACAGGCATTAGCTGGTGTGAGTTTGTGTGTGTGCGTGTGTGTGTGTGTGTCCTCCATCACAGTAGAGCCGTATAACAACTGAAAACCACATACTGAAGAAACAAACAAAAATAAAACTGTACAAGTCACATTTACATGAATGCTTTTTTTGTCTCATTAACATTGTGTATCATACAGCTATAAAATAAATACATCTTCACAGCGGAAAACAAAACAAATGTTTGTGTGAAAAAGAAAAATTAAGAACAAAACAGCAACGGACAGAAAGAACTAGAAGGAAAAAAAGGACAAAGACAGACAGACTACAGACGGAGCAACAAACGAGGGAGCAGCACAGCTCGCTGCTTGAAACATCTGAGATTTATGTTTTGCATTTTCTTTTTTTCCCTCTCCCGCTAATTTTTATTTTTTCCTTTCCATTGTTTTTTTGTTGAAACAGCAGAGATGAGGTTTGGATCCGGCTGCTGCTTGCTGCTGGTGATGCTGTCCTAATCAGCCACATCTTCTCTCCAGGACGTCCTGTTGGCTGCTGCTACAGACGGGGATTGAACCTCCGCGGCTCGTCGCCTCCATCAGCGCCTCCTGCCGCCCTCCGACCTGTGAACTTCATCCGACAGGACAGCCTGAGTCTCCATGGAAACGCCAACAGTCACACTAAAGAGTTTCAGTGGAGGCTCGTAGTGCCGTGTCACTCCAGCATAGTGGCTTTTTATAAGGCTTCCTAACCTGCATGCTGTCCTCCGTTTCCCAGAATCCCGCTGTCCTCCCTGTGAGTGTGAAACACAGAAGCGTGTGGTGGCTGAGGTTTAATCCGGCGGCCCGGTGGCCCCTCCTCCTTTTGGCATTGAAGGTTTGGGGCGTGCCTCCTCTCACTGGCCACCTGGTGGCAATGTGATGCGGGTGCGCCTCGCACGCCGGGAGGTCCTCGCGGGTCATGTGACCGGCTCCGAGCGCAGGGGGAACGAGGTGCTGGCGGGAGTCGCGTCCCTCTCTGGAAGGCGCGGACGAGGCTCACGGGGTGTCATGAGTTCTCTTCCTGGTCGTCTTCCTCAGAAGCGCTCCTCTTCAGGGAGTTCACTGCCTCTTTCACACAGTGGTACAGGATGTTCTTCACCTGAGGAGGAGGAGGAGGAAGAAGAGTTGTCATAGATGCATTGATTTCACTACGTTCTACCGTTTCAACCCGGAAGTGAAAACTAGGCGCTGTACCTGTGTACTGAACACGCAGTGTTACTGTTGAAATGTAACTGTTCTCAAGTCAGTCCTCAACACTTCCTGTTCATCCTGGGCTTTAGGCATCCGAACACACGGTGTGAGAATGTTATCAAAAGTTCGCAGTAGCTCTGCCAGGTTGGAATGGTTTTGTGTTATAGACTTGATCAAATAGATTCTTATTATAATAATTTGTTTCTAAATGCATTTAGAACACAGGCAACTGAAGCCGTTGCCTGTGTTCTCGTCAAAAGCCACCAGCCTCCTTTGGGAGAAAACAGTATTTGTAGCTCTCAGAACCCAGGCGCTGCTGCTCCACTGCTGCCTCCATCGGCCATTTGTTGTGTTATTGTGAGTCTGTGGTTAGTCCGACTATATCTATTCACCGGATCTCTGCAACATAACCTGGTGAACATATTGTGCTTCTAGCCCAAATGCACTGAGCACTAAGCATCTCTTTTTAGGCATCAAACATACGTCCAGAGCAGGACACTGCTTTGCTCCTGTGCTGGTACTCCTGTCAGTTTCTAAAAACTCCATCTACTGTAGCAACACACTGACTATAGAGAAGTACCTCATACAACCACACTTCAAAATACCTGAACTTTCCCTTTAAGCTGCACAGCCACAACCCCACTCACAATGTCAATGTGAGAGGAACTCTTCTACTCTCATAAAAAGCGCCTCAGTTTTCAGCAATGCCGTGTTAAATGACGGCAGGTCACCTGTAGTTTATCCTCGTAGTTGACCTCCTCTTTACTCGGTCGGAGCTCCTGGGTCAGCTGGAAGGAGTTGGCCACGTGCTCCGGAGACACAAAGTCGTTGATGACCTGGACACAGCTGTGGAGGTTCTGGACCTGACGGAGGGGCCGGAGAGAGAGGACGTGAGGACACAGTTCTGACGAGCGGGACACTTGTTGAGTTACAGCATTGTGAGGTTATGAAAACATCCATTAATCATAAAAGAATATATATAGCAGAAATGTTATTTACAGCACATATGTGATTTGTGACATTCAACGGTGCCAAAATGCACATCTATATTATATAATAAAAAAAAGACTAAAAAGGGCTGTGAAGAAGCATGTAGTATAATTTTAATTCATTGCAGCCAGAAATCATTTGAAGAATAAGGCTGATATTAATCTATATTTTGTTCCATGAAAAGGTCTGTGAGACTCCAAGCCCATTGGTTCCTACCGAAGATGTAAATCTTTTAAAAAAAACAGCTCACAAGTATGTTGATTTCTTTTCTATGAAATAAAATGCGAAAAAAGCTCAATAAGGTTCTAAAACGGCGGTCTCTTCCGATTCCAACAAACGGGAGGAATGTGAACGTTCCATGTACCTGGTGCATGGCCCCTGCTGGTATGAGTACAGAGTCCCCCAGGAACTGAACCACAGTCCAGCCCTGGACTCCGTGCTCATCCAGCAGCCGCTGACGCTGCTTCCTGCTCAGGTAGGAGCCCTGCTCTCTGATCGGGTCCTGGTCCGCCATCGCGTTCGATCCCTGCTCCGTACAGAGCCGAGGCGGTGGAGGGAGAGAGAGGCGGTGGTGAGGTGGACTTCGCTACATGTGCATTTTAAAAACAGCCACTGGTTATCTTTATTGGAGTGCTGACCTTGTGCAGGAACTCTCGGACTTTGTCCATGTCTTTGTTGAGGTAGATGTGCCACAGCGCCCCTGGGGTCTCGCTGGAGTCCTTGAGCCTCTTTCGGACCCCCTCGTCCAGATCCTCCTCCTCCAGACGCTTTAGCACTCCTACACGCGCACACGCGCACACACACACACACACACACACACACACACACACACACACACACACACACACACACACACACAGTTTCTGATGCTGCACTGAATTAATTGATTTCCTTCTGTTTTTTCCCCAATTGATGAAATAATTGTTTACTATTTCACATCCACCCAACACTCCCACGAGCTCTGCTATTTATTTAATGATGATACGTAGAAAAGACCCTGATAACTGACATGTTTGTCTTTCTGCTGAATAAATGACTGAACTGGATACATTTTATATTGATTCTTAAAATATTATTCATAAATACTTAATGCAAAAGAGCCCACATTTAATGTTTAGCGTTTACTTCCCATGATGCAGCGGTACTTGGCTGCATGTTGCTAACAGTATTGCCTCTGGAGGCTCCAGTTTAGAATAAGCGCTCCGACACCTTTCTTCATTCCTTTCTCTTGTTATTGATCTTTACCCGCCGGTACACGGTATTTAGCCCACCTGGTCCGTACGTCAGTCACTTAACGGACTCTAGAAAGCCTTACCAGTTTTGGACAGGACTCCGTTGCCTTTGGCCACTCCTACGTAGACCAGAATGGAGACGACATCGGAGACTTCCACGTGGAGATTGGCGGTCCCGAAGTCCTGGTCCTGAGACGCAGCTACACCTGCAGGGAGGCAAACAAGTCCTTCATACAAAGAAGAGCAGAGAGGGTATCCTAGAACATGTCCTGGACCTGAACATGTACTCTTTGGTGATCCGATGAAATCATTCTGAACTACACATATGAATTTGAGCTGTAAATGGGGCGAATGATCATTCAACGGGTCAAACCCAGGATCCAGATGTTTGTCAGGTGTAGATGTATCGGTTAACTAGAGCAGGGCTACGAGCTCTTCCAACTTAATCTCATCTTCTGAGCTCTGAGGCTATTGAATCTATTCCTGCAGTTAGACCAGTGCTGCTGCTCATGTCCGTCCGTACCGTAGGCACAGCACAGTCTGGGCCCCAGATCGGGACGGACGAAGAAAGATGGCAGGTGGGAGGCCAGGTTGAGGTTTCCCTCTGGATCCGAGTACTCTGGCAGCGGCAGGTTCTTCATCAAGTCATCATATCTGCAAAGAAACACCTATTTCAGATGGGCTCACAATCACTTCTACACACCCATTCTCATTAAATTAATTATTATCATCAGCAAATGTTCCGCAAATTAGAAGTTGGCATTTATTTTTTCAGTTGGAAAGCTTGAGATTCAACAGCACAAGGGATAAAGGGTCACTTTGGTATTCTTTAACCCTATTATAACATTTTTGTGTCTCAATGACCAATGTTATACAACTATTTTTGAAATGTATCCAGTATTGAGGGAGAGCACTGCAGGTAAAGAAAAACATGTTATTTCTCTGTTGGGTTCTTTCCTTAATGTAGTTAGACACTTAGAACAATCTTATCCCGTCAGAGACAAAAACAACACTTTCAGTGGACGTACATTGACGGGGAGGAGTCGCCCCGAGCGTTTACATTGCAGCTCGTTTAGCGGCTGCTGTCTGCGGCGCTCTCCCTCAATACTGGACCCCAAAAACAAGGGAGAGAATGTTCCAGGGCGAAGCTGTTCTTGAAGTGTGTTTGCGTACCTTGAGGGCATGAGGGCCATGAACTCCTCTCCAGACGGCCAGTCCTTCAGTCTGTAGACCATCGGTTCTCCATCCTTGGACTTGGGCCGCTCTGAACAGGTATGAAGACTTTAGTTAGTCACTGATTCCTGGTTTGTGGTGACATCATCTCAGCAGCTATCTAATCGATCAAACAACTCACTGGTGATGTCCTCAAATCCATCCCAGAACTCCTTGATCCCGGAGTTGGACACCACCTGGTCTTTACAGTTGAGGAGGTCTCCCTGATGGTCTGCAAACTCCTGGTTGAAGGAGTCAGCTTTCCACAGGCCGCCGTTGAGCCGCTTATGGATCCCTGACACCAACACGGGCTGGACAAACACACACAAACACATGGATGCTGTTATCACTCGTGACTTAACACAGCACAGTTACTATGACGACGGCTACTGCTGCTTGTAGCAGGGCTGATGTGTACCTGTCCTTGTCTCCAGCACTCTCTGAACAGCCTCCAGTTGTTCTGGTTGCGGTGATCTTTGAGCCACAGTAGCCGTCTGTTGTTTAACCAGCAGTGGGGAATATCTGGATACTGATTGGTCAATTCTTCCGGCACTGCCACAGTAATGTGAACCAACTTCTTCCTGTCCGGCTTGGCGTCCTCAGTGATAGCAGGAGCAGGGATGTTGTTGTTGCTTAGGGTGACGGGCTCATGCTTGATTGACAGTTTGGTGGTGATGCTCTGGCGGCTGGCAGGGATTTTGTTCTCAACTACAGAAGCAATGATGTCGTCAAGGATATTGGGCATGGTCCTCCCACCTTTTCCAGTCTATAGATGCAGAGGAAAAACAACATTTCAATATTTTAAAACAATTTATTTTATAAAAAGTGTATGTGTATTGACACGACCAGGCAGTAAAGCAGATGATTGCACTCATTCCCAAACTCATCTTCGGTGACATCAGACAGGTGACATGTGTGTACCTGTGACGCAGTAGAGTAGACCGGTGCAAAGGCGATTCCTGCGTCAGTGGAGCCCAGCTTCAGCTTCCCTGCTGTGGTGGTGAGCAGGTCTCTGAGTGTGGAGCCCTGCTCCGTACTGTTGGCCACCAGTGACGTGGTTTTACATTGCTGCAGGACCTCCAGGCTGTCCCCCACCTTGTCTTCCTTCACCGATTTACCCAGCAGCACCGACTTGTTTTCTGTGAGAGAAAGAGGAGGAGGCTACTGACATCTGGAGGCGAAGTATACTAAAAGACTTCATGAGGGAACCTAGAAGGAGTCATGAAGGGGATCAAATGGCTCCCTTCCCCTCACCTTTCTTTTCCTCCCTGGACTTTTGCTCGGCCAGGTCCGCCAGGAAGTGCAGAGGCGACTGGGACTCGGGCGGGGTGACGGCAGCACTTCCTGCGTCGCTGCCTGGACTGCTCCCCCCACCGCCTCCTCCGTTGGTCTCCACCTTGGTTCCTCCTTGGTCGGAGTTCTGCTGAGAGCCCGGCTCGGCCTTCACCAGAGACAGTTTGTTGCTGTGGTTCAGGACGTTCTGCAGGACCTGGAAGAGAAAGGGCGACGGTTACTCACAAGCTCAAACTGACTTGAGGGAGCAACATGTATGACTCCAACTCACAAACAAACATACTTATAATGCATTATAATCTGCTTTTGGCACTGTTTAATTGTAGTTATAAGCGCTCATACATAGCATACATTATATGGAAGTGGGAAAGTGTGTTGTTCTAACTTTACTTAAAGCAAACAAAGAGCACTTAGAGAAGCGTATAATCACATTATAATTAATTTAAAGTGATATATTGCATAGAATAACTAAAATATTATAATGTATGACAAATTATTATACCCTAATAAAAAAAATTGACAATCAATTATGAAGTATTTGTTACTTTTCCTTATAAGTCATTATAAAATGCTTTATGACGCTATTCTATGATTATATGATGTGTGATTCCAGCGGTACCTGTGAGACTCCGTTGGTGGCTGGTAGTTTGGTGAGGAGGTTCTGCTTGTTGGTGCAGGGACAGTGGGGTTTGATGTTGTGTTTTTCTCTCAGAGAGTGCATGGAAGCCACCAGCTCTGTCAACACTGAAACGTTGAAAGAAAAACAAGATGCAGCAGAATTTAAACACTATGGAACAAGATGCGGTCGGGTGTGATGGTTATTGCATAATTCAGCGTAGAGTGTGGACTGTACCTGTGCCAGGTATGATCTGTGTAGGCATCAGGTGTTTGTGGTCGTGGGGTTGGCCTTTCACACACTTCAGCCAGCCGTAGAGTTCCTTATCTGATCACACAAAGACATAGACACACGTCAGCCGATGTATTAATACCATAATGACCATAGCAACACAACAACCATCTTACCTAAAGTTAGTTAAGAAAAGGTTATGCAGTAAATTGTACTTGTTTATTTAGACTGTGGTCTTCGGCTGAATCCACGTTTGCATGCCGCAAATAAGTCAGTACCACCACTAGGGTTGGGTACCGAGAACCGGTGCCAATATGGCACTGGTTCCAACACGTCCGGTACCTACCGGACCGAAAAGCAACGCAGATTTCGGTGCTTTCTTCCGGTGCCTGAGCCGATTTAAATACTTTCTTTTTTACACTACTCTGTAATGTTGCTCTGTATATAGATACTAAAAAGGTAGCGCAGTTCCCGTAAGTTAAAAACGATAGGATTTTGATGTATCGATACTATTAAAATAGCGCGGATCAGAGCGCACTCCTCCACTCTCTGTTTGCCTGCATGCAGAGCGGGGCTCGAGGGGGCGGGGCTTCCAGCGCTCACACACACAGCGCGCACAGTGATCGCTGCAGACACGAGCACGAGCTTTTGAACGTCCGTCTTCGGCTTTCTGGAACAAATCTCTCCCAGTTGATATTAATGATGACGTGTAGTCCAGTAAAGCAGCAGTTTGTAGAATCCAACAGTGTCTGAGTTCTGTTGCACACGGTCCCATCAGGCCACCTGATGCTTGTGTCTGTTCTTTTTAAAAAAAAAATATATTGTTTATAGTTTGAAAGTAAAAGGTTTGAAGCTGTAGTTTGAAGTCAAGTGTGTTGTATGTATTTATTTATTTATATGTAAAGTATACTTTAAACAGTTAATATATTGTTCAATTTTAAGAAAAAAAAATTGCCTTGGCAATAAAAAAGTATCGGTTCAGGCACCGTTTAGGCACCGGTATTGTTTTAAAAGTATCGGTTTAGCACCGGTATCGGAAAAAACCCAAACGATACCCATCCCTAAACACCACTCAGATTGTATATTTGGATTTGCTGGGGTTGTAGCGTGGTTAGTTTTGGTTAATTTGATTTTTGATAGCCGGATACCATGATGAACCGGTAACTAACCATTAGTTTTTAAGAAGAAAAACGAGAAACGAAACGCACAATGATGTAAAATATACATATACAATATACTTTCCTTTTACTCCGGCGCAGAAATTTGAATGTCTTGGCTTTGCCAAAGTTGACTGCTGCATCAAGTCGGTGCGCCTATCAACTGCCTAAGCAGATGTTCATTATAAATAGTTTGACAACTGATCTTTATAAAGACCCGATCACAAGAGCTGTCAAGATGATGCATCAATTCTGAATTTAAAACGTTTCCAATATTCATTTGTTTGCTTTCTCGTCTGCTCAGAGAGCCATACAGCCTCCTTTCAGCAGCTATCTTAGCTTCATATATAGCCATTAATTGAAACTATAGACCGACATACGTGACAGTTCCAAAGATATTCTGTCGCTAAAGGAGCAGTGTGTAGGATTTAGTGTCATCTAGTGGTGAGGCTGCACATTGCATCCAACCGAACAGCCCTCCTGTTCCAAGCGACTCTGAGAACTGCGGTGGCCTTCAGGTGATGTAAGAACATGAAAGAATCTCTCTCTTGTGCCAGTGTTTGATTTGTCTGTCCTGGGCTACCGTAGAAACACGTAGTCTGCATAGACCTGTGGAGTCCAAGAGGACCAGCTCCCTATGTACATTAGATATGAAGGGCTCAATCTAAGCTAATAGAAACACAAGGATTCTTAGTTTCTTTGGGGATTATACACTAAAGAAAACATGCTTAGAACTTCTTATGTGTCACTGCCACCTGTCTGTCCAGGACCATACACCTTGGAAAACTAGACCAAGCTAGTATGTATATAAAAGAAGAAGAAGTCACAGCAAAAATAGTCTAAAGAAGTAAGTACGACTTGGCATTTAGACACGCTGTATGACCTTTAATGTGGCGTTTCATCCTCGCTCGACTGGTAGGAGTGACTCCCTGTGATACAAGCCTGCTTATCTGTCCAAACACACACACAACTGACCTTTGGAGCTCCTTCTCTCCTTGGCCTTGTAGCAGTCCAAGCATACAACAAAGCCACACTTCTGACAGACCCAGTGGATGTTGAAGAGCGTCGCCTCGCAGGCGTCGCACATCTCCCTCACCCCCCTCACCGCTCGCTTCCACGCCAACTTAGCTGAAATGCACACAAAATAGGATAATAATATTTGTTTTAAATGTGGTTGGGGTTATTGAATCCAAGTGGGAGTTGTTTTTGAAACAACAGCTCACCATCCTTCTTGACCCAGGTGGCGGCGGTGTTCTCGGTCACAACCATCTGACAGAACTTGTCTCCTATGAAGCGGAGGATGTACTTGGCCGTGCTTTGGTCCAGTTGGCTCTCCTCCAACAGCCCGGGGAGCCACAGGGACAGGGCTTCGTCGTCGAACTGGTCTGGATTGGAGAAGCCATCCATCCGGAGGACTCCGTTTTTACTGTAGGACAGCCTGGATGGGAAGAAACAGGTTACTAGCACACAGTTGATTCCAGTAAAGATCAAAGTATGGCATGAAGATTACAGTAGCAGGACAACAGCACACTAAGGCTTTACCTTTTTGCATCCATTTGAGTGCTAACCACAGCCCTTACTCCTGCTGCATATTCAAAAGATGCAGCTGCAAATATTAATATTGCAATATGAGCACGCTCTTCATCCTGATGTATCTGTGTATTTCCACGCCGCTTGTAATACCTAATGTACTCCTATGGTGAGCGGATGTAAAAATGTATACATATATATTATACTGTATATTAATACATAATCCTCATAACTATACAACCCCCATGTTTTCAAACAGGAGGGCAGCAATTTACTGCCAGCACGTGTCAGAATGTGAAGCCGTCTCCCACGCTCTGTGCTGTCCTTAAACGACCCAGTCAGCTCAGGTGAATATTTATGGCTCAGACAGGGAGGAGGTGGGATAGGGTGAGGGAGAATAGGGATGTAGAGAAGGGGAGGGGGAGACACAGAGAGAGAGAGAGAGAGAGAGAGAGAGAGAGAGAGAGAGAGAGAGAGAGAGAGAGAGAGAGAGAGAGAGAGAGAGAGAGGCCGAGTGGATTGCAGCAGCAGCAGTTCTGCAAAGAGGAAAAGATTATAGAGCAGAAAATCCTCTTTGGCAGATTTACCCTGTTAGACCCCAGACTGCAGCTGCTGCTTATTCAACTCAAGTATGTGTGTGTGTGTGTGTGTGTGTGTGTGTGTGTGTGTGTGTGTGTGTGTGTGTCTGTTGTGTGTATGTGTGTTCAATGTGCGTGTTTGAGAAAGAGAGGAACACAGACAGAAGCAGGTCATACTGCACAAGCCATATGATGAATAATCTAGCGTTGTAGCTAGGGCAGGGTTTTTGATAAAAACAGGCCGTCCTTCCTCTTTCTCCTCTCTTCTCCTCTCCATCTGTGTTATTCCTGCACGCTTCAAAGAAACCTGCAGTATAATGCATCATGGAGCACTTGTTTGTTGCGTGAGGGCAAGAAGGGAGCAAAGCATCTCCCGACGTGTTTGAGGGGGCATTGGGGGCTTATTACAGCTGCAACAGCTACGTCCTGTTGGGTTTCATGATCCCACAAGATCTTTAGGGAACACTGTATGTTGGGTTGATGGGTGCATTTGGAAGTGCAGTCGTGTGCAGGAAAGCAAAGGAAAATCTTGGAAAAAAACAAGTGGGTTACCGTCTGAAATAGTAGAAGCGGCAGAAGACGGGGGAATGTGTCGGTTCCTCTCCCTTCTTGCTGCGGACCACCCTGCACTCCCGACACTTCTGCAGGTTGGGCCCGATTTCGGCACACGAGTCGTCCTGCAGGAACGACTCCCCCGTCTGCTTCAGCTTCTTCACCTTCCTCCAGTCCTTCAGGACGGAGCGGGGGATCCCATCTGAGGAGAGTGGCCCTGATTAGAGTCACTGACAGTGCCTGCATTTCATCACGATTAGTAACTGTAAACTGCCCTCCGGAGTCAAAACGGTCAAAATCAGGGCTCGTGAAAGCACCTTTAGAAAATGGAACATGTTGATGTCACGCAGCCGAGAGGTTTTGCATTCAAACATACGAGTTCATCAACGCTTTCTACACATGGCGTGATCGAAAAGTTGTCTCCTCTCGCCACAGCAGGTGGAAGCAGGACAGATGGCGAGGTGATGAAATACACACCGGCAGTCTACTTGCTCTATTTGCACATTTTTGTGAACGAGAGAAATCTCACACATGTCTTATATGTGTAATAGTGAATCATATTTTCGACAAATCCCACAAAATACAGACACAAACCACAAATGAGAGCATAAACTAACAAGTATTATGTATGTACCAAAGCCAGATGTATCTTCTTCCTTTGTGTCAGAAAGCCAAAAACTATTGACCACACTGTTGCACCATGAACACACACACACACACACACACACACACACACACACACACACACACACACACACACACACACACACACACACACACACACACACACACACGTGTGTGTGTGTGCACTACTTACTCCTGTTTGTTAAAAACTACAGGACAAAACTTACTAAATGAAACTATATTTCGGAGGAACCTTTGGGCTGAGAGTAGGGAAGAGACCGATTAACACTGCTGGAGTTTCAATGACGTTACTTAACAAGAACAAAAGGACAAAAGGATGTATAGAAGACTTACTGGTGCTGGCTAGTTTGAGCTTTGTCTTCTCCCGGGCTGATCGGAAGATGCCATTGGGCTTCAAGTCGTCCTCGTCCTTTTCGTTGTCTCCTTTCCTCCTGGCCATATCATTCTGCTTCTTCTTGTAGGTGGGTTTAGGCTGCCGCTTGGCTCGGCCCTCCATCTTGCTCTCACTGGCGTCAGAGTCGTCTCCCCCGCTCTCTGAAGCCGACTCATAGGACCGCTTGTTCCCTCGCCTTGATGAGGGAGCTGCTTTTCTCTCCTCCCCTCCCCCTGCGGCTGCTCCTCCCACCTTCTCCTCCAGCTGCCTCTCTCTCTCCGCTTTGCAGTCTTTGCTCAGCTCCACCTCGCTGGAGGTGGAGGCGCTGAGGTTGACTGTGCAGGGTTTGATCATTTCTGACATGGCCACGGTGTTACTTGTGCTGGTGCTGGTGGCGGTGTTGGTGGCGGTGCTGGTGGCGATGCTGGTGCTGGGCAGTTTCTCTGGTTTAGTACTGGTGGAGCTCGCAGTAGCCGTTGTGTTCCTGTCCTCCTCTGAGTGCCGGGTTAACCAGGCTTTCTTCAGCTTGTGGTAGTTGCTGGGCTGCCCGATGCTCGTCGAGGCCGACCCGGAGGTCTGGCCGTTGAGCAGGGGACTGGACTTCCCCGTTGTTGTGCTCCCGCTGGCTGAGATACTGCTGTCGACCGAAGACGAAGAGGCTTGGCTGGAGGAGGGTGGAGGAGGCGAGTTGCGAACTGGCATTTTGTCGACTGAATCCACAGGTAGGAAACAGTTTCCGGTTGCAACGGATGTGGGCATGATGGAGAAGTTGCTTCTTGACTGGGCTGCAGCCAAGGCAGCTTTGTGCTTCTTAAGGTGGACAAAGGAGGAGGAGTAAGGCTGACTGCAGCCAGAAACGGAGCTGGGTGTCGGGGTGAGGCTTAGACTGGGCTGGGGTGTCCCTGCTGCACTAGGGGGAGGCAGAAACGCCCCTGGAGATGTGGTGCGTGAGCCTAACTCCTCCTGGTACTCTCCCGGTCCTGAGTGGCTCAGCACCCGGCCGCAAATGCCGGTTTTATGGGCTGAGATTGAGTAGCCCAGCTCGGGGATGGCTGCCCCACTCATGCTCTGTATGCCAAAAGCTGATGCGGCTGAAATTGCAGTCCTGCACACAGAGTTTGTGATCCCGGCCACCATAGTTCCATGCATGCCACGCATAGAAGCATGTTTGTATTGGACACACATGTCGTCCAAGTTTGAGTTGGGTTGGATCACCCTGCCGACTACAACTTCTCTCACACTCTCCCCTAGTCTAAGACCCTCCCCCTGAAGCTTGGCTGGGTAGAACCTCCCCTGGGGGAACTCCTTAGTGATCATAGCACCAGATTTGTTAGCACCAACAAGACTGTCGTACTTGATGGATGACGACGGACGCACGATGACGGACGCCATCGCGGATTGGGGCATGCCCCTCGACATCCCCCCTCTGTCCTGAATCATCTCTCCGTGCCTCCACGCGTCTACGGACGAAGTCATGATGTCCCCACCGAGGGCTGAGGCCACAGAGGTGATGGCGGCGGTCCCATGACCTTTGACGTCCCTGAGTTCTGGCAGCAGCGTGGGGGGCTTCTGCTGCTCTGCGGAAGTTTTGCTACCGGCTGCCGCTAAGCTAACTGGCTGGATGGGTGTGAGGGTCGGTGGGGACAGGCGTCCGCCGTAACCGGCTCTCTCCCGCTCTCGCTCCCTCTCCCTCTCCTTCTCCCGCTCGGCAGCCTCTTTACGATCCAGTGCGTGCTGTGTGGGCGGATGGAAGACAGGCGCTCGGTGGAGAGATGGCATTGCCCTGAGCTGGTGATTTTGCTGCTGCTGTTGTTGCTGCTGCTGCTGCTGTTGTTGCTGCTGCTGTTGTTGCTGTTGTTGCTGCTGCTGCTGCTGCTGCTGCTGCTGCTGTTGTTGTTGTTGTTGATGATGATGGTGGTGTTGTTGTTGTTGGTGGTGATGGTGGTGATGGTGGTTGTGGTTGGGTGCTGTGGAGGACGATGTAGAGGAGGAAGGAGAAATGGCGGGGCTGCGGCGTTCTATCCTGTCCAGACCACCCGTGTGGTGCTGATGTTGCTGTTGGACGAGTGTTACCTGCTGGCTGAGCTGCTCTGTGATTTTCCCTGCTAAACCCTCTCCTCCCTCCGGATGGTGCTTGATGAGGGGAGGGGGCTTGGAGAGGGAGGCTTTGGAGCTGTAGCTGCCCAGGGACAGAGCTCCCTGGCTTGGCACGGCGGCCCCGACGCTGGCCACGACCCCTGGAGCTCCGCCAGACACTTTCTCGTAGTAAGAGCTGAGCTCCTTGGAGGGGTAGAGTCTCGGAGGCTCGTTCACAACACTGTTGGACAGCGTGGTGAAGTAGTTGCTCTTTTCTGATTGGATGACATGGGGATGGATGTGGCCGGCCTTGAGGCTTGGGGAGGCGAGAGCCGGTAACCGCACGGGAAAGGCTGGATCCCTGCACCTCTCTCTGTCCATCCCGGGGTCACCGGAGCGCTGGATCTTGGCGGTGAAGGGTGCGACCTCAATGCTCTCTTTCAGGATTTGACGATTCTCTTCTTTGTATTTACTGGCTCGGTCCGCTGCCTGAACTGCATCCTGTGCAAGAAAATGCACAAAAAAAATACTGTTAGGGATTGCTTTTTTAATTTTCAAACAGACATATTGCAGCACTACACTTGTGTATTATAAGCTGCTTAGAGATGGTGTTAGGAAATTAAACGGCTCATAATTCCCTCTCTACCGTCTATTTTATTTTGCTGTGAAAACATCTTCAAACAGCTGGATTTCTTCAAGTTTCTTACCAAAAACTACTTTTACAAGATTCCATTTGAACACATCACGATACCCTTATTGTTTACCGTAGCCCAATACAAATGTATACCAAGTAGAGCTTCAACGCAGCATGTACAGTGGCTTGCAAAAGTATTCATACCCCTTGAACGTTTCCACATTTTGTCACATTACACGCCATAATCATAAATATATTTTATTGGAATTTTATGTGAAAGACCAACACAAAGTGTCACACGGTTGTGAAGTACAAAGAAAATTATACATGATTTTAATTTTTTTTCACAAACAAAAAACTAAGAAGGGGAGTGTGCAAAATTATTCAGCCCCCTTTTCTCTGAGTGCAACCAATTGCCTTCAGAAGTTGCCTGATGACTGCTGAATGATTGAATGTTGACCGAATGACTAAATAGAGTCCACCTGTGTGTAATCTAATCTCAGTACAAATACAGCTGTTCTGTGACGGCCTCAGAGGTTTGTTAAGAGAATATTGGGGAGCAAACAGGACCATGAAGTCCAAGGAACAGACCAGACAGGTCAGAGATAAAGTTGTGGAGAAGTTTAAAGCAGGGTTAGGCTATAAAAGATTTCCCAAGCTTTGAACATGTCACGGAGCACTGTTCAATCCATTATCCGGAAATGGAAAGAGTATGGCACAACTGCAAACCTACCAAGACACGGCCGTCCACCTAAAACTACAGGCCGAACAAGGAGAGCACTGACAAGAGATGCAGCCAAGAGGCCCATGGTGACTCTGGACGAACTGCAGAGATCCACAGCTCAGGTGGGGGAATCTGTCCACAGGACAACTATTGGGCGTGCACTCCACAAATCTGGCATTTATGGAAGAGTGGCAAGAAGAAAGCCATTGTTAAAAGAAAACCATAAGAAGTCCCGTTTGCAGTTTGCCAGAAACCATGTGGGGGACACAGCAAACATGTGGAAGGAGGTGCTCTGGTCAGATGAGACTAAAATTGAACTTTTTGGCCTAAATGCAAAACGTTATGTGTGGCAGAAACCTAACACTGCACATCACCCTGAACACACCATCCCCACTGTCAAACATGGTGGTGGTAGCATGATGCTCTGGGGGTGCTTCTCTTCAGCAGGGACAGGGAAGTTGGTCAGAGTTGATGGGACGATGGATGGAGCCAAATACAGGGCAATCTGGGAAGAAAACCTGTTGGAGTCTGCAAAAGACTTGAGACTGGGGCGGAGGTTCACCTTCCAGCAGGACAACGACCCTAAACATAAAGCCAGGGCTACAATGGAATGGTTTAAAACAAAACATATTCATGTGTTAGAATGGCCCAGTCAAAGTCCAGACCTAAATCCCATCGAGAATCTGTGGCAAGATCTGAAAATCGCCGTCCACAAACGCTCTCCATCTAATCTGACTGACCTTGAGCTGTTTTGCAAAGAAGAATGGGCAAAAATCTCAGTCTCTAGATGTGCAAAGCTGGTAGAGACATACCCCAAAAGACTGGCAGCTGTAATTGCAGCAAAAGGCGGTTCCACAAAGTATTGACTCAGGGGGGCTGAATAATTTTACACACTGCACTTTTCAGTTTTTTATTTGTGAAAGAAATTTAAAAACATGTATAATTTTCTTTGTACTTCACAATTGTGTGACACTTTGTGTTGGTCTTTCACATAAAATTCCAATAAAATATATTTATGTTTGTGGCGTGTAATGTGACAAAATGTGGAAACGTTCAAGGGGTATGAATACTTTTGCAAGCCACTGTAAGTCAACGCGACCTCCGTTAGCTGTTGAGCTCTGTGCTATCGGCAAAAGAGTCGGTCACTGTGATTACTCCGAACAGCATTTATGGTAATAAATCTATGTAATAAGAACAGGATTTCTACACACCTTAACCTGTTGTGTGAAACCACTATTAGTGCTACCGATACCGACAGCAACAACAACGGTGCCGACAATAAAACCGAGGTGCAGCAGTGTACCTGTGCATTTGCCATGCGGGCCTTGCAGTGGGGGTCTAGGTAGAGACGGTGGAGGTGGATGTCTTTCCCTGTGGGGGTTCGACTTCGGTCCGTCTGCTCCTGCTTCAGCTGGGCTAGCGTCAACGTCCTGATCGGGTCCACGAAGCCTTTCTTATCCACTTCACTGCACACGGACAAGTCAAATGTTCAGCCAGAAGGACAACAGGAAACTAAAGCAGGACATGGCAGCTCATGAGCGAGTGCACGAGTTAAACTAACAGACAGGTTCAGGTAGGGTATTAGGTTACTGGCTGTTCAGCAGATCTTCAGTGGCCATGACATAAATAGGCTAATGAGTTTGTGATGTTTCCTCCGTAATGCTTTGTGTATTCACTGGTGTCTAAATAATGGCTGGTTGTTACATAAGGAGAGTGCAGGCTGCTGAATGAACAGCATTCTGTCTCAACTGCTCTCATGTTGGAATAGTGCCGCTTCACTTCGTCTGTCTGATCTGGTATTGCCTGTCTGCTTCTCAGGGCTAACTTAGCTCTCCAGCTGCTCTCTGAACAGATCTAGCTTTACAAACGCTGTTCAAATGTAGAAAACAACAATTGTGTGTCTCATCTTTCTTGCTCCGGAGTGCTTCTTCCAACCAGCTTTCAGGAAAAGGGAATGCCTGGTGTTTTCACTGACCTCACATGGGACAGCTTTACTGACTAGCCTCTAATGGCTAGTCAGTAAAGCTAGCCTCACATTCATAGCAGTCCAGCTGGGCTGGACTGCTATGAATGTGTGAAAATAGATAAACTCCCCTTGACCTAACATACTTCATTCTATTTCAAGGAGATCAGATCTTATATGGATTATATCTATGAACAAAAGGAACCTTCAATACCCCACGGAGAGCCTCACGTGTTCCTGGGCTTTCTACTTACTCTTTATGAGCCTTCGACAGTGGAGGGCTCGCATGAGCGCTGATTTTGATCGTGGGCCGGTGGGGGTCGGCGCTTGCCGGCCGAACGGGAACGTGGCTCAGCAAACCCAAAGTGTCACCGGCACTGCCGGCGGCCTGGTGCAGCCATGGACTTGTGTTCTGCACACGTAAATACACAAACAACAAAAACGTGAAACCCACAGAAAAAGTGATTGTTTTTACATCGTTATTCACATTTTCATGACGGTGTGATGCGTCTGTTTCAAACAAAGAGGTTCTCTTCAGTCTGTAGAGCTTGATGTGGAGGTCAGGACAGTAGTGATGAGGTGACTCAGGTCATTCAGGTGACTCCACCTTCCAGTCAATAAAAGGACAAACCCGATGAGGGCACGGGGAATTTGAAGCGCCCTTTTTGAGCTGAGAACAAAAAACTGTAGTGATGGTGTTATGCAAGGACAAATCCTGGGCGTCCTTGAGAGACAACAAATCATCAGACACTTTAATGGAAACAGGGACATTTTCTGATTCACAGCTCGAGGCCCTATGTGCAAATAAAAGTCAATTAAATTGATTACCTTAGTCCATTTCCTTTTAATATAGTTATGTATGTTTCTATTTTTTGACGTTGTGTAAAGCTTATGGAAGCTCTAAGTAATAACTGGGCACAATAGCTGCTCTCGTCAGAATTTGGGACTATTTCACATTTGATGACAGTAAGCCACAGCCTGTGTTCACCCCAAGACACACAAACGCATACACCTACCCTCCTGAGCGAGCCCTCGGAATTCACGCTGACGGGGTTTTCAGGGTGAACCCACTTGGCTGTGGGTGGCAGGTTGAGTCCTGGGGGGTAAGAGGTGGGCGTTCCGTTGGGGTACTGCCAGAGGATGGGGTAAAGACCCAGCCCTGCTGCCCCGCCGTGCGCCTGGGCTAGTAGAGAGGATGGAGGGGGGCCCTGACCCTGAAAGCAAAGACACATATTTGGTGTGAATAATGTTCAGTTTCAAACAGACATATCCTGATTGGATCAGCTGGGAGAGGAGCTGCGTATTCATATGGAGTCAGACCTGTAGGAACTGCTGCTGGTGAGGCAGGCCGAGGTGGCCCAGCCCGCTGGGGGAGTCGAGCCGGGGGTGGCCCCCGAGGAGTGACACCGCGGGAGGAGGCATAGCCGGGAGCACCCCGGGGGGCAATAGGTGCGGGTGAGGTAGGGCAGAGGTGTGAGGGGGGGCGAGGAGGTGGGAGGCGGCGTGGGGGTGGGACGCGGAGGTGAGGCAGGGGGAGTGAGGGGAGGGGGAGTGAAGGGTGTGCAGATGGGGATGGAGATAGGCTGCCACGTGGTTGGAGGACACAGAGACGGAGACAGAGTTCTCAGCGTCTGAGCGGACCAGCGCTGGGTCCCTGTAAACGGTGAAGGTCTCGTTCTTATCGATGATCAGAGGGCTCTTGGTGCTGCTGCTCAAATTGACTCCTGACTCCGACCGCGCCGGCACCGGCTTGAAACAGGACCGCGGGGGTTCTGCCATTTCTATTTTGGGCACCAAGCGGCCTATCGGAGGCGGGGAGGAGGCGGAGTACCTCTGTATTTTATGCTTAGAGACCTCTGGGGAGGTGTTGGGTTTGGGTTTGGAGATGTCCAGCAGGCCCGGGTGGGGCTTAGCCTTGAGAAGGTCAGCTGGATTTGTGTTGGGGTAGGGATGGCTCTGAGAGTTGTTGGGATGCTGGGGTTTCTGTTTCAGGGCGTCGTGCTGAGCTGGTTTGGGACTCATTCTGGATCTAACGAGTTCAGGGGGAAGTACTGTGTTCATCTTGTGGGGGGGCGCTTGCTGCGGAGGGTGTTTTCTCGTCTCCTCAGACAGAGACGGGTTCTTAATGCTGGAGTGGATGGATGAGTAGTGTTGATGTTGTCCGTGCTGCTGCTGTTGATGATGGAGGTGTTGAGGAAGAACAGTTTTCTCCTTTTCCACCAGCACCACATTTTCAACCATTGATGTGACAGGCCTAAAAAAATAAAAAAGCACAATAGAAAATGTTTTTCACATATGTACACAGAAAAGGATCTACGTTGTTTCACTATTGATGCCTCTTTCACGAGGGAAAACGTAGGAAACGTTCCCTCACGTTCTCACTATGTGAAGGAAGGGAGAACTGCTCTCACACAAAAATCAGGAAGTGGTGTATTTGCATCACCACAGGAGTTCAAATAAGCAACCATGCTTTAAAAATAGGGGGAAACCGGGTTACTGGCCTGCAGCATGTATACGCAGATTTACAGTGTAGCGTTTAATACACATCAAAACTTGCTTTTTGCTCATCAAATTCCTCTACATCTGCATTAATAATCACAATAAACACAAGCATTGACATGCAAGGAAGCACATTCAGTCCAAAAACCATGTTTTTCGGTTCAGAAATAAAAAAATGACCTACTTTGAGCTTTTCCTTGGTCACCTCATGACAAACAACATATGTAAATGATCCCCTACTTCCGCATGTGCCGTCTGACGCGCTTTCAGAAGAGTCTGAGGACCAATGAGATCGCAGGATCTCGGAAAGCCCCCAAAAAACAAAAGACAACTTCTGGTACCGCTTCGCAATTTTTAGACACTGATATTGGTCAGTAAATGATCTAGATCCCAACAGTTCCGTGCGGTTACATGGATGTGTCTTTGACTGAAATCCGCCATTGTAAGGGGGACTTATTAATGTTTTAGTGAAACGTCATCATCGCTTAGTCATTTTAAAGCGCTTACGGAATTAATCTTAACAATCTCTGTCGAGTCAAACGTGTAGACTTTCTAGCAGAAATAAGATAAATAGAAAGTAAAACATAAAATAGGAACGGACAGGTGGGTCGTAAGCAAAGTAATTGAAAACGGAACCGGAAATAACCACGGGGCGCACTTAAGAGGGGAGGAGGAAACGCCGCAAGCAAAAAAAAAAAAAGAGAGAGTACAAAGCAGATGATCTGCGGCAATAACGGGGCATCGACAAGTCCGGAGAGGCAGCCGGTAAGAGGCAAATTCTGAACGCTGACTGACTGACTTTCACTTTCACCGCCAGTGTGGGAGCGTCAGCGACGTCATGGGGCTCCGCAGCGCGCTCACTCACTTGTGCAGGGGTGAATTGGTTGGGACAGATATCGTTGGGGTTAAATGGGGAGTTTGTCTTAGGTTGATTGTCTGGTGTCTCGTTATATTGTTTGCAATGTACATGTTGGTGGAAGCACAGCTGGGGATCTGTAGGTGGTGAAGGTAGGTTTTGTGCACGGGTGCAAATTGGAAAGATTTCTTTGCTGGCATATTTGAAATGGGGGTTTTCTGTTTTCCCTCCAAAGGTTTTTCACCTCTTTCGTTGCCGTATGGCGCGAATGAAAATGACTGCAGTGGCTTGATTCCAGAATAAAAGGAGAAAGAAAAAAGGAAGAAGTTTGTCGTCATTCTGAGTGAAACCCGTTTAAATCCGGGTAGATGCACCAATCCCTATCAAGTGGGGAGGCGGATAGGTCCAAAGCCATAACTTGACAGTGAAAAACCGCGGACCAAAAACAGGAAAGTCTGGAAAACCAGGAAAAGGAAATCTGGGAGCTTTGAGCTGGAACAGCAGAAGAAATAAACTGGAATCCTGGCAAAAGAAGACAATCAAGTGGAACGATAAAGCATTGAAGTAGTACTTACCTTCTCAACTGGAGTCAACGACGGAGCGGATTCAAGTATGATGGATCAAGCTATGGAGAAATCAGTTGAGCAACTCAAGGTCGAGCGAACTACAGCGAAAAGATTATTTACACGTCTGGTCAACAGCATTACCAGGACCTACAAAGACATGTCTGAAAAGGAGCTCAGAGACAGTTTCAATAATGTCATAAAAGAGGCTGAGAAAGTCATGGGCGCAAATGAAGATGTGGAGACTGCATCCATTGCGGAACTGGAGTCGGAGCTGGAGGCTGGTGAAGATGCTGTGTTAACTAAACAGCAGCAAGCCGACATAGCAAAGACTTGCAACGAGTGTGATGGGAAGCTAAAGGAGGTCAAAAGTCTGATTCAGGAGGCACTTTGGGATAACTTCGGGGATGTTGAATTGTCAACATCATTGCAGGCAGCAGAGGAAGTGGGTGACCGTGCTGCTGATGCGCGGCCCGATGGTAGCCAGGAGGCATACGACTTCATGCTCGACCACCTGCAACGACTGGTAAGGACTGCAAAGGAGGTGTACAGTCGGTGGAAACGATGGATCCCACCAAGTGTGCAAAAGGACTTTCAGAGCCGCGTGAAGAGGCTGGAGCTCCTCCTTCCCAAGCTGATTTCCAGGAAGGCTGACTACATACAGGATAGGAAAGAGGAGGAGGGGGAAAGACCACTTGGGCCCACGCCGGCCACCATCAGACTGAAACCTATAGCCCTGCCAAAGTTCACTGGGAATAAACGTGACTTCCACAGGTGGAAAAAGGACTGGGAAGCGCTCCAGAAGCAAGGTGAGCCGACCGGTTCAAGAGAAGTGAGAAAGTTTCAACTACTGGACAGTCTTGACGATAAAATCGCAAGAGACCTTCGCCTGACCAGCTATAACACGGCAGGTGACATTTTCCGTGTCCTAGAGAACCGCTATGGCAATAAAATTGCTATTGCTATTGACATAGTGGAGGAGTTGCAGAGAATGCCAGCTGCCAGAAGTCATCAGCCACGGAAAATTGTGGAATTAATCCAAGCTGTGGAGAAGGCACTTCAAGATTTGAGCGACCTTGGGGACACAGGTGCGATCAAAAATCCGCTGGTGACGAAATCAATAGAAAGTAAACTTCCAGAAATTCTGAAGAAGGAATGGCTTGTCTATGTCGCTGACAGGAGAAACGCAGTGGCAGCAGAGAATCGTTTTGACAGTCTCTTGGCATTCCTCAAAGGGCAAGAGAGCATATATGAGCAGCTCGAGCAGCTAAGAGAGGAGGAGCCAAGTAGGAAAGAGACCAGAACCGAGCCAAGATATGCCAGAACCAAGTCTACCAAATCAGAAGATGACCATTTTGGGTGTGTAGTCTGTGGTGACGGAAAGCACAAGAAAAAACTCTACTTTTGCAACCAGTTTCGTGCGCTAAAGCTAACGGAGAAGAAGGCTGCAGTGAGAAAGTTGGGAGCATGCAGGAGGTGCCTTGAAGTACATGAGGACGCTTCATGCTGCAAAACTGACTTTCTATGTAAAAATCAAGTCTGCAGAGAGGAGCAAGCTCCTGGGCATCATTTCTATCTGTGCCCAAATGCTGCAGCGAGAAAAAGCATCGGAGAGAACGAGCACAGATTCGGCCCGGAGAGGGAAAAAACCAGGAGGAAACATACAAAAGAGCAAGAGGAGTTCTTCAACAAGCTTTCCCCAGAATTGGCAAAGCAATGTCGGGATGTGTTCTCCAACACTGCGTCAAGAGCTTTCAGTACTAGGAAGGATACACCAAGCCTTCTTGTGGAAAGTGGACTGCAAGAGCTACCAGTGCTTATGATGCTCCTCGAGGTCACAGCAAATGCTGGACAAAAGATCGGGACATTAATTGATTTGGCTTCGGACACAAATTATATAACCCACAAGACAGCAAGCGAACTGAACCTCAGGAGTGAGGAAATTACACTTGTCGTCCATGGAGTTGGAGGGATGACAGTTCGTGTGGAGACGAAGCGTTACCTTCTAAGGATCCGAGTGAAGACTCCCAAGGGCACTCTCAAACCCCATCAATTGCTTTGTTATGGACTAGACAGCATAGCAAATGTCCACAAAAATGTGACACCAGAACAGCTGCACAAGTTTTTCCCAGGGATTCCACTGGATGAACTTGTGAGACCCAAAGAGGTACATTTGCTCATAAGCCACAGAGAAGGACAATTGGCTCCTCAAAGAGTCAAAGCTGTTGGAGACCTCGTACTGTGGGACGGACCTCTTGGAAAGACGGTTGGCGGAACGCATCCTGACCTCTTTGAGGGGCTCACTGTATCAGCCCACATGTCCAAGACTCATTTCGCGAGGTCAATGAGAGCAGCAGCTGTGAAGTATGAGGAACTCACTGGCAGGATCCCTGAGACCCCTCTACGAAACAAAGAGGCTAGCGCCAAGTTTCAGGAGTCAAGTACGTCAACCACCAAGAAAGATTTCCTTGAATGGTGGAAATGGGATAGTATTGGTGCAGCATGTGAGCCGAGATGCGGGGGTTGCCGCTGCGGGAAATGCCAGCCAGGCGGCAAAGAGATGACTCTTGCTGAGGAGAGGGAGGTCGAAATAATGAAGGAAGGCCTAACCTATGTCAAAGGCGATAGCCACAGCGAAGAACCACATTGGCACTCCAGGTATCCTTGGTTAGAGGATCCAGCCTCTCTGCCTGACAACAAAAGGACAGTCGAGGCTACATTTCTGAGAACAGAAAAGCAGCTAGCCAAGGAACCGGAATGGAAGGTTGCCTATACGGCTCAAGTTCATGACATGGTTGAGTGAGGGGCGGCAATCAAATTGTCTAAGGAGGCAATAAACAACTGGAAAGGACCAGTATGGTATGTGAGTCACCTTATTGCTCCTAACCCACACTCTGTCACGACCCCAGTGAGACTTGTGTGGAACAGCAGCCAGAAGTGCAGAGGTGTGAGCCTGAATGACCTACTGATGAAAGGTCCAGACGTCCTCAACCAGATTCGCGCTGTCCTGCTCAGATTCAGGTGTGGAGTACATGCTGCCCTGGGTGATATAAAAAAGATGTACAACTCTGTTTGGTTGGAGGATCGAGAAGTACACCTGCATAGATTCCTCTGGCGAGACTCAGAAGATGAAGAGCTGGCGGAATATGCAATCACAAGAGTAAACATTGGAGACAAGCCAGCGGGGTGCATCGCACAGCTGGCAATGCGTGAGACTGCAAACCTCGCACCTTTCATCCACCTCAACGTGGAGCGGCAGGTGCTCGAGGAGGACAGCTACGTCGATGACATTCTCACATCCCACAATGACCTTGACAAGCTTAAAACCATCACAGCAAATGTGAAGCATATCCTGCTAGCTGGAGGGTTCAAGCTCAAGCCTTGGGTCTTTTCTGGGCAAAGTGGGAGGACTGGTTGGAAGGATGAGCCGGAGAAGGCCAAGACGAAGACGTTGGTCCTGCCAAACCAAAGGAGTGATGATGACAATAAGGCGCTCGGCCTGGGCTACATGGTAGAAGAGGACAAGCTCCATGTCATGACCGCAATCAATTTCTCGAAGAGAAAGAAAAAGATGAGAAGCGGCCACGACCTTCACCAAGGACAGGTCAGAGATCAGATGCCAAATCCCCTTACGCGGAGAGAACTGCTCAGCCAAGTTTCAGGTCTGTATGACCCAGTCGGCCTGGTAACTCCTGCTAAGCAAAAAGGAGCTATACTTGTGCGAAGGGCGTTCCAAGAGGCGAAGAATGGAAAATGTCCAATCAAAGACACATGGGACATAGCACTCTCAGAGGACCTCAGGGAAGACGCGATTAGGCTCTTCGAAGAATACATTCAACTTGGCAAAGTCATGTTCACCAGAGCACTAACGCCTCCATGCTATGTTGATAAACCCTGGGCAATCACATTCTCAGATGGAAGCGAGCATACGTATGGAGCAGTGATGTATCTAAGATGGAACTCGAACCAAGGCCCAATGGTTACGCTGGTGGAGTCCAAAGCAAAATTAACTCCCTTGGACTGTAAAGGTGATGCTGTGAAAGCAGAGATTTGTGGAGCAGTGTTTGCCTCGCGGCTGAAGAAGTACTTTGAGCTGCACAGCCGAATCCAGATTGGAAAGTGGTACCATCTCCTCGATAGCCAAACAGTTCTTGGTGCAGTACAACGAGAAAGCTACGGCTATCAGACTTTCTTTGCGAATAGGATTGGGGAAATTCAGGACGGGACAGGGATTCAAGACTGGTGGTGGATCCCTGGGCATCAAAACATCGCTGACATAATAACCAGAGGGGCCAGCCCTCAAGACTTGGATGAGGACTCAGAGTGGCAAAATGGGCCAGAGTTTCTGAAGTTACCAGTCAGTGAGTGGCCAATCAAATCGGCCAAAGAACTAGCGAGCGCTGCCAGAGAAAGCGTCAACAAGTTGCAAAAGAAGGCATTTGCTGCTGTGACGAGAGCCAAGGCAAAGGAAGCTGAGTCAGACCAACACCAAGCAGTAACTGAACGAAGAAGACCACCTGCAGGATCAGCCATCCTAGGCCTTGTGGATGCCAAGCAGTTCAGTAGCTTGACTAAACTGGTCAAAACAATTGCATGGATCTGGAGAGCAGCAAAAAAGTTCATTGGACGAAATAAAGCCGCAAAGAGCTCAAAGTGGGAGGCAGTTTCTTCGAGAGGAGTTGTCTCGGTAAAGGAACGAGAAGATGCCCTGAGAGACATCTTTCTTGCGGCGCAAGAAGGCACAACCTTCCCAAGCACCACGACAGACAGACTAGTAGTCTATAAAGAGGAACACTCCGGGCTTTTAGTTTGCGGTGGCCGAGTGCAAATCTTCAAAGAAGATCAAGTAGGAGTCCCTATCTTACCCTATAACACATGGGTGTCCACACTGCTTGCTCGGGAGGCCCACCAAGAGAGTCATGATGGAGTGGCTGGAACCCTGCTCAAGATGAGAGGGAGGGCATGGGTCATACGAGGCCGAAGGATTGCCCAAAAGGTTGTTGATGGCTGCATAATCTGCAAAAAGGCAAAGGCAAGGAAATGTCAACAAGTAATGGGTGACTTGCCGCCGGAACGAACAGAACCTGCTGCGCCATTCAAGTTCACGACCATAGACCTCTTCGGACCGTACCAAGTCAAAGATGACGTGAAGAAGAGAGTGAGACTAAAGGTCTGGGGTGTGGTCTTCTGCTGCATGGCCAGTAGAGCTATCCACACAGAGTTGGTAAACACACTATCAACAGAAGGGTTCCTGATGGCCTACCAAAGGTTCACGGCGATCAGGGGGCATCCAAGGAAGATCTGGACAGATCCAGGCACCAATTTCATTGGAGCTAAACAAGTCTTGGAGGAGCTTTACAGATTTCTGGATGGCTTGAACAAACCAGCCTTGCAGGAGAACGCAGCAAAAAATGGGACTGAGTGGATGTGGAAAATCCACCCAGCCGATTCTCCACACAGAAATGGTGCTGCAGAAGCTGCTGTACGCATCGTAAAGAGAGCACTCCAGATTCTTGGAAAGGGGTCGGAGCTCACATACAGTGAGTTCCAGACAACTCTTCACATCGCAGCCAACCTGGCAAATGAGCGCCCAATTGACGCCAGAGTACAGAGCCGGGAAGACTGTATCCAGTACATCACACCCAACACGCTCCTTCTTGGGCGGGCATCTCAAACTGGGGATGTCCAAACATTTGACTTTGCTAGCTACCCCTACAAGAGACTAAGAGCAATGCAGTCAGAGGTGACCAAGTTCTGGAAGCATTGGAGCCAACTTGCTGGTCCCAACTTATTCGTGCGGAGCAAGTGGCATACTACAGAAAGAAATGTTGCTGTTGGGGACGTTGTCTGGCTAAGTGACCAAAATGCGCTAAGAGGGCAGTTCAAGCTTGGAAGGGTCATCAGTACGAATCCAGACAGTAAAGGCATCGTGAGGGACGTCAATGTCAGAATCTTCCCAAGCTACAATGTTCCTGTGACGAGACCAACAAGGGAAGCAAGAGCAAGTCATCCGACCGTGAGCAAGCAGAACGGGAAGATCCAGGCTACCATCCTTCACAGAGACGTCAGGCGGTTGGTTGTCTTACTACCTGCTGAAGAACAGGACAACATCTCCGGAAGATGAGAGCTGAACTGGAGCAACAAAGTTTGCCTTTTTAAAGTTGGCGATCTTCACAGTGGTTCCATGGGAAGATCGAGTGGGAGGTGTCGAGTCAAACGTGTAGACTTTCTAGCAGAAATAAGATAAATAGAAAGTAAAACATAAAATAGGAACGGACAGGTGGGTCGTAAGCAAAGTAATTGAAAACGGAACCGGAAATAACCACGGGGCGCACTTAAGAGGGGAGGAGGAAACGCCGCAAGCAAAAAAAAAAAGAGAGAGTACAAAGCAGATGATCTGCGGCAATAACGGGGCATCGACAAGTCCGGAGAGGCAGCCGGTAAGAGGCAAATTCTGAACGCTGACTGACTGACTTTCACTTTCACCGCCAGTGTGGGAGCGTCAGCGACGTCATGGGGCTCCGCAGCGCGCTCACTCACTTGTGCAGGGGTGAATTGGTTGGGACAGATATCGTTGGGGTTAAATGGGGAGTTTGTCTTAGGTTGATTGTCTGGTGTCTCGTTATATTGTTTGCAATGTACATGTTGGTGGAAGCACAGCTGGGGATCTGTAGGTGGTGAAGGTAGGTTTTGTGCACGGGTGCAAATTGGAAAGATTTCTTTGCTGGCATATTTGAAATGGGGGTTTTCTGTTTTCCCTCCAAAGGTTTTTCACCTCTTTCGTTGCCGTATGGCGCGAATGAAAATGACTGCAGTGGCTTGATTCCAGAATAAAAGGAGAAAGAAAAAAGGAAGAAGTTTGTCGTCATTCTGAGTGAAACCCGTTTAAATCCGGGTAGATGCACCAATCCCTATCAAGTGGGGAGGCGGATAGGTCCAAAGCCATAACTTGACAATCTCTTCTCACAAGGGTTAATGTACTTTAGCAATTTAAATGAATTCAATCGGAACTGTGGATGAGGAGATAGCACAGTTTTGGTTTTGAAAAAACACAATTCCCATTTTTCAGGAGACAGGAAAAAAGAGCTGTGGGCTTATAAGAGGGTGATTTCTACTCAAACATCTCCATGTTCTCAGCAGACAGATCACAGGCAAAGAACTCGGCAGGTCATATTCTTTGCAGCTATGGAGATGTGTGTTGATTCACAGAAAGTACGTTCTTTTGCCTTAATAACTGATATTACCGTCAAATGAAACACAAGCTGTCAGGTTGGGAACCCACAGGTTGCATTTATGACCGATGTGTTCCAAGTCCAATTTCCAACACTATTTGAAGCCTTTACTCCGCCATCATCCAGTCTGTTCTCTGTTCTTCCATCACTGTGTGGTTTGGATCGGCCACCAAACAGGACAGAGACAGACAACAGCGGATCGTCAAGTCTGCAGAGAGAACTATTGGTTCCAGCCTGCCTTGTGTATAAGTACGAAGGGCTAAGTGAAACCGAGTAAAATTCCATGTATGTGTAAACACACATGGCCATTAAAGCTGATTCTGATTCTGTTCTCACCTGATGACCTCAGAGGGAGCAAACTCCATCTTGTTGCTTAAGTTCCTGGCTGCTGTTATGCCACCTCCCATAATGCCTTGCTGCTGCATGGACGGCTCAATATCAGTCCTGCGGCCTCCTTCCGACGGCGAGGGAGACGGCGGTACAGGCGGCGAAGAGACGGGAGAGGAGTTGAGGGGGAGGTAAGGGGAGAGGGCCGTGGACTCGGCCTTTTGCGAGGCGAGCAGTGCCGACACGGCCTCGGAGCTCTCTTGGTGCACCGTGGCCTGGGCCTCATCCGTGATGTCGATCACGCCGACTCCACTTCCACCGCTGCCGGCGAGATGGGACAGAGATGGTGTCTGGGATCGAGAAGACGCTTCAAAGAAAAAACAACCACATTATACGATAAGAATACTAAGCTTCCTGATGATCAGCACATGTATGACAGCTGCCTGTACCTTTCACAGTGCTCTTGCTGCTCTCCACACTGCCGGGCTGGACTGCCTCAGACATCTGAGGCGCCTGTTGTCGTGGAGACTGGGTGATCTGCGTCACCGCCACCAACTCCTCCTCCTCCTTGGTTGACATTTTGCCCGTTTCCTTGACCACGCCCTTCTTGCCGTCCTCCGTTTCCTGAAGCTCCGTCCACGGGGACAAGCGGCCAATGAGAGGGGAAGAATCGTTCATTTTGGTGCCCTGCATTGGCGGCGGTGGCTGCTGCGGCTTCTTCTCCTCCTCCCTTTTGGAAACGGGGCTTTGTTTCACTTCACTGGCGCGAGACTTTAGCTCGTTCTCAGAGTTGGGCTCCGAGGAGGAGGAAGAGGAGGAGGACGAGGAGGACGAGGACGATGAGGATGAGGAGGAGCAGGAGGAGTGGACGGTCCTCTTGTTGTGTGGGTTTTCTGAGTCGCTGCTCTCCGACAGGTCAGAGGTCATGTCAGTCTTCAGCCTCTTTAGACCCACTTTTTTCTCATCTTCCTCGCCCTTTCTGCGTTTGTTCACCACCTGCTTGGCCTTTGACTTGGAGTCTGGAAAAATTAAAGAGAAAACAAATGGACCACTTTTAGACTCAAACACAGCTTCTATATACTCGACCTCGTCCTGCCCCAGTAATTATTTTAGCCAAACAGTTTAGTGATTGAAAGATTGAACCATGAGGCCTAAAGCACCACAATGTGTTCTATCTGGAAGCTGTGGTGTAGTTAACAGTTGACTGTCGAGAAGCATTTGGACCGATTAATGCCATCAGTTAAAGCTGCAAGATTCAAAATTAGGTTTCGATTGCCTCTCAACGGCTCTCAACATGTTAGCTAGTGGCTCATAGCCATCGTTGCATACACATATATGTACATAGAAAACAATCTAGTGGGAAAGAATACGCTCTATAGCATAGGTCACTAACTGGCGGACCGCGGTGTGTGTATATATATATATACACGTAAATATATGTATATATATATATACACGTAAATATATATATATATACACGTATCTCCTCCAATGAATCGCCACCTTAACGTGGTGGAGGAGTTTGAGTGGCTCAGTGATCCTGGGAGCTATGTTGTCCGGGGCGTCAGCCCTTGGTAGGGTCTCCCAAGGCAAACAGGTCTCGGGGGAGAGCCCAGACTAAGAGCGGTTCAAAAAACCCTGATGAATAGCAGCCCACGGTCTAAAGCTACCTCGCCCGGACAAGGGAAAGTAGTCCCCCCGTGGACCCACCACACGCGGGGAGAATTATCGGGGTCGGGTGCTATGCAGACCGGGCGGCGAGCCAGGCAGGAGACCTGGGCGAGCCAATCGCCGGCAGCATAGACTAGCTCTAGGGACGTGGAACGTCACCTCGCTAGCGGGGAAAGAGCCGGAGCTGGTGGAGGAGGTGGAGCGGTACCAGCTAGATTTAGTTGGGCTCACCTCCACGCACAGCATGGGCTCTGGAACCAAGCTCCTGGAGAAGGGTTGGACTTTGTCCTTTTCTGGAGTTGCCCAGGGTGAGAGGCGCCGGGCGGGAGTGGGGATACTCACGAGCCCCCGGCTGAGCGCTGCTATGTTGGAGTTTTCCCCGGAGAACGAGAGGGTTGCCTCCCTGCGCCTACGGGTTGCAGGGAGTAAAGCTCTGACTGTTGTTTGTGCTTATGCACCGAACAGCAGTTCGGAGTATCCGGCCTTCTTGGAGTCGGTGGGAGGGGTCCTGGAAAGGGCGCCGCCTGCCGACTCCATAGTTCTCCTGGGAGACTTCAACGCTCACGTGGGCAATGACAGAGAAACCTGGCGGGGCGTGATTGGGAGAAACGGCATGCCCGATCTGAACCCGAATGGTGTTTTGTTGTTGGACTTCTGTGCTAGCCACAGTTTGTCCATAACGAACACCATGTTCGAGCATAAGGTGGCTCATAAGTGTACCTGCTACCAGAACACCTTAGGCCGAAGATCAATGATCGACTTTGTAGTCGTATCATCTGATCTGCGGCCGTATGTCTTGGACACTCGGGTGAAGAGAGGAGCAGAGCTGTCAACTGATCACCACCTGGTGGTGAGTTGGATCAGATGGCGGGGGGGTCGGCTAGAAAGACCTGGCAAGCCCAAACGTGTAGTGAGGGTGAACTGGGAACGTCTGGCGGAGGATCCTGTCCGGGAGGTCTTCAACTCCCACCTCCGGAAGAACTTCTCACAAATCCCGAGGGAGGCTGGGGACATGGAACCCGAGTGGACCATGTTGCCACCAAGGTGCCACCACCTTGGTGGCAAGGCGCCAGGGGTGGATGAGATCCGCCCTGAGATGCTGAAAGCGCTGGACATTGTTGGGTTGTCTTGGTTGACACGCCTTTTCAGTGTCGCATGGGGGTCGGGAACAGTGCCCATGGACTGGCAGACCGGGGTGGTGGTTCCCATCTTCAAGAAGGGGGACCGGAGAGTGTGCTCAAACTATCGTGGCATCACACTGCTCAGCCTCCCGGGAAAAGCTTATGCCAGGGTGCTGGAAAGGAGGCTCCGACCGCTTGTCGAACCTCAGATTCAAGACGAGCAGTGCGGATTCCGTCCCGGTCGTGGAACAGTGGACCAGCTCTTTACCCTTGCAAGACTACTGGAGGGGTCCTGGGAGTTTGCCCAACCAGTCTACATGTGCTTTGTGGACTTGGAGAAGGCTTTCGACCGGGTCCCTCGGGGGTTTTTGTGGGGGGTGCTGCGGGAGTATGGGGTGCCGGACCCGTTGGCACGGGCTTTCCGGTCTTTGTACGCCTGCAGTAGGAGCTGTGTTCGTATCCTCGGTAATAAGTCAGACACGTTCCCGGTGGGTGTTGGCCTCCGCCAGGGCTGCCCTTTATCACCGGTCCTGTTCGTGACCTTCACGGACAGGATATCTAGGCGCAGCCAGGGGGCGGAGAGGATCCGGTTCGGGAGTCTCGGGATCGCCTCTCTGCTGTTCGCGGATGATGTGGTCCTGTTTGCCTCCTCGGACTGTGACCTCCAGCATTCACTGGGGCGTTTTGCAGCCGAGTGTGAAGCGGCAGGGATGAGAGTTAGCGCCTCCAAATCTGAGGCCATGGTGCTCTGCCGGAAACCGGTGGATTGCTCCCTCGAGGTGGGGACAAACTGCCTACCCCAAGCGAAGGAGTTCAAGTATCTCGGGGTCTTGTTCACGAGTGAGGGTAAGGTGGAGCGGGAGATCGACAGACGGATCGGTGCGGCTGCAGCAATAAAACAGGCGCTGTACCGGTCCATTTACTGGTCGGTCTATGTTCCAACCCTCACCTATGGTCACGAACTCTGGGTCGTGACCGAAAGAACGAGATCTCGAATACAAGCGGCCGAAATGAGCTTCCTCCGCAGGGTGGCCGGGCTCACCCTTAGAGATAGGGTAAGGAGCTCGGACATCAGGAGGGAGCTTGGAGTCGAGTCGCTGCTCCTTCGTGTCGAAAGGAGTCAGCTGAGGTGGTTCGGGCATCTAGTCAGGATGCCTCCTGGACGCCTCCCATTAGAGGTTTTCCAGGCACGTCCAACTGGTAGGAGACCCCGGGGAAGACCGAGGACACGCTGGAGGGATTATATCTCCCGGCTGGCCTTGGAACGCCTCGGGATCCCCCAGAATGAGCTGGAAAGTGTTGCGGGTGAGAGGGAAGCCTGGGTCGGCCTGCTGAACCTGCTGCCACCGCGACCCGACCCCGGATAAGCGGCTGATAATGGATGGATATATACGTACGTATTTATTTATTTATATTTATATATATATATATATATATATATATATATATATATATTTATATATATATATATATATATATATATATATATATATATATATATATATATATATATATATATATATATACACACACACACATATACACATACACATATATACACATACACATATATATATATATATATATATATATATATATATATATATATATATATATATATATATATATATATATATATATGTATATATATATATACACACATATATATATATACATATACACACATATACCATAATTTACTTCATTTGATTCATTTTGCGATATACCTCACTTCTAGTGAGTGGCCCAGACTTTCGTATATTTTTCTGTTTGTGGCCCTCAGTGAAAAAAGTTTGGACACCCCTGGTTTTTACGTTTATTCGTTGAATGCAGCAGGTTATCTTTTGACTACATCAAATATGTAAAGGGCTATGCATTCCAATCAGGAGGAGAGGAGTAGCGTATCTAAATCCTCACCTCTCCCTGTGGACTCCTCTCTCCGGTCCTTGTCCTCCTCTGGAACGCTGCTGTCTGATCCTTTCCTCCTGCACGAGCGAGAGTTGCGCTGCTCCCTCTGCTCCCGTCCACTGTTGCCGGGCGAGTGGTGGGATTGGCTGGCGGGCTGCTGGCTTTGCTGCGATTGGCTCTGCTGCTGAGAGGCCAGCGTCCCCTGGGAACCTTTCGGGTTGGGGCCTGATGAGGTTGTGATGGGGCGGGGGCTGTTGGCTTGGGCTCGCGTGTAATGACTCTGCAAGTGTATATTTTCAAAAACAGTCGTAGGTTAGCTCACGTAGAGAGATGTGCAGACAGTACTATGAATAGCAGTTTATTTTATACACCTCAACAGTTGCAATATGAGAAGCCTGCAATGCATCCTATCTGCACACAACTCGCTCAAACAAATGCTGTCCAATGGAATCGCTCTGCAGTAAACCCTGCGCGAAGGTTACTATGTTCTGTTCTTGTTAAGAGTTCATTCAACTCCACGGTCAGTTTGGAGGACATAGTTTGGGCTACTGCTGATGCTTTTGGGGTCCTGCAGTGACGTTCACCTTCCCACCACCAACCTCGTCTTAAAGAGACAGGTGCTGTAGTGCCTGAACATCCTCAGTTGTTTACAAGCCTAAAAATAGCAGCATATCCTCACACAACCTCAGCCAGCTCCACTGGCAACAGCTGGATCTGCCAGCAGGGAGCACAGTCCCCCTCCAGTGCCGAGGTTCAGGAGAGTACATCAGAAATACAACAAGTGGTTGCCGACGTGTTCCGCCTCTCCTCGTCCATATGGAGAGGAGTTCACGTTCCCCCCACGTTCCAACACTAGATTTGGTCCAGCTGTTTACGCAGAATTAGAGGGGGTGACATCAACCGCTGGACTTCATGACTGAAGGGTGTTTCTAACCTTTTTTTATCACTTCCGTTTCATGACAGGGAGTGAATATGGAAAACGCAGCCTCCAAAATGAGCGTAAACTAAAATTAAACTTAGTTTGAACAAGAGTTGAACATTAGAACCTTCATGACGGGACGACGTATAACAGGACTGTTGGATTAAACCATATTAGTTTATCAGACAGTGGTTCCATACCATAATAACACCACTTTAGGGAGAACGGCTGGCCGTACACTGGTGTTGCGCTCTGCGGCACACATTACCACAGTTGTACTAGCGCGTCAGAGAACTCAATGGGCTTGAGGCGTTGTAAAAAAAATAAAAAAGCCAGCATTTGGTTTGTCCTTTCTGAGCTACTGTAGAAACATTGTGGACTCCGTGAAGAGGACCCGCTCTCTATGAAGAGCTCATTCTAAGCTAACACAATGAGTTTTTTGGTCTCAGGTGATTACACACTAATGAAAACATAGTTATAAATATTTTATTCCATTTCTGTTAATAGATCCCCAGAAACGCAACAAACTGGACCTTTACGATAGAACACCTAAGTATTCCAGAAGTTTTCCTTCCCCTGTTGTATGTAAACGGGAATAAACATGTGGTCTCGAGATCATATCAGCCTTCCAGCAGCTGGAAGCTTGTCGAGCGACAGAACTAACGCTCTACACCCATTCTACTCTGCTCAACATTACATTTTAGAAAACTTGGTTTTCTCCTATCACACAGCAGGCTACGAGAGCGCCATCAAGAGATAAATGCTGAGCAGTTTGCCTCATGAAACACAGGACTAGAACAGAAATACTATCATATTGCAACATGACTTAAGAAAGATGAAACAGTATATATATGGCATAATGAGAAACCATTATGAGTGTCATGAATACAGGGAAAGTATGGTATCTACGACTCTGATGTCACATTCATGCATTCTGTCTGATCCATTTCCAGGTGTGGCGTGTGTACTTGTGACCACACCAACCTATGATGGAGCTTTTTGTACGGTGTAAAAATGCTGTGCTGCACACCACAAGATGGTAGTGCAGGAGGTTTGGCTCTTTTAATACTAACACTTAGTACTTCACTTTGACATCTCATCTACAGGTTATGGCAGACATTTGGCAGTGTGAATCCAAGCTACTGTCAGACCCCATTTTCTAATATTTTCTTACTTAGGATTAATTTCTTAACTAATGGCTCACCCCCAATAACCACTGACTGTGTGAGGACAGAACCAATTTGCACCTCACGTTATTGACGATGTGACACCTCAGACCATATATGGTGCCAATACAAAAAAAGTTCATGTCTGTCAGCTGCTACAATACACACTAAATGTAGTGTATTGTGGAATGTGTGTGTGTGTGTGTGTGTGTGTGTGTGTGTGTTACCTGAGTGCTGCCAGTGGTCCCGCCGGGTCTCCCTCCCGCCATCTTTAATGCATCAACAACAACAAGACAAAACAGATCAAAAGAGAAAATAACCAAATGAAATGCATATAAAGTAGATGCGGTACAAGGAGAGACTGTGTCAGTGGACTGGTTCGACCAATAAGCTCCTTCCATATGTGACATCATGCCGATAGTGTACTAAATAGTGTTTTGCTGACGTCACCGCGACATGAAAGGAGCATAATGGTAACCAGTGCGCTGTGAGTTTTAATGTAAAGCTAAACAAAAAGCTCATAGGGACATATTTTACTTCAGAGTTCTCTTCATTACAAAAGCAAAAACACGAGACGGCAGACATGGGTCAAAACAGTTGTAAGAAGGAATCTTATATGACCACAGTTATGGTTCAACAACATGTGCTGACATGTTATAGCAGAGTCAATGAATCCAGAAAACAATCAGCAGATTAACGGATCATGAAAATAAATGGCCGAATTAGTAGTTCACATGTGTAACACAATATGTGAAAATGTGTTGGTCTTCCTGTCATGGGTTCATGTTGCCGTTGTCCTGTCGCCCACACAACAGCACAAAGTATTGAATGGATTTTTTGTCTAGTCATCATATACCTCCATTCAACTACAATGCAGTCACAGCTACAAATGTAGCTGTGACTGCATTAAAGCTGTGGCAGGGAGCATATTTATGGCGTCATTGGGCAAACAATTCCATAATAACCTTTCAGCACATTGTAATTCATGTAGTCGGACAGAAAAGCAGACTCCTCTCAGCTCTGTTTTCAAGCTTTAGAACATCTAGCTTGTGATGGGACACCAACATTATATTTAACTGTGCTTATTAACGTTATTATAGATTTATTTTCAGGCCAAAATAAACCATCTCCTGTTTTGTTTACTATTTCCATTATGTTCACATTTTTCATTTGTGATGTACAAGGTTTATGCTTAATCTGAGTCTTAATTTGGATTTAAGGTCAGCGTTTTCTTTCTGAATATTACTTCTATCTCAAAACGTTTTATATCACGCAATCGCCAACTTTTGACTGACGTTTTCATAAAGTACTTGATGTGACAATTCTGTGTGTAACATTTGTATTGTCTTCATTTCTCTGTGTTGTATTTTTATGCATTATTAATACATAACACAGCGAACAGACAAGAGTTAAATATGTCAACATATTTTTTAATGTGTTCGTCCGCTTCAGTACTACTGTCAACTGTTACTAGTGCTGTGTGTGTGTGTGTGTGTGTGTGTGTGTGTGTGTGTGTGTGTACTCACGTGGGCAGAGTTGTTGTTCTGGCTGGATCGTGACCTCCGTCTGGAAGTGATGCCGATGTTTTCTCCTTTCAGCAGGGAGTGGACCACGTCGTCCAGAAAGGTCATCTGGATCATAGAGGGATCCACGTTCTGAGGTTCTAGCACCTGAACACACACCAGATTCACTTTACACATGTGAACACCTCCTGGTTGTGAAGGTTGTCCGTCTCACTGTCACAGTGGGCATTTAGTCAGAGAAGACTGTGGCAGAACACTAGCTGTTAAAAGCTACGTCAAATGATAACGTTGAAGAGAATTAATTGACACACAAAGTAGTTAACAACTCAAGAACCTGCTTGCATCTGTGGAATCATACAGTATATCAAGATTGTCTCAAGTGTTCGAGACTTCCCAAAAGCACCAAAAAAGTACACCGGCACATTAACTAACCTAAACTAAATCAAATGACTAATCTGTAACCAAAATAAAAAAATTAACAAAACTTAAATCAACATCGGGTGCAAAATGAACACTGTCATTCCCCTTTGTGCATTATACTATTTTATGCTATGCCCACATGTAACTGTACACACACATTTGAGAGAACAGTGTGTGTGTGTGTCATACCTGGTCATTCATAACGACCATGTTTCGACTGAAGAGGTCGTGGTGTGTAATGATGCCAGTGAACCACTGGGTGGCCGAGTCTTGTCTGTACACACGCACGCGGTAGCCATTCAGTGAATAGGGACCTGGAGGAAACAGGAAACATGGAGTTATTGTCCCGCTGATGAACACATCAAACTTCACGACGGGCTCCTGGTATTGGAAGGTGCACTGGATCCAGCAGCGAGCTTAGAAATTAAAGAGTTAAACGCCGTACATTGTGACGAAGACGTCTACAGAGGAGAGACATGAAAGAGCGTGGTGAAAAGCTTACCTTGCATAAAAATTTCCTGCACCTTCTGGTCTTTGAGCCAGCCCCTCACTTCTTCATGGAGCTGATGGTTGTCTCTTAACACTGGATTCTGACTGTCCACCTCATCCTGGTGGACACACACACAGGCCATCAACGGATTAGTCACACACACTTCAGACACAGACTTTGTTGACCGGTCGTCCACACTAGAAGGACACGGTGCTCTCACACTATTCCTCCTCTTTCAGGTGGCAAAAAAGGTGGGCATTGTGCGACTGTTGTTTGTAGTGCGGGAGGGAACTTTCACTAACTTCACCCGTTTGTAGGTCACTGAGAGCAGTGGGAGGGGTTTCAGGGCCCTGCTTAACAATACCTCAGTGGTGGTAATGACGGTGGGACAAGCATTACTTATTCACTGTCTCCCACCCAGATGGAGGAATCAGGGGGAGGGATCCTATGTTTTATAAAGAATGCCACATTTACATAGCAGGATATTTGTTCTCCACTCAGTGGATGAGGCCTCGTCCAGCTCTGAATCAAAAAGCAAGCTCAGTGGAATTCGGGGCTACAGAGGTCAGAAACCTCCCTCACATATTCTACGAGAGACACACATCTCTCTGCAGCCTCAGGAAACAACACACATGTATGAGCCCGTAGCCTCTGCTCTACTATTCCGGCTTACTGTTGGCCTGTTTGGACATGATATACGCACAGAGACTGTGTTACCAAGGCAACATGGTCACCATGACCGCCGATTGGTCTGTTTTCATCAGGCTGGAGAGTATGAGCGCAGAATCAAGTGCAGGAAATAGACGTTAACTGCAAATCCCCCCCAAAAAACGAGATTCAAGCTCGTCATGAGGTTACAAATTGGTAATGGAGAAAATAAACAGACAGAAAACGTCTGTTTGGACTATTGAAAGGAATACTTCAAATGGACATTTGTATACCAATTACTCTTTTTATAATTTGCAGTTCACCGTGGAGGCTTGCAAGTTTCCTTCAAGAATAGTTTTTAAGGGTGAAGCATTCATGTAAACATTAGAATAACCCACATCAAGGTCTTCATCACCTTCACATAAACACCGTTGCAGCAGCTTTGGGAACTGTGCCTTCATCTGTCTCACTCTGCAGCAGAGAAACACATATCACATACCGTGACAACCACTCACTTATAACGCTTCAGTGAGTCACACTCATTCAATCCAACATGAAGGACCTCTCCGTCCAGTGGTGACGTAACAACATGGTGCCCGAGCCCCTTCTGGAGCAAACGGGGTTCCTTGTGTGCTTTATGA
>NC_136590.1:20626202-20651202 GCF_910589615.1 Taurulus bubalis | reverse complement strand
AAATTTAGCATCAGAAATCTTTTCATTGTCTGTGTGTGTACTACGAGTACAAAAGTTAGTATGCAAAAGTACACACTCGTAAGAAAATGTTTTGTGACTGTATGGATTCTCAAAAACACTGCAGATTTTGAATTATTAGTTTACATGCAAATATGTAGCCTCTGAAAGTAATGAGATATGATGCCGTGTGCTCTTTAATCTAATCTAATCTAATCTATGCAAACATTGTAATCTATTGAATGGTAACCCCTGTACCATGATACTATCGTATCTCCAGGCTAAAAAAATGGATGGTGATCGTTACCTGGTACGGTTGGAAGGCCGAATGGTCAGACAGGAAGTCCAGCTGTCGGTCCAACAAGAATTCCACGGCTGTTACTGAGGATAGCAGGCTCTTCCCCACCACTGGCTTAAACGCCTGCACACATAAAACAGAACAACAACAGCATGGTCAACAACAGCATGGTAACCAAGAGGTTAAGTCAATTCTATCACAATAACAAACAAAGCATGTGTAATGCATTTTGGATTTCTCAGTGACAAAACACTGAACTCGAGTGGCAACAAGAAGTCGACTAGTCAATAAATCGATCGACAGAAAAACGATTTGGATGATCGATTGAGCATTTAAGTAGTCTGTCATGCAGAAATGGCAGAAAATGCAGTTGTCAGCCTCTCATCATATATAACTGAGTATCTTTGGGCTTGTGCTGACAAAACAAGACATTTAAAGGCCGTGGACTTTTAAGGAACCGGGAAATTTTTCGACCCCACAGTTAATCAAGGAAAGAAATTCGTCTTGAGATACAATAAACCCAGTGATTCTCAAACTTGTTCTGTCGCGCCCCAACAAAATTGTAACAAAATGGTCCAACTTTTTGTGACTCATCCATCTGTGCTTTTTCAAATAATAGAATAAAGAAAAGTAAAGTAAAAGTAAACCAGATTGCGCCATCAGACAAAAACTAATAACATGTGCAATCACTTTGTTAGAACATGGCAAATTAAGTAATAAAAAAAACAAAAAAAGTACCTATTGTGGCTGCAAATAACCTGTTTTGCACTGAATATATTTTCAAGATAATAACAATAACATTTAACCTGTGCAAAACAAAATGAGTGCAGATGTGTGAGCCATCACGTTGTATCAGTATTAGTGGCTGCAGTGAGCTGCTTTCCTCTACAAATATTTTTAAAACAGGGTTGTAGATTTGATATGGCCGCTCTATGTTCATGCTCAATATTGAGCTTAGATCTGTTTTCTGTTTTGAGAGACGCAACAGCAGAAAAGCCGACCTCACGGAGATCTCACAGAGATTGGCTTTTAGCAAAACGGCAAGAATCGGCGAGTCGTGTACTGTGTACTTTTGTACTATGTAAAGTTATCATGTTCATGGAGATTGTTCGTCCTGAAAAAACAAGGTAGCCGGTTGGATCCCCGTTCTCCTCATAGTTTGCATGTTGAAGTGTCCTTGAGCAAGACACTAAAGCCCCAGTGTTTCACAGCAGCACACTGCTCCTTAATTACTAAGGATGGTAAAATGCAGAGAATAATTTCCCCACTGTGGGATTAATTGTCCCACCTGTAATATCTCCGCACTCCACTAGAGGCCCCACAGTTTGAGAACCACTGAATTAACCGATGATGAAAAAATAAAAATAAATCGTTGGCTTCTGTGCTACTATAAGAAGCGAACGTGGGAGCACGGAGGCGGAGGAAGCCGAAGAGGAAAGCGAGAGAGATGAATGACAGTGGAGGAGCAACGGAGGAGATTAGAGGGAGGACACGATGAAACGAGGCAGAGTGGGAGAGGAGAAAGAGACGGAGCCGTGAATACATTAATAAGTAGAGGAAGGCTTACAGTTCAAAGTCAGTGCGCTCCACTTTGATGCTGCCGCACACACACACACACACACACACGCTCTGATGATGTCTGTCAGTCTGCGGCCGCCTGAGCTCAGCTGTTGCCGCTCACACGAGACAGACGTCCACATTTCCTTTTCATGTCCACCCGTACCGATGAATGTTGTGCAGTCAGACTATCGGAGAGAGAGTTGTCTTCACTGCATCACTTCTCATTTTCTATTCCAGCGCCCGATATCAGTCAAGTGCAGCTGGAGAGGCAGTAAGACAAGTGTGTGTGTGTGTGTGTGTGTGTGTGAGAAACATGACCACTGTGCACCCCTCCCAAACAGTACAACACACACACAGCTTGCAAATTTGCTCCTGCCTCCTGTGTGTTTGTGTGTGTGCGTTGCTCTATTTCTGTCCGTCTATTCATATCACATTTCCAGCCTTCAACAGCAGAATGGCATACAGGCCACACCACTAGACAGTATTATGGATTTATTTGTCCCTCTTCTGGCAGCAAAAGGAGTCTTGACCAGAGTCCCATTTTGCCGGAGCGCCCTGAAGGCCTCGAGCTGAAAAACAAAAAACAAATCAGAGCGGTAAAGCAACCAACGTCGTTGGCGTTTCCTCTCCTTGTGGACCTTCTGGACATCCAGACCCCCCCCGCCCACCTCACCCCCCCCCATATTCACCGTGATCTGAACACACGACAGCAGGCCAAAATAGCAACAACTGGATTCATGACAGGAAACCCCGCCTCCTCAATCATTTCCCTAAAGCCAGTCCATCGATGCCGCAGTGGAGAGGCTACGTTGTAACATGAACACTGCGTTTCTGAAGCAGCCCTCGCATTCGTCACACCAACAAAAGTTGCTGATCGTAAAATCCTGTCTCAGTGTTTGTGGCGTTTGATTATCTTCAAGCTGCCTCCCGCTTTTTTTTAAACGCAAAGCTACTTTTGGTTGGATTATGTTGTTTACATGTGCAAACACGATTATAGGGCAGAGGCAGTGCAAATGCATGATGGGACCTTGACATGCTTTACAAAATGCTAATAAAGAACACAGGAAGTCGGCTTGCTACCATGACAACCGCTGCAGAGTGTGCGTGTGTGTTCTGAAGAGGCAGCAGAAGAGATGCTCCGGTTGTTCCATTCTCACGAATATTTCAGCTCTGCTGTTCAATCAGATTCTGATCCAAAGAGATTAAATGAGAGCCCTCTTACTGGCCTTTGACAAGACATTTGATTAAAAAAAAAAAATTCACAACTTTGCTGATGAAGCCTATAAGATGAAGACCTAGAGTCGATCGTTTGCTCTCCATCAGGGACGAAGCCTGCAAAACATCGGTAAACATTCTGGAGAGGGCTGGTAAGTGAGTTGAGATTTGAGTTTGTCAAACCAGTATTTCCAAGTTAGCTTGGGAGAAGAAACCAGCAAGAGTACGCTAGATTTAGACCCTCCAACTGAAAAACCCAGCGCACACTTCTCCAAAGCGGCTAGCAGCACTTGCTCCAAAAATTGTGGTTCTTAGTCTTTTCATTTCCTTCTTTGGGAACAAATTGGTTTGTTTACATTGTTTAATTTATAAAGACTTGTTTATCTAGCGAATTAAGACCAGCGCAGTCCAAAAAACAACCTTCTGCTGACTGTGACAGCTAAAGAAAGACTCTCTGCTGTTCGGCCCGCATGTTTAATAATTGATCGGAAAAACATGCAGCAGAATGTAAAGGAGATGAAGAGCCGATGATGGAGCTCATGCATTGCTAAGAGAGAGAGAGAGAGAGAGAGAGAGAGAGAGAGAGAGAGAGAGAGAGAGACACAGACAGACAGACAACACACACAGAACAGGGTCGTCTCAGATGACCTGAGAGTATGCAGTAAGCCACATTCTTGCGTTGCGGTCGGTCGTCACACGCTTCCAGGGGGCCATTATCTGATGAAGGTCAGATGGAGTCAGAGAGTTTTATATGTACACAGGATGAACATGTCCTAAATAACATCACATTAGAGGGGTTCCCAGGAGGGAGACAGGAGATTGTAGATCTGTCCTGCTTGGTGTCATCTGACATGTAATCTACCATCCGGTGTACTGGGTGCTCCCCCATGGGCCCAGGATGTTCCGCTTCTAATTACATTATCAGGAAGGTTATATGATTAACTGGTGCAGGTAGAACACCCACCTGGACCAGAGTTCAGTGGGTGGTTCAGAGTAGAGGTTGACCGATAGTGGATCTTCAAAGGCCGATACCATGACGATAGTTTGGAGCAGGAAGAAGTGAATTAAATGGCCGATGCCATTGGGAGCTCATAGATAAAGATACTTTGGCACCGATTAGTCGGGCGGCCTCTCGTTGGCAGGGCATCGTTTAAACAATGAGGAAACTGGTAACAATACCAGTACCCTGAAATTGATTGATACCTCATTTATTATTACTTCAGCGATTCGCTGTGAGCAAAACCATAGAAATAGCCTTCAAGGTTTTGAGTACCGGTACCCGGCCCGAATGGTTCATTGATCAGTGTGGGGCGTCTGCTCCCAAAACCAAGAACCCGTCTATGCAATCATGCCGAGGAAATGCAGCTGGACGGCGATGACGAGAACCAGCTGTTGAAACTACGGTAGCCAGAAGGACAGAGGCCTCAGCAGCAGATTATTTACTTTACCAAAGAAAGAAAGCTAGTGATCAACTATTTGCTCTCTTATGTGGGCTGGTTTTTAATAGCCATTCATTTGCCATATTGTCTGCATTAGCTTCTAACACCGTTAGCTTCTAGCCGCTGCCTCAGCCATCTCTGTGTGGGGGCAATAAACATGCTCTGAATTCCACACTGAGCACCTTTAAAATAAACCCAGTTTACAACGATGGAACCAGAGATACGTGTACAGCAGTCTGAGCTACTTACGTCTCACGGATAGAGGTTGATTCATGGTGTGCAAGAAATGACATCGCCAAAATGCATGATGGGTAAAGCCCGCCCACTTTGCTGCACAGGAAAAGACTTCTTTCTGCACAAGAAAAGTCTTCCTGTGTGAGCAGTGTCATTTACCCAGCATGCATTTTGCCGATGTCATTTCTTGCACACCATGAGTCAAGTGAGTTAACATGAGACGTAAGTAGCTCGGCCCGCTGCTCCTTCAGCTTCAAGCTGAGAACATTAAATGTTGTTGCCTGCCAAACAGCGCCGACTGGTATGACGGTATATGAAAAATTCATACCGTACGGAAAACTGAAACCGGTATACCGCACAGCCCTAGGATGAATATAAATAATGTTTCCATCAAAAAGGTGGCTTAGTGCTTTTTCTTCTGTGCCACCACCACATTCAAGTTGGATGCCACCCGGCATCAGCAACAGCTCCTGCAGCTGGCAGCTCCACAGTAACACCAACATCAGACAGCACAGACTTTCATTTTGACCTTCATCCCAAAGAACAATGCTGCTAAAAAGTAAAGGTCGTGGTATGTTCAACACCAGATAGCAGAAGTAGACAGCTGTTATTCAGGCTACAAATAGCTCTGCAGAAGACAGCCCATCTGTTCCAGAATGGCAAGTGTATAAAGAGTTGAATTATTTAATGTGTGGGGGGAGCATTCCAGAGACTCATGACAACCTGAGAGTGAGAAAGAGGAATCTAAGACAGACACATACATACATCATACACACACATGTACAGTATATACACAAATATATATACACACACACCACAAGAGTGCCGCTACACTTAATAGAATTTTAAGATAAATTTAGACATTAGGACACAGCCAAATATATACTTGCTGAAAAGAAGTTTTTCTATCAGTCACAGTAGTCCCGCCCCAAAACATACCCTGCGTTATGGTCTCTTTGACCAAATGACCATCATTTACTAAACTGGACATCATGCTGTATTGAAGAAGAGTCCTTTTCTCATAGACTTCTATACAACCCGAGGAGTCGCCCCCTGATGGTCACTAGGAATGCAAGCTTAAGGCATTGTGTCATTGGCTTCCCTTTTCAGAAGTGGAGGTTGCCCCAAAAAAGCCACATTAAATATAAATCAGTCTCCATGAACTACTGTTGTATGAATAACTGTCAGGATGATGACATTATCTTGTCAGTTAATTCTGTCATCTTGCCAGGCATACGCCTTGAGGTGCATTCAAACTCTCATTAAAAATGATTAACACGGTACTTCAGTCATTTAGTAAGGCACTTCGATAAAGTTGAGGGACCGCAAAAAAAAGAAAGAAGACAAATCAGTTCGGCTCCAGAAACACCGGATCCTACACTTCCCACAATGCAGCTAAATTTCATCTTGCGTAGACCAGACAGCGACATACGGGTATTTCGCAGCAGGCCAAGCCGCTTTTTGCGGGATTGAAAACCAAAGGAGACAGATCAAGGGCTGCGATTTAAAAAGGTTTGTACGGATTTGTTTTTGGTGAAACAAACGTCCCTTCAGCCGTCCAAGTTGATCCATGACTCAACTCAGCGGTTGGACGTTTCCGTTTGATTGGATCACCGAATAGCGTAAAGCTCTGTCAGTAACAGAGCTGTTTATAGCCAACAGTTTGATGTGGGCTGAGATTTGGTCTGATGCTGCTGTCCTGTATGACTGCAGCAGCAGCCCTCCCACTCAGCTACCTATCCGTCAGTAGTAACCTCTTTAGCCGTTTACCTCACTGGCAGTAAATATTCATGTGCCTCAAACCTCAGAGCAAAAAGCATCAGCTATGAATATGGCTTCCTGTTTCTCCCCCTTATGCGAGAACGCGATTCTTTCCCCCCGAAAAAGGGGCGTGGCCATGGTGCCTGACGCTTGATAAGTTCTGATCTCTCCCTCTTGTTGAAGCTTCTCCAGAGGGACAGCCGTTTTCACAGGCCGGTGACCACTTCTTTCTGACAGGTTACCTGACTTGTGTCCTCTTTACGAGGCCGATTTACGCAAAAGAAACACTGTCGATTTGTCCATGGCTTCTAAGAGCTGATGAAATCACGACGGAAAAAGCCAAGAGGCACTGTTAATTAGAAACTGAAATGTCCTCACTGTGAACCCTATTTAGTGCATCGGCAAACACACAGTGTACGGGGACACATGAAATGATTTACCGCCTCCCACTCGGACAGAACGGTATCAAGCAGGATGCTGATTCCAGATCAGAGTTGGAGGAAGATGAGGTCACACAGGGTAATGGATAAATCACAGAATATAACGAGAATTACAACTACTGACTTTGGAGGGGGGGAAGAAAACGAATAAACTGGAATCCACTGGCACTAGTGTACCTTTTGTCTTCTTAAATCTAGAGGATTTTTGTGTGAATCTAGTATTAACACCATAGTGAATATTCTGGAACAGAACGGTGCCACAGATGATTACAAGATAGAATTTGACAAAGCAGTGGTATAGATGACAACATTAGTTGTAGTGGGTATTAAGTAGTAAGGAGGTATGATTATAATGTTAACAGCATCTTCAGAGACTGTTACAGGCCACACACACACACACACACACACACACACACACACAGGTCGACATCTCGGATCGAGCAGCTTAGGAAGACCATAGAGCCTATTCTAGGAAATGTCCTCAGCTCCCTGGCAGTTTGTTACTTTATTCTCACGGATCAAACTCAACTCTGGCTTTTCGATTAAATAAACGTCCGCGATGTGTGCGACTGCAGGGGATAGAAATCTGTAACGTTACCTCTCTCCTCCGTCTCCAAGCAACGTCAAGGAGCAATGGCTCTGAAGAAAAACACTTGACAAAACTAGCTTTGATCCAGCGAGCAAAGGGGGAGAGGCAGGAAGGACGAAAAGGAAGGATGACGAGGGTAAAAAAAAAAGAGAGAAAAAAGGGCCGGGTTCCTTGTTGTGGCAAGAAAAGACAGATGGCCAAGAGGGAAAGAAGGTAGAGCAGAGGACGAGCTACACGGCCGACATTTTAACTGCTGCTGACGCAAGGAAGGGGAGAAAGGAGAGAGAGAGAGAGAGCGAGAGAGAGGGAGGGACGGAGGCAGGGCCGGCCGACGCACACTTCCTCTCTCTCTCCCTCTGTGTGTGTGTGTGTGTGTGTGTGTGTGTGTGTGTGTGTGAGACGCAGCCTCGCTCTCTCTTACTCACCACTCTTTGAATTTCTCTCCTGCCTCTCAGCTCTCTCTCCACAGCAATCTGCCTTACTCCCACTCCTCCCCCTCTGCTCTGTTCAATTGAGCTTTATTGACACTCATTGCCTTTCACACAGAGACACACACACAGAGACACACACACACACACACACACACACACACACACTAATATCTGTGCGTCAAGCAAACATGGGATTATAGGAAAAGCTTGAAGTATCTTAAGTCATCTTCACACAAAAAATGCACTACGGGGATGGGGAAAGCTCACCGAGTGACACCGATTCATTATATTGGTCGAGTAGGTTTACACAGTTGAGTGGTTACAATTTGATAATGTCAGTATCATAAAACTCACAGATCGGATCACAGCACAAAATGAAAAAACAAATCCACCTTTTAGAGATCACAAATCCTGTTGTTTTGCCACCGACACTGGCTGCTGACAATTGATGACCCATGTTGGCACAGACAGATCCCTTTGTGGTTTGATTATATCAGCTGGTCTGTACCTGCTCCAGAATATATATACTTGTTTTACCACCATGCCAAAAACCATTTCAACCCCTCTGAATTCAGTAAACCATCAACATTTCTAAATGTTATCCTTCTACTTTGTCATAGCAATTCATAGTGTTGTTTTCTTCCTAAAAAGAACAATTCAAATGATTAGGAAATAAAATATTTTATTTTTATGGATTAGAAATACATAAAAAAAGGTGATAATTCATCTCTATTATCTATTTATATTGTTGTGAAAACTTGATTTAAGTTTCTCACCAACACTATATTTTACGAGATCACATGTGAACACATCATGGTAACGTTATAATTCACATTTGCCCAATACTCATTTTCACTGAACGAAGCCTGAACGCACCATAATGTAAGTGAACAAAACCTTTGTTTGTTGGCCGTTAGCAGTGCTGCTAACGTTACTAGTTCTCCCTGTGTCAATTTAAACACTGATTGGTTGTTCACAATGTGACATCATCAGAGATCAGCAAGTAGAAAAGCATAAACAAAACACACACACACACACACACACACACACACACACACACACACACACACACACACACACACACACACACACACACGAACTCATCAGCTGACTACAAACCAGCTCTGATTAATCTGGTCAAGGCTCTGAAGAAGTACACTCTGATTCTGTAACAGCACAGTAATAGTTCATATGTACACACGTATTAAAGCAACATGCAAACACACACACACACACACACACACACACACACACACAAAAATACATGCTCTAAAAATCACAGCAACAGCTAAACGTGTAGAATACACATGGAGTATGTGCGTAAAGCAGATGTTAGCCTCCATGTTTTCAACCCCATTCTCTCCACCGGCATCTAAACATGGAGGCCTGAGAGGAAGTGTGAACTGAAGTGACTCTGAAGGGAGAACAGAGACACACTTCCTGTGTTCTGCAGAGCGAGTGGCCTGACCTGCTCCTGTGCGGGGAGACTAATGGCTTTCTTTCTGCAGCCCTCGCTGCCATAAAGGTAAGCTATAATTACACACGCACACACAGATCCACAGGAGGCAGGAGATTACACTAGACGGCTCCATCTGCTCAGAGGGGAGGGAACCTTTATTGACCCAATTTCCACCAAAAACTAAATCTCAAACTGGTTTACTCTCAGGCTGGCTAACAGGGCCCACAGTAGGTTCAGTAGGTCTGTGGGTGACGTAGCCGTGCTCCACTATGTGTTACCGATACATTACAATGGAGAAGGCAGTTTAGAGTTACAGCTGGCAAAAGGAGAGAGCTGAAAGTGAGGGCGCACAGACACACAAATTCACTCACTCACTCTCTCAGACACACACACACACACACACAGTGTGCGCTGTATTTCATTCTACAAAGTGGGCCTTTGTTGCTAGGTAACGTAGCAGGACTAGAGCTGTCAGGGAAGTCAAACAAAGATATTACACTCATTTGTTATTCTCCGGCTGATGTCTTCCACCGACTTCGCCCTTACGGACTCATGCCTACCTGCTGTTTAGCCTTCATGTGATTAGTGTACAATTGGGGTGTCACCAGAACCGATACTTATTTTTTCTACAGTGCCGCCGGTCGCATAGGTGGAGATGTTCCCATGCCAATGCCGACACAGCCTAAAATACGGGTTTCAGCGAGTAAGTTTGTCTGTGCACTGATCCGATGTCACACTGTTACATCTTTCATCAGCTCGTTTAAGTGACGCTACATGGTGAACACAACACATTCGTGTTGAAATCGTCATGAGCACTGACATTTATGTTATCGTGACTGCACCACTGGTGCAGGGCATTTTACCAAGGCTGAGAAACAAGGTTGCTGTTAGAGAAGCCATCTGACAGACATGAATCACTTCATCTCTTTATCTCAGCTGTAGCTTCTCTGACGAAGAGAGACATACAATGTTAGCTTATGAATCACAAATCATCGGGGCCGGGGGGGGGGGGTTGTTTTGGGTGGATATTTATAGCATCTCTCCAGCCGGGGATACTTTCATCAAATCCTCTCCGCTGGCAGCGGCTACAGATAAAACCTCTGTAGGAGTTCATTTCTATAAAGCACAGTACACACACAAACACACATGCACACACACAACATAAACAAGATCTGTGAAATTACAGCTTCTCTCTCTGCCCGTCTGCGTCTCTCTCGCTCTGAAATTAGGACAGAGGAGAGCTGTGTAGCAGCACACGGGCACTCAGCCAGATCACAGCATGAAAGAGTGTATGTGAGTGTATGTGGGGGGGGTTTAGTCCAGCAGTCTGTCTCCATTAACCCCCACGCCCATTCTAACCTACCGGGTTTCCAGTGGGCGACACACGCATGTGAGCATGTGAGGATGTGATATGTTGAAGAACCAGCATGCAAACGGCGAGTGGTTCTTGTCGGAGTATGTGTTTGAGCAATGTGGTATTTATTTGTCTACATGTCTGGTATTGTGACAACCCTGGTGGAATCATAATAGATGGAATATTTTATTGGAAAAGCCAAAATGCGACTACAGTGATTTAGTACATTTTTCGTGAATGACATTGGCCAAGATGAAATAACAAGATGTCTTTTGTTTTTTAAATCCAGATGTACAAATTCAAATATTCTGCGCATTCAGCTAGTAGTGCCATTTACAACTTTTAGGATCTAAAGTTAAAATAAGGTTTGTGAATAGACTGATTGATTTACCTCAATTTCCCCAATACAAGTCAATGGGAAAAATAGACCACTATGTAACATTAGCTCCCAGGCAGGGCACTCTTCCTGGGGGCTTTCATGTGGTCCCTGCCAAGATGCGTTTCCTTTAAAATACTCTCCCAGTTTGTCACTCCAATGATGCTGAAGACCATCTATTTATTGCCAATGTTGGAGCTCTGACAGCTAAATGTCAAACGAGAGAAATTATAACGAACGTTTGCAAGAAGAGCTGAATGTGTTTTAAGAAATCCTACATCCTTCACTTCTTCTCCCCCCCGCCCTTGAGTGTCGTCTGGTGATTGGAATTCACTTTGTCTCTGATGGGAGTCTGCAGTGAAAGTCTTTAATGAGTTCACACAGTGCTCAGCGCGAGAGAGAGAGATGATGTAATATCTGGATGAGAGTTGCAACCGTCACACACACACACACACACACACACACACACACACACACACAAGAATGGGTGGGGGATCGGGAAAGGCTCTGACCTTCGAGAACCATCTCTCTCCTCTCAGGTGGAGTCCTCCGTGGACTGAGAGCTGATCCCGTGCTGATGAATCAAAAATTGCCGGCCGACGATTTAACAAACACTTCAACCGAAAGCCGGTTACAGCCTCCCACGTGCGTTCCTGATGTTACGCACGTGCAAAGAAGTGCTCTGCTTCATTGTTTCCCGTGCTGTTGTGTAACGCCGACTCCAGTGATGGAGTCATGTCAGAGAGAGGGGGGGGGCTCTCCGTGACACAAAGCGGGTCATGTCAGTGTGGGGGCGCCCGTCCTATGCACAGCACAAACACGACTAGATAAACACAGACAAAAATTCAGCATGCGTGTGCGTGTGTGTGTGTGTGTGTGTGTGTGTGTGTGTGCGTAAACAAGCTATATTTGCAAAGAGCTACTAGCCCTTGCCTCCCTAGACCACAGCACACGTGTGCAGCAGAGGGAAAGGGAGGCATGGATTCAGATGTAAGTTGAGTTGGTTTTAAATACAGCACTGTGAATTGACTTCAAATAGAAACGACTGCAGAGTGCTATACACTCAACCTGGATGACCTTTGTTCAAAGTGCTGAGACGTCACATTCAGTTGTTGATGAGCATTTGCAAACACAACGGAAAACAAACAGTGATGAGAAAAAAAACTTACTGCAGTAACACAACAGACATGCAGCAACTCCTCACTGCTCCAGTGCTCCACGACATTCTGGGCATTGAGGTTTACGTCAATGTGATAAAAAAGGCTTCGTCAGGTATTAGACCATAAAGAGGAGTATGCTTCAGGGCTGTATTCCAAGATGGCGACGGCAAAATAGCCGAACTCATAGCTTTATAACAGCAGTTCACAAATCAATGGCGACGTCACCATGACGACGTCCACTTCTTATATTTAGTCTGTGATCACAGCTGAGAAAGGACACACACAAAACTATCATTTGTATTGAAAAGAAGAGACCAAAAACAGAACTCAGAAAAGGCCCAGAGTTAACGGATCCTTTTACATGCCATCCATCAGTTTGAAGGGACAGCAGACTGAAACTGAAAAGAGGAACCCAAAATACAACATCAGTTTCGCAATGAAAACACTTTTGCATTTACATCACTTCCACGTGAATTTGAGAGAGAGGAAAAGAAAGCAAATCCAGCCTCACTAAACACCTTATCAGTCCCTTGGCAGACAGGAAACCCGCAGAGGACTCGTTTCCCACACACACACACACACACACACACGCACACACACACACACACACACACACACACACACACACACACACACACACACACACACAAAGTGAACGGGGAGGGGTGAACGCTTCCTTTCCTGTGAACAAAAACAATAAAAGAGAAAAGCAGAGCTGTGACAGACAGTGTGTGTGTGTGTGTGTGTGTGTGTGTGTGTGTGTGTGTGTGTGTGTGTGTGTGTGTGTGTGTGTGTGTGTGTGTGTGTGTTGCAACGGATCGCTAACAATGCTACCGGTTTGAACCTGGGTGGGCAGAGCCGAAGGGCGGGCCTTTACGCTTCTGATTGGCTCAATTTACTTAATAGTATTCCTGGAGCATTCTGCATTTGACGAGGAGTCATACACCATACTGGGACTGAGGATATCACAATACCAGAAATGCAATAATAAAATAATAAAACAATAAACCTGTTAGTGTGAGTCAAACAGGTAATTATTACCTCTATTATTATTTTATATTGCTGTAATGACCACATCATGCATGTGTACAGATTGTAAAGCCCTCTGAGGCAGATTTGTGATTTTGGACAAAATAAATTGAATTGAATTTCCAGAATTTGGGCATTGACTCGGTACTCGTGAAATAAAACGTCTTCAACTAAAACTCATCGATTGCCTATCTTCGCTCTCTCGCTCTGTGAAAAGATGTCTGCATCAGCACATCCGCACACACACAAGGTCACAAGCATCTCAGTGTGCGTGTGGGTTGTAAAGGACCATTCTCCTACAGGTGAAATAAATTACACTGCAGCCTACGTCACCTGACGCCACCTGTCAACACACACACACACACACACACACACACACACACACACACACACACACACTTTAAAAGGAAGCGATCTCCCTACACTCAAGCGTTTCAGTAATGTCTTAAAAACCATCTCAGTTCAAAGTAACACGCCTGAAAACGAACATCACATGACCGTTCACATGTACCGGGCATGCGCGGTGTAAACAGGAAGCAGATTGTCATCGAGGCCATGTGAAGCTCTTCTTCTGTTTCTTGTCGCCTGGATAGGAGAGTCCATGAAACATGTGGATTATCCAGCTCCTAGGGGATTAGCTGCTCTCCCACCGAGTCTGTACGGGAGGCGGCTCTGAAACACATGAGAACCTCTCCGTCATGAGCACACCTTTTCAGACGCACACTGATGCGACTTTTGTTTTCAGGGAGCACACAGCTTCTATGAATATCATGCTGAAGGGCTAGCGTTTGTCCAAAACACTGCTAAAACCAGAAATGGGTGCTCAATGTGTTTGTTTGCTGATGAATTGAGGAAAGCTCATTGGCTGGTCTGAGGGTAACTCTTAGGATAATCAGAAAGTGTCAACCGGGTGATGGATGTGAAGCGGGTTGAATGGGAAACGTGAGAAAATAATCACTATTATCACGTTTTACATTATATTATTACTATTACTGAATACTCTCTGCCGAGGTGATCAGATTTCTGGATCCTCCGGTTGTAGCTCTGCCTCCGGCATCGCACGCTATATTAATACTGCCCTTAGAGAAATACTGATTTACTCGCATTTACTGCCGCAGTATGTCTCTTGCCTGATATGAGCTTTTCAAAAGGAAAACTTAATGACCCTTTGAAATGACTTGTGGAGCTAAACAATTACACAATTAAAGATTAATGGGCTAAACATCAAATCGTAGCAGACTCTGATATTGGAAAATTAATCCCTTTGGGTGTAAGACTTTTGATTAAAAATAGCAACATATACGGCGCATCTCTAGTTCCATTATGAGTTGTATTAGAGCACCCTGGAACAGGCGGTGTGCAGACTCGTGCAAACACAGAGAGACCCTGTAATACCCTTGTAATAACTAGACAAGCAATGTGCTGGCTCTGTCTGGCTAATCTGTGATTGACTGGATGGGTCTGTATAAAAAAAATGTAAAAAAGGAAACACTTTCAGATGTATCTTCTTTCTGACAAAATGTACGAGCATTAAAATATTCACCAGGGCTGAATGATTCTAAATAAATATACCTAACTGCGATTACTTTCACTGATATTGCAACTGCGATGTTACGATTACTTTTACATGATGCATTATTTGCAACATATTACCAACAATTATATTGGGAAGCTGGACCAATAAAGATGTTCTCTTAAGTCTGTAGAATATGACGTGTATTTCATTTGTAACGGTCATTTGACACAAACATATTCAATTCAGTTTTATTTTGGAGAGCCCAAAATCACAAACTACAAATTTGCCTTAGGGGGTTTTACAATCTGTACACATACGACATCCTTTGTCCGGGGACCTGACACCGGATCAGGACCCCCCCCTCCCCCAAAAAAAATAATAATATATATAGTATACAGGGCCGTAATTTGAACAAGAGCTTTTTGTTGTCAACTAGCTTCTGTGTTTCAGAGTGGGAGTAGAAACTCCCACGTTTCAATGTCCCAATACAAATCAAATCCACAACATAAACTATGTTTTCGGTGAGCGGGCAGAACTCAGATGCAGGGTGACTCGGCGATCGTGCAGATCAACGGGGCTCAGCCGGTGGACAAGCTGCTGGGCATTGTTCTCACAACATCTTAGTTCTGATAGTCGGTTGGTTAAAAAAAAACTGTTGATCATCCCCTTCAAAAGTTGATACATGATCCAAACGGTTCATTGATCATCTTTTGATGAGGATATGTCTCTCGATGATCTGAACATCAAACATATGACTTGCACTTGTCTATCTGGGAAGCTTGAGCAAGATTCTGAAAGCATCATTAAATGCCACCTGAATCTTTTAATTTTTTGCTTTACTATAACTGCACCACAGGTGGGCTGTATAGAGAGGCGTACAGTAGGCTCTAAAGAGAGCAGTTTTAACATCTTCTGTACACATATGAAATTTCCGTGCCAGCATAGTAGCTTGTGCATAAAGTTTGCAACACTGCCGCTGCACATCGTCATCATCACTTAGGTCATTCCTGATGATGTGACCCAAATATATAACTTTGTCCACCACATTTAGTTCCTGGTCTCCCATAAAAAAAGAAGAAAAATGTAGCTTCTGATCCTACTTGGTTTTAGCTATTATGATAACATTCTTTTTAGAGTTGAATTGTATTATGAATTGTGGAGACAGGACCACTAAGTCGTCAGCGTAGATCAGATGGTTAATAGGACTTTCCCCCACCATACATCCTGTCTTACAGTCTTTTAACTTCTTTTAATCTATCCATATATAGATTAAAAAGAGCAGGTGACAGTATTCCACCTTGTCGGACTCCATTGGTCACTAGGAAGGGTGTGGATAGGGCTGGGCGGTATGGCCAAAAATTCATATCATGGTATTTTGTAAGATTCTGGCGGTTTCACGGTTTATCACAGTATTTTTTTGAGAGTAAAAATATTCATTTATTGATGCCAAAAAGGACCGCCGGCCAGCTGAAAAGCTGTTGCGATTTGGTATATAGAGAGTTTTAGGAAGCGAAACCTGGAGGGACTTAGGACCCAGGGAAACTCCGTCGCAGGAAGAGACAGACCGGAAGGGTCTGTGTCTTCCTGCGACGGAGTTTCTGTGAAAATGGGCGAGCTGTACCCAGCATGCAATTCGACAGTGTCATTTTATAAATGTACAATTATTAGTGTTACAAATTGTTTATGTGTCACAAACTGTTGTGTCGTGATGTTTTACCCTGTTAAAGAGCGTCAGTTGTGGGTTATTAATTGTTGTTATAAAGTTAGAAACCATGACTCAGTCTCAATACATGTAATGGAAGCAACTCCGACTGTGTGGCGCCCTCAGCGGTAAGCTGTGAAAAATAAATGTTGCTGCCTGCTGAAGAGCGACAACTGTTATGGCTATGCACCGGTATGACGGTATATGAAAAAGTCATACCGTACGGACATTTGAAACCAGTATACCACAGAGCCCTAGGTGCGGATACACGCATACCCCATCTAGCTCGCCTGGTTTGACGTGAATACCAAAAGTGCAAAATCCTAACTAAATATGGAGGTATCCCTCGCTCTTGCAATTTGACAAACAATTTAAAATGATTAATTCGATCAAAAGCTTTATATGCATCCAGGAAACACATACATATTGTGGTGTTATGTCTCCTGTACTTACGAACAACTTCCTTCAGTGCATGAATACATAAGTCTGTCCTATGTTTACTTCTAAAACCAAATTGATAATCAGTGGTTATTATGTACTCGTGAAGCCTATCTAAGATAATTAGTTCTAGTACTTTAGAAAGTACACTGGCCAGAGCAATTGGTCGGTAATTTTCAATGCTGTTATTTGGTCAAGGTCACATGCTTTGTTCAATGCCAATTTTTCAATGGCACACAACACTTCATCAGGTCTAATACACACACCAGCATCAATAAGAACATTACCAATATTACATTTGTCACTCTTAACACTGTTGAAAATATCCCTATAATGTTTACTCCACAGATCTGCAAAACTGTCCGAACCAATAGCCCCATCAATATTGGACGGCAGGGACTGTTGGCAACCTTAACTTCTTTCCAGAAATCATAGAGATTATTCTGTTGAAACTTTTTGGCCATGGAATTTGCCCACATGGCCTGTTCATTTATTTTAATAAAGCGCACATCATATTTAAATCTAGCATTGGCATGCTTCTTGTGTTCACACTCTGGACCATGTCTTGGTTTTCCTGATAAAACACAGTTTTTAAAAGCTTCTCTAGCCTCTCTATGGAGTTCAGACACATATTCATTCCATCCTGGCCTTATGCTGTTTAGCCTTTTTTTTTTTAATATTTACTTACATTATTTAGAAAATTCACAATGTTATCATACATTACACATACATCAATATTGTGGTTTTGGTTTTTACAGTTTATGTTGCCACACAGAATTGCATCAAGTGGTATATCAATATATCTGTATATGCACTTTCTTTGACAAAGGAGCTTATAAAAGGGAGCCTATGAAGGTATCCATCCTCGTTTTGGTTACAAATGAGTGTAAAAAAAAGTGTGTGTGTGTGTGTGTGTGTGTGTGTAAGTCTTTGAACTCTTATTTCCTATGTGTGTGCCAGATGGTGCTGTGCACTCTGCTATTACATAATCAAAACAGTGAATCACATTTCCGTGCGCACAAATTCGCAGCCACAGTTGGGCACGAGCGCGCACAACGCAGAGAACACACACAACGCAGAGAACACACACACACGCACACAAACTAAATGCCGTCAATGACATACATTGCTGAACTAGATCCTGTCGGGGGCAAAAAAAAATTTAAAAAGAGCTTTTGTGTGTTGTGTGTACGGTGTGATGCAGTGTGCGCGAGGAACAGTGTGACATACAGGTGACAACAAAAACACCACAGGAACCACGGCACCACACCAAAGTGTATGTGTGTGTGTGTGATGCAGAGACTCAGTGCAGACTCAGCATCAGTAAGCTGATGTGTTAATTGATAAAGACACACACACACACAAGGGCTGCACAATTAATCGAATTTTAATTGCGATCACAATTTTGGCTGCCACAATTAAATGAGCATGATCGTCAGCGATATTGACGTTCAAAATGCGTGCTCTGCTACATATCAAATCAAGCGCTTCCTCAACTAACAGTCAGCCAACCACCAGGGGAGAACGAGATGGGAGGTGTCATGCGCGCGCACCCTGCAACGGCAGCCTAAAGAAAAGTTCTGTCTGTAGTCGACTCGACTCCGGTATTAGTAGAAGAGTAGAGAGACAGACAACAGAACAGAGAGTAGACGGTCACGTGTCTAGAAGTTTTTGGGATTTAGGGCAAGAACAAATCATGTGCACAGAGTGCGTTAGAGTTGTGTCTGCGCCGCAAAACAATACAACTAACTTGTTCAACCCCCTGAAAAATCACCACAAACCACAATACGACTAATGCATTAAGGCTAAAGCTAACGTTACCTCACTGAATCTCCGTCCATGTCCAACGTCAACCCAGAAAAACACAACAGCGACCCTGCATAGCGTGACAGCGTATCCATCCACCTCCCAAAGACACACTGAAATAACGGATGCTATCGCATTTCATTTGGCCAAAGACATGTGTCCAATAAATACTAAATACTGTGAGCCATGAAGGCTTCAGACACTAGACAAGAGATATGTGATCCCCTCGCGCAATTATTTCTCCAAACAGGCATTACCTGCACTGTATGAAAAACGTCGGGGGGAAATACAAAGGGATGTCGAGTATTTTGCAACTACGAATGACCTGATGGCATATTTCTTTTTAGTCAGCCCTTTATTTTTTTATTTATATTTTGCTTCAGGTGAATAAGAACCGTATAAGTTTGATTTTGATGCAGAGACGTGTACATTAGATGGAATGTAACACAACATGGAAGTAAAAGCACTGCTTTTACTTCCATGTTGTGTTTATTTAATTTTGGGTAAAAGGTGTTGATACTATTTTATTTATGTTTTCCTTTTACGAGATGCACTGTGATAAGGACCAGTCTGATGCAAAGATTTGTATATTAGCCAGAATGTAGCACAACAATGGAAGTGGAAGCAGTGTTGTTGTTCATTTAAACGTGAAAGCGCAATAAAAAGTTGTTGTCCCTAAAATTAATGAATAATCGTGATAAATAATCGTGATCTCAATATTGATCAAAATAATCGTGATTATGATTTTGGCCATAATCGTTACAGCCCTAACACACACACACACACACACACACACACACACACACACACACACACACACACACACACACACACACACACACACACACTATTAAAACCGCTATCACTGCTGCACCTCCATGGAAACAGCACAACCATGACTAGAAGCAGAAATAACTCAAACATGTCTGTTGTGCAGTATAACACAGTTATAATGCCATACGACTAAACAAAAAGCAGCATCTCTCTGATTATTAGTAAGTGCTACATGTCATACTTGTATTAATAAAGCAGCAATGTAAAGATATAGAGGAGTGACACTGTGGTTACAGTCATTGTCGTGGATGTGTAGCCCCACCCACCTATTCCCCCTTTGGTAAAACACCGTTAGCAATCAGAACTGTTGCTGCTGTCTGTGCTGTTAGCACTGTTAGCTGCCAGCTCGGCCGTTTTTGGAATTCAGTGCCTTTAAGTCAAAGTAACAGGAGGTGATTAAAAGCATGTTCGCTCCTCTCTCCCTTTATCTTGCTCTTTCAGACTAACTCGTTTCTTTGACGGTCGCTGGGATCCTGGAATGCCAGGCGACTCGGGGCAAACCTGTTCAGTCGCTCAGCTGCAGAGAAATCAGTCTCAAAACAACAAAGAAGTGGAAAAGCGTGTCAAATAGACACAGCCAGTAAACACAGCAGGGCGGCCCAGCCACCACACAGACAGACAGACAGACACGTGAACCAGCACAAAGCCAGGATCAAGAAGGACCCAGCAATGTGGTCCTCCTGCTATTACTGTGTGCGGCCTGAAAATAGAAACACAAAAGATCTTACCAGGGCAGGCCACTGTATGTGTTTGGCCTTGATTCCCTGAAGCAGTCCTCCTGCTCCGCCTCCTGCTCCCTCCTTCCTCTTGGCCCAGACCAGCTGGTGCTCCAGCAGAAACAGCTGGAAATCCTCATAGACCTTCACCCACTCTCTCTTCTCCCACTCCTCGTCGTCGAACTCCACATATACCTGCACACGGCATAGAGAGGCAAAGGTCAGTGACCACATCGGGAAGTTGAGAACAATTTTGGATTCGCATTTAACAAGAAGAAAAAGAAGAAGAAGGAGGAGTTATAGAATAACCTGTGCATAAGACTGCACAATGAATCAAAAATATTTATCAAAATCACAATACAGCCAGCTGCAATTTTCAAATCACAGGAGGCGCAACATTTGTTATAAAAAAGGGAAAAAGTGTAAAATACAGCATTTTAACTGAAACATTGTGGGGTTCTGCAGAGACGTCCTGGGCCGACACATCATATTCTACAGACGTAAGAAAACACGGACCCCCGCAAGAATCACACCATAAACATTTTTATTATTGTCAATGTTTTTTTTCTAAATCGTTCTGAACTACTTGCATAGAAGAGAAGCATTACTGAAGTATGCACGTTAACACGTACAAACAGTACTTTTGATAAACACAATACAATTCAGAAGGCATATAAACAGTAAACAAATCATTGCATCATTACAGACATCACCGTAACTGCTTCATGTCATTGTCTGTATTTGATGTTCATGTCACTATACGTATTTCATTGTGTCACATTGCTTCACGAATAAAACCCAATAAAAAATGAATAAAAACTATTAAAAAAAATTATAGTATTAGTAGTAGAACATATTAAACGCAGTTTGGTCACAGACTCAACAATAATGTAGTGGTATTCAAGCATTGCAACCTTTTGACTGGAGAAATATAGCCAGTATCTGACTGCTGCAGGTGTCATCGTGTTAGTGTGTGTTAGTGTGCTATCTTCCTTTCTTCATCTCCTCATTTCATCTTTACTCCCTCCTTCATCTGATCCTCCTCCCTGCTCTCTCACTCCTGCTTCTATAGAACTCACCCCTCCCCCACTCTTCCCTCCATAGGCACGAGAGAGGATCAACGGGTGCATCTCTCCTCAGTCAGCCTCCCGTCCTCCCCGTCCTCCCCCTCTCCCATGATGCACTACTGCAGTCGACTGAGCGATCGCTCCCTGCCAGCAGGCACGGAGGCGGCTACCTGAGTGGGTCCTCCCTTTGTGTGCCGTTGCTGCAGTCTGTGTGTGTGTGTGTGTGTGTGTGTGTGTGTTTTACCGCCTGTCTGTATAGTGTTACTGCCATACATCCTTGGCGTTATGACCCGGCGCGCACCGCACACATCCGTCTCCACTGATCCCTGGTCTCTTTATCAAGGACAGTCATTTCAGGACACTGGACCCTCAGCGGGTGGAGTCACATGCTCCACCAGCCTCTATCCTCCACTCCTCTAACTCACTGCAGACCTATCTGTCACTCAGCCACACCAACATCTGTCCTCTAGTCTCTTAACTAGCAGCTCACTCAGTCAGCATCGTCTCATTTAGGGACACGCCTGTTGTCACATCATTCATTCACTTTATTTGTTGACTGATTTTTTTAATGTATGTAATTAGTTGTTGGATTATTTTTGATCGACCCAGTACTGATTATTCCATGGATTAATCAGGTGAATAACACTTTTTCTTTATTGAAGAGCAAAAGGAAATATACAATCATTTGTTTCCCTTTTAGAAAAATCCACCTTTTTTATTGCTGAGTAATATTATCCGTCAAAACCAAACCTACTTAGTAAGCCCAACTACGTGATTTGCTTCATTCTACTTTGAGTAAAAAAAAAGAAGAAAGAAACCTGCAGCCAGATCCGCCGGTGTGCCGGTTTAACGTTAACGAGTGATTGCGTGAACTGAACCAGACCGGGGGGTTACGGCATGTTTCATCACGTTACATTTTTTTTCAAGCAAGACTGAACTGTAACGGAACATAACGGAACTTTAACGGCAACACTACCCAATGTCACGGGGTGGGGAAGGAGAGGACCCAAATGCCGTAGCAACGGTTTTAAAGTAAATTTATTTCCATAAACAAAACTTAAGACAGGCTTCAAAAACGGAAAGTGGAAAGTACAAAACAAAACCAGGACTCCAAAAGACAAGGACAAGACTACTCACGACGCGACAGCTTACAGGGGGTAACGGACGGACGGACGGACGGGGGGGGGGGGGGGGGGGGGGGGGGGGAAGAGAGACAGAAGACAAACAGAGTTTATAATAAAAGAGGAGGGTAACGAGGAACAGCTGGAAACACTGAGGGCAGCACAGGTGAAAGGAATGCACAATCAGGGAACAGGGCAGACAGACAATCACGGACACAAGGGAGGAAGTGCAGGAACACAGAGGACACACAAGACAAGGACTTCACAATAAGACAGGACACCAGACAAACCAACATCGTGACACCCAAACACGTTAACTAACGTTAGCTAACGTGATAGCAAGCTGACAAGCTTCCATTAAAAACAAGTTTGAGGGAAATGAAGACGCTGGATACATCTTAATGCTGATTGGCCAAAACTCGACACATCAAAGATGTTCTATTGCTAAGAACACCACCTAAACTTTTTTCCGCGTCTCACTCTAATCTCAGACACGCTGGCAGTCAGTTGCGACTTATTGACTTGCGTAATAATCGCGCGACACAACGAATCGATGATGAAATTTGTTGCCAACTCTTTTGATAATCGATTTTTATCGATTCGTTGTTGCAGCCCTATTCAGGTGTTTGTGTTATTGTAATAGTCTAAAGTAGCATTCCTTCCTCCCACATATAAACAGGACACACACAAATACGTATGCATGTTTACACATCATGCCCAGCCTGGATGTCAGCACGGGCCATTAAAAACTCAATCTGACACTGAGTGTTGCCCGTTGGCACGGAGCCAAGAACAGACAGGGACAGTGAATTATAGGACTGAGGTGAGTTGGCCGATGCTGGGAAAAGAAAAAACGACCATAGAACCGGCCTCCGTGGCCGCTTCTAGCCCCTTACACCAAACTTAAAATTACACTCCTTTCTTTACTTTACCACTTTAACGCCTGCGAATGGTGAAGCGCTTTAACTGTGAACATGATGACTCGGATTCTCCAAATGCGAAGACTTAATACGGCACCGGATCAATGTGATTCCTTTTTTTTTTTTTTTTGACGGCTGAAATCCTTCTCCCGATCATCAGAATGTGAACGCGGAAGGCGGCCTCGTCTATCTCTCGCCACAATCTGCTGATGTCACTCTGACTGCCTCTCTGTCGAAGTCACAAGATGACGGACGACGACAGGGAGAGTGAGACGTTCCCGCTAAACCCATTACGTCAATCACCAGCAGCATCTGTGTGGCGAGCCTTGATCCTCTAAAGCTGTCAAACCTCAGCCGAAAGAAATGTTAAAATCCCAGCACACAAATGCGGGGCAAGCGGTGTGTGTTTGTCATGTTGCTGTCTGGGCCGATGCTCATTCATTCAACTCATACTTGCAAACTCATAGGGGTGAAAAAGGTGTGTGTGTGTGTGGGGGCGGGGGGAAATAATCTTTACAACCAGGTAAACCTGAACATACACACCTCTCTCTGTGTGACAGCGATTCTAACCGCATAACTATATAGATTAAAATTAACTGGAGGATACACTTTTTTTCTACACGTAGATTGTAAGTAACTCAATATGTGTTTTAAAATTAGAAACTGTTTGTCAATCAATGTAGTTGTTTTTTGTTGCATGTTTTGTGTCTGCAGTAAGAAAAATGTATTTGCTTCCTTGTTTGGAGAAATGGTGCTTTTATTTTGAAAGCGGAAAAACGTAGTTTGAAACGGAAGTCATTGTGCGTCGTCTAACGGCTAAAAGGTACGGTTTAACGGTCAATTTCTATGGAAAAGGAAACGGTATCAGCACTCCCCTGAAGAGGCACACGTTCTCACGTTGCTTTTTATAATGAATAAAAGACATTTGAAAATCATCACTCAAAGTTCAGGACCATCTGTCGGAGGGGTACGCTACATAGATCTTAACCCTTAAATATATAATGTAGACATCTTAACGCTGATTGGCCAAGACTCGACACAAAGATCTTCTATTGCGAAGATCACAACCTTTTTTCCGTGTCTCACTCCAATCTCAGAAACGCTGGGCGGCCAGTTGACCGCCCGCCCCCCCTCCCAAAAACAAAAACTCTGTTCGGATCTACACGATTCACGTGGATGACATATTTTCATTTCAAAACGTCGATTTTCGCCGAAAGGTGACAAGTTTGCAGGTATGCAACTGCTTTGTAGATCACAAATACTGTATGATAACCTAGTAACAGGGAGATTCTGTTGCTATAGTAACGGGAGGCAGCAGTGAGTATTGGACACACACTCTCACACACAGAATCAGTAGGCTTCTATCAGCCACAGAGGGGCAGGAATAAGAGACAGAGAGAACAAAGGAGAGCAGGTGCCACACTTGAAACACTGCACAGCATCTGATATTAGCGACATCGGCCCTCACCACCACCACGGGCCGTGTGTCACGCTGGTATTAAGACACCGACCGCGACGCAAGAATGTGGCTTACCGCA